>NC_080608.1:15647323-15953276 GCF_027887145.1 Ammospiza caudacuta | reverse complement strand
CAAACATATTTGAGATGGCTGTGCTGTAAAGGGCAGGCAATTTCTGATGAGATGTGGGCTCCTCTGTAGTCAGAGGAGGGTTTTTAGCAGCAAAGCTCTGTTTGATCTCACTTCCACTGATGTTAACTGCTTTTATAGGTCATTTCATTATTGCCTCATTGTAGGAGATTGGAATTCATTAATATGCAGCAGATAAAATACTTTGCATTTTAACATGCTAATTTTTAGGTGTCCATATGGCAATAAAAGCAGGCTTTGAGCCATCCATCCATATCTTTATGTGTCCGTCTATATAAAAAACAATTTTGTGGTCTAGTGAGTAGGGCACTAAACTGGGAGTTGAAACTGGGGCTGTTGCTGTGTTTGCCATTGACTTTGGAGACAGGAACATGAACAGATTATTATGGGCTACACCAGCCTGTGAACTCCCCATATGCCATCTACTCTGGAGCAATGCCCCGCTAAATAAACTTCTGTCCTGCAGAAATGCAAAGGAATTCAAGCCTTTAATGAAAAGTGGGGGCTGCTCCATGTTCCAAGTGAGCGTGGCTGAGTTACGGCCCTGGGCTGGTGCTTGCACTCAAATTTCATATCCCCAGGTGCTTTTTTACACAGCTCCTGCATTTCCCTGCATTTTGGAAAAGCTCTGTGGGATCACTGTGCATCCCTTCTTACTCTGTCTCCTGTGTTTGTTCTGCTGAGCCTTCAGCAGGCTGAAATCTCTCCCTGCATAAAAGCTTGGGGATGAGGGAAAGCAAGGAGGCTCTTCTGGGATCCAGCCTGCAGGCACATATAAATTATAAAAGCAGTGAATGCCATCTCTGACATTTAGAAGGAAGTGATTTCCTTGTAGGTGGGTAAAGAGATTTAAAGCATCTTCAGGTGCCATCAAGTGCCACTGTTGGGCCCGTGTAGACAAATGCAGATGCAGCCTCTTTGTTGTGTTCCTTCAGCTCTTATTACTGAATTTCTACTCCTCTCTGTTCGTTTTCTTGATATATTTTCCCTGTTGGGTTTTAAATTTGTTTTCAAACAGATAAATGAGGTTGTGCTTTCTTTAGCTGAACACTTTGGATGACACTGGAGCCGCTCTACCTGGTGGGAGAGAACAGCACGTTCCAGCTGAGGCACTGAAGATGGCTCCTGTTGGGATAGCTTAATTGCCTTTCTGCTAATTAGCTTTCTATCTAAGTCTTATTAATTTTGCTTTAGCAAAGTTGCTCCGAGTCAGAACCTGCTAAACTGGTATTTTTAAATTCTGCCTTTCATCTACTGGTGCATCCCCAGGTTGGGAGAGGGAAAGATCCAAGTGTGGAGCTGTTCTCAGAGGGAATAAAATAAATCCCAGGCCACTGGTGCAGGTTTGTGTCCAAGGAGCATCACCCACCGTGGCCTCTGCTCCCAAGGACAAATGGACCCATCTGTTCCTCTCCTGCAGAAAGGCTTCTTAAAAAATGGTAAACTTGTAATGTTCCTCTAAATTACTTTTCCTGCTGCAGGGAACATTTTGCCACGGGCAGAGGAGATGGGCTGTGTAGTCTGCAAAAGGCTATTTTTGCCTCCCTGTTATCTGTGGAAGTGGTTTGAGGCCACTCAGTGATTAAGGATTGGTCAACATGTTCTGCCCTAATGAGTGGCTGTTTGTTTCTCAGCTGAAGGGCTCTTCTAAACTGAAGCCCTGTTCACCAGAAAAAAAAAAAGCTTCTATTCCTGAGCAAACAAATTAATAAGAATTTCCATCTTCTCATTATTTAAGTCTTTTTTTTTACCTCCAAACACAAACATTATCTGCAACCACTGCAGCTAAGAAATGACATGAATAATTCACTCTAATTTCACACCATTTAAGCTACTTTACTAGCCTCTAATTAACATGTGTAGATTATTTAAGGACGAGAAATTTGCTTTAAAATGCAGGTAAGAGCAAGCTGACTGTCCCCATGTATTATGTGATTTGATGACTTTTTAGAACCCAGCCATGTTGATGGCAGCTGGGGACAAAAGTGTATTTTGTGAAGAGTGGGCTAAAGATGTCCCTGCAGATCCCATGGGATGTCCATGATTCTGTGGAAATTGCAATTTTGGAGGGCAGTTTTCAGTGCTAGGTGCCCAGCCTGCCCTGGCAGCAGAGGCCTCAGCAGTTTCCTTGGCTGATCCTGTCCCTGTCATTCCCAGGCTGCTCTGGAGCTGAGGATTCATTTTCTGGTCTCCTCCTTTGTCACCAGAGGGGACATCAGGAGAACAAATCCAATCAAGCCCTGCAGAGCACCAGGCATTGCAGCCTCTGCAATTCACCAGCTCATTTCTGTCTGCTCAGAGTTTGTATTTTGTTCTCTTTAAACATCCAGAGAAGCTGATCTGACAGAGGAGCCAGCCCAGAACAAAGAGCTGCCCTCCCAGGCAACTTGTGGCATCTACAATTCTGTCAGGGTGATGTGCTGAGGACAGACCTGACTGCCAGAAAGTCTTTAATCCCTTTTTTCTTTTTTTTGCACACCTTGTAGGCAATCTGAGACTCCTTTTGACTGGGATGCCCCCTGAAAATCATTCACCAGGAATGACTGGAAATGGTGTGCACCTCAAGCAGATTTTCTCCCCCCATCTTTGAGGCTGCCTGGGGAACACATCAGTGTTTCATGTTAGAAACAGCTCCTGTTTACCCCAAAAGGAGCTGTCTGGACTTGGAGAACAAACCAGAGCTCCAGACAGACCCTGCTGTTCCCTGAGAGCAGGCAGCTCCACTGCAGTCCACAAATGCACCTGAACACCCTGATGGGAATCATCCGTGCTCTCAGATGGCTACAGGCAGACATTTCCCAATGTTTTGCCAACAAACTGATTTCTGACATTTGTTTTTGCACTGGGATGTGCCCATCCTCCTGTGGAGGTTTGTGCACACACAGGGCATTAAAATGTTTTGGGCTCCTGGGGTTTTCCGTGAAAGGAACCAAAAAATCCAAGTGCAAAGCAATCTGGTCACTTAATCATCGAAACTGGGAAGAGGCTGGTGCAGAGAACTGGGCTGAGAGTTGGCCAGGGTGAACAGTGAACTCATCTTAAGTTCAGAAAATGGGATAATTATACCTAAATTGCCTTTCATAATTAAAAAGATGCAACAAATGAATCAGCCCTCATCTTCAAACAACATTAACCTGAACGCCAGGGTTTGAGCATTGCTGGAGGAAATGGTGGTTATCAGATTAATGGCAAGTGCATTTTCAAGCTGATTAGCTAAAAGCCCAAGAAAATGGGAAAAGAAACAGGCTGCTATTTAACAGCACGAGCTGAGCATTTCCATACCAGTAAATAAGAGGTAGGATAATAAAATCCTCATTAAGCTGCTGAGGCCTATTTGGTTTTGTTTCCTTTTTAAGGGAATGTTTTAACTCTGCAAACAAGCAGGAGAAAAACTCGGGTTCATGCAGGCTTTAATTGCCTGGGGATGGTTTCCAAGCCCAAATGCTTCTGAGAAGTTCCTCCTTGCCACATGCCCTGGGTCTGGCTGATCCTCCTGTGTGGATCAGAGAGGCATTCTGCTGTGTGCTTTGGCAAGCATCCCCCTGATAAAACCCAGCATTTGATTGCAAGTTTGGACCACTGAGGGGAGGCTGTGCTGAATTCATTTCAGTCTGTGGAGGAAAATTCAGGAAGCTGAGGGCACCTTTGTAAGCAGAACCAATTCCTTCATCCCAGCTGCAGGAAGAGGTTTGATGGTCAGCTGGTGCTGAACTTGGTGACCCTGATTTAATATTTTGGGGCCTGGAAGGCTCAGCTGGAACCACACAGTGCTTGTTGCACAAGAACAGCCCTTCACCTGAAAGTTTGCAATCCTGGGCCCCAATCCTGCAGAAAATCGGTGCTTTGCTTATTTTCATGAACCTGCCCACAATTAAACATGGATAAATACTTGCAGGATTGAGATGCAAATGTACAGAGCAGGCAGGAGAATGAAGGAGAGTTACTCTCATTTCAGAGCTGCCCTGCTCTGCTGGCTCTGAGCTTATCTGTGCTCTGGGCCAGCATAAATCACTCCTGATCTGGATCAGATGTGTCCTGCTGGGCAAGCAGCAGAGCACAGATCCAAGATTGATGATCAGCAAGGCAGAGACCTGGGCCCCTCTGCCAGGAGAAGATGAAGCATCCTCTGGGGAGCTCTGAGAGTCTGACAACCCTGGGAGCCTCTACAGCAAGCCAGGAGCAGACAGCTGGGTTTGGATAGCTGGAGTTAGGGCAGATGAATTTCCCTCCTGAGAAGGTAAGGGACTTGATCAAAATCAAACATGAAGTCCTGGGCATAAATTAAGTTCTGTGATCAGGGAAAATACAGGAATGGGACTTAAATTGATGGGCAGTATTTGGGGATTTGGATGAAGGGTGGTTTTGGTTTTTTCTTTTGTAATTGCAAGATGGGTTTGATCAGAAAGATGAAGCTTGATAAAGTGTGATTTGCAGGGCCTGTGGTAGCAGTAATGTTGGTTTCCCAGCTGAAATTTCAAAGCCTGGGCAGTGGGAGGACTCAGATATCATGAGCCACAATTAATTAATCATTAACTCTTTGTTTATCTGCCAGAATTGCTTCCTTAAGTTCCATGCTGCTGGAGAGCCTTGGTGCAAATGAGGAAACACTTGACACCACAATCTCCCATTCTGGCCTCCTAGGAAATGGAGAGGGAAAACCACCAGCTGGTTTTGGGAGCATTTCCCCAGGTTTTGGGGGCACTTCCAAAAGTTTGGCTCAGTGCCTGTGCCCTTGCAGGAGACCTGAACCACATCGGTACTTGGGACAAAAACAGATGGAGAAGGAAATGACCCAGGGCATTCCTGGTGTCCCCAGATCACTGCTGCATCTGTCATTTATTCCTCCCTCTCTCCACACCCTAGGCAGAGGGAAAACCTCATATTTCTACTGAATCCTCCAGTTATCCAACACTTGGACCTAATGGATGCTGGAAATGTCCTAATTTACCATGAACTGGACCCGGGCTGCAGTGGCACAAAGCCAGGCCCTTTTTCAGGTGAATTATTATTGGTGCTGAAGAGAGAGACACAGGGACTGGGTGAGGTGGTCAAAGAATCCAAATTTATTGTGGGATACAAATGCTTATGTAGTATTTTAGGAAGGCTAATAATGTTTTACTACAGTGATTGGGTTAATCACCACATAAACAAACCTCTGCATTTTACAGCACCTCTGGCTTGCAGAGTTTGATGCAATTTTCTTTTTCTGGTAAATCCGTCTGATTTAATCTTCTTGCAATCTTGACTTAATCCTCAAAGTTCTGCTTGCTATTTCCAAGGCATCCTGTTATCAAATCTCTTATGCTAACCAAGGTCCAAAGCCCATCCTCTGCTTTGTGTGTCCCAGTAAATGCTGAGGGATGCTGCTCACCTTCAGCTGCCCCAAGCCAGGTTTCCCTCAGGGGTGTTTCACACTCAGCCCTGCTATTCCCTCCTTGCTGTACCTCTATAGTCTGAGCTTTCAGATTGAGATGAAACCCATTTCACTTCACAGCAGCTTGAACACATGTCCTTGAGTTGATTTATCTCCTTTAGCCCTGTGCTGTTGGGTTCTCTACTACTTCACTCAGATCTCCCTGGGTTTTTAGCTACAGGATGTGACTGGTGTCTGAATTGTAATTTTCCATGCTTTCAGGCATGGTTAAGGCACAATAAAATCCTCATGCTGCGTTTGGATCAAGGTGAGTGAAGCTAAAAAAGTGGTTTTTAAAAAAATAAGCATTTTTTTTTTCTCTTTTGATTTACAGTGCTGAGCATGTTTACATTTTGCTGAGGTTTTGAAAGTGGTTTTAATTGGGCACAGTGCTTTATGGCTTTTACACTCTTTCTTCTCCAGCACTGAAGGTGTCTCCAAATAAAATAGAGAGGCCACATTCCCCATGAGTCAGCTGCAGCTTGGATAATGCCACAGGACAGCTGTTCACACAAGATTTTCTCCTCACAGTGTTCAGTGGAGGCTGAGCTGTTTGCTTGCTCTGTTGAACTTGATGCTTTTTTCTCTTTTTTTTTCTTTCAGAGTGAGAAGTTCCACTGATAATTCACCCCTGGCACAGCAGGGTGACACCAAACCCTTTCCTTCTGAGCATTCATAGAATCATGGAATAACCTGAGCTGGAAGGGACCCACAGGGATCACCCAGTCCAAACCCGAAATCCCAACCTGGGCATCCCTGGAGTGGCTCCAAACCCTCCTGGAGCTCTGGCAGCCTCAGGGCCATGCCCATTCCTCTTTTGGATCCTTAAACCATTTTTTGCAGCTGGCAGGAGAAATAAACCCTCCAAGAAAGGTAAAATTTGGTGCCTTAATGCAGTATTTTTCCCACCATCTCCCTTCGTGGCTCTGTTCAGAGCCCGTGGGTGTGCCCAGGAAAAGAGCTGGAACACAAGGATGGACCAGGACTACCTTGGCACCATGAGATGTCTGAGGTGTGACAGGCACCCCCAGCCACTCACCAGGGGCCAGCTCAGCTCTGGGTCCCGTTTTGGGATGGTTTTGGGGTGGTTTTGCGTTGTTCTTTTGGCCCCGTGCCTCATGCTGGTGAAGCTCTGATCAGTGGCTGCTGTAGGAATTGTGCCTTCTGAAGGTCACTGCTGGATCTGCTGGAGATGTCCCTTGCAAAATGCAACACCAACAGCTGCAGAGAGGGGGAAAAGCAGGGAAAGAGACCTGTGGAGTTTGCACTGGCACAGGGAGCAGCAGGGCCCAGTGTTATTATTAGCCAGCAGAGTGCTTGGCCATTATCTGCCCTGACAGCTCCAGAGCTCCAGGCTGCCCCTCCAAACGCTGCTGCTGATGTGCTGCAAATGTTAAACAGCCACACTGCAATTCTTTGGCAGCAGTACAACTCCCCCCGTGCCCTCTGGCCGTGTGACTTCCATGGAAATGCTCCACCAGGAGCAGGGAGCTCCAGGAAGGTGTGGGAGATGTGACTCCAGTTCTCTTTCACTGGAGCTCCCATCCTGACTCCAGGAAGGTGTGGGAGATGTGACTCCAGTTCTCTTTCATTGGAGCTCCCACCCTGGCTCCAGGAAGGTGTGGGAGATGTGACTCCAGATTTCTTTCACAAAGGATGCAGTTGCTTGCTCTGGTCAGGATTTTGTGCTGCCATGGCACAGAGCTCCCAGGATGAGGGAGGTTTCCATGACTGGTCTGGCTGAAGTCAGGAATAGCAGCTGGAGCTGAGAAATTGTTCTATTTCCTAAAGAGAAACCAGTGCTTGAATCACAGAAATTGCCAAGTTGGAAGGGACCCACAAAGATCACCCAGTCCAGCTCCTGGCCCTGGTCTTCCCAAATCTATTTAGATTCTTGCACACCGTTCAAAACTTTCATCTTGGTGGAAGAAGGTGTAACAGAGGAAACCAACATTTATTATGGAGATTTGTATGTTTGAGTAACACCCCAAAATATCTTTTTGTTTCCTCAGATTATTTTTTGTGTGAATAAGGTACACCCAAGACCTGAGAAGGTTTTTGTTAAAAAATAATGTGCCAGTCGTAAGTCCTGCTGTCCATAAGAAAGAGTTTACCTTGCTCAATCTTTAGCTATGTGCAAAAGAACCATTCAAAATGCTGCTGTGATAAACTGAGAGGGGTTAATGCCTGCAAAATGCAGAAATCAGGATAATGGCATTGGCACGGGACACTGGAGGGAGCAAAGCAAAAAGGAGAGAATTACACCAAAGACAATCTGAGTTTGGTTTCATGAAGTTTCCCTAAATGAGGGCTTGGATGCTTTTAAACCACCCCAAATGAAGCAAAACCACCCCCTGTTTTCAGGTGGATTTTCAGCACCCAGTGAAAGGATTTTTTTGCAAGTCTTAGGCTGAATTTCTAAGCTCCACAAAACCTCCAGGCTGAGTTGTGCCTGGCTGCTGCAGAGAGCCTTGGGGGATATTTCTGAAAGATCAATACAGCCAGAGATGTTGGAGGGATCCTGCTCTGTTTTCATGCTGTAAAATTTCATTTAAGTACCAAATAAATTGGGGTTCCTGCCCAGCCCTGAGGGCTGACATGACTCTGCCGTCTTTGCTGAGCCTCCCACTGATTTTTGATGACTGAATTACATCCATGATGGATATTTTTTGCAGATCCCACCCAGAAGGCCCAAAGTTTTCAGTTCTTAGGGGCATCTCATCTTGATGGCAACTTCTGAGTGAGAAACATTTTTATTGCTGCCAGAGGAAAGCAGCCCATGGCTTTCAGTGCCTCTGTAGCCACCAAGCAGGGTCTGAGTAATGACTTGTCTTTATTATTCCAGAAACATGCCCACAAACAAATGGAAAGCCAAGAAGTGGTGCTTTGGTAGCATTTCCCAGCATTGATTTTTTTGGGAATTAAATTAGTCTTATTGGTTTATAAATTTCATCTGTGTGCAATGGGCACCAGAGTCTTTGTTCTTTCCTGTTTAAGGCGTGCCATGAAATTTTGTTAAAACCTTTTTTCCACAATCACTCGCACACAATTCTTTTTTTTTTAATCAGCCTCTCCATATGAAAAATGCTCACGAAAACCTCATGGAGGGAAAAATGAAGGTTTAAGTCAGAAGCCTGAAATTAATGAGTGGCAATGCTGTCTTTCATCCCAGTTCTTCTGCCCCTGGCCCATCTGAGGTCACCTCAACAACCAGCACGTGAAATTAGACCAGGAGTAGGGTTTAGATTAATTAGAAAGAGATCTGGATCAGGTATTATCTGGTGTTGAGCCACCTCTGAATAAAGTCAAATTATCCACTTCAGAGCTGCTCATTATCTGCTCACATTTTGGAGTGGATGATGATGGTTTTTCACTTGGAACAAGGTAACCTCCACTTCCATCCTGGCACTGCTGCTGTGCAGTGTGTGGTCAGGCACAGCACAGCTCTTATTTGGATAAAATTAGCTGCAGGAAACCTATCACTGAAATATTTTCTACTCCTCTGCCATGGCATAATTTGGCTGTTTTATGCTCTAGTAAATAACAATTAAACTCAGGTGGAAGAGGAGACAATAGGCCAGGCTGATCTCACAGCCCTTGTCACCAAATAGCACAGCCAGGGATGGTTTCTCTGAGGTGGGCTTAGAATAAAGGGCTGGCCAACAGCTTTGGGAAGTTTCTGCCTCCTTTCCCAACAGTCAGGTTTATTAATGCCACATTAAATGCTCCCAGCAAGTCACAGAGGGCATTTGTGCATTATCTCTGCTCTGTGTTGCAGTCCCTTTGCCTGCATGACGGAGGTTTGGAAGTTTGGGAGAGTTTTGTGGTTTTCATACAGAAAATGCACACCCAAGCTGGATAAAGCTGGGTTTGGGTAGCCTTAAATCAACTAAATTCAGGCATGGGAGTAAAATATGGAAATCCTGCCCTCCTTCCTGGAGCTGGGGTTGTATTTGCACCATAAATCCCATTCCCATATTTCCCTGCCATGGGAGCACAGGGAGGAGCTGGGTTTGCCCTCCTGGCACATCCCCTCCAAAGTCAGCTTGGTGCTCAGATCACCCTGCTTTGGGTGACTCCAGAGCTGCCCTGGGAGTCTTTGGCAGCAGCAGCTCTGCAGGCAGGAGAGACCCTGGATTAAAGCTGGGGATTCCCAAAGGAGCCCCAAGACTGGAGCACAGCATTTCACAGGAGGATGACAGAACAGGATGCGAAGACTGAGATGTGTAAGGACATTTTCCTGCCACCAGTAATGAGCATCTCATTATTCACAAAATGCCAGCTCCTTAATTCTTCCAAACAACAGCATCAGCCCTCCACCATTAATTTAAGGAAATGGCTGGAAAGAATTTATTTTGTTCCAACATTTAAGTGGCATGTTGCTCTTTTCTCCTTGTTTTCCATGCTTGTTTCAGAGCGCTCTTCTCCCCACTGACTTTTGGGCATGTTCTGAAAGGTTAGACTTTGAGAAAGGATTGAAATGTATTTATTTTTAAATCACATACACATCCCCCCTCCCCAAATCAAAAGGGCACCTTGAAATATGAAGGAATATTTTGCATAACTGCAAGGTAAAGGAAGCTTTAGTTTTGTAGATTGGCCATGCCCACCTTTTTAATTCAAGGACAAAAGATGAACTCTAGCTGTACCAGTTCCCTAACAGCAGAGTTTTTACAAATGTAATTACATTTTTCTCCATTTTTCCCTCTGTCTATCCTGCTCTTTCTGTACTTAAAAAGATTTCTTTGTTTAGAATTATAATGATTTCTGTTAGAAATTATATTCATTTCAGCTCCTGTCCTTTTGGAGTATTGATAGATCCCGTTAAAGGGCAGCTCTGCTTTGAGCAGAACTGGCTGAATTTTAATGGTACATAAAAGGATTTCTGCATAATGGCAGACTTGAACAGGACTGAGAGAAGAAGTTGGTTTTTTTTTAATCACCCTGGGGATGTGCAGAAAGGACCTCTGGCAGTTTTTCATCCTCACATTCCCTGCTTGGCTGTGCTTCCCATCAGCTCTGTCCATCCATCCCTGTCCCCAGCAGTTCCCAGCTGCAATTCAGGCAGAGATAAAGCTCCCACCATCAGAGCATTAATTACCCCCATCCTGATGCCCTTTTTGGAGAGTGTTCACTCCTCATGGATGGTTTTCATCCACCACACACCAAATTCCAGGTTCCTGCTCCAAAGGGTGCAAGGTGCCCTGGACACTCACAATCAGCAGCATCTCTGACTGCCCCAGCTTTGTTAAAGCAGTGTGAACTTTGGTAAAGCCCTGAAAAAGTCACACATTCACCTGAATTTTATAATTTTTTGTGGTATAAAATGAGTTCAACCACTCTGTGGGTTCACATTACCTCAGGAAAGGTAATGGAAGGAAAACTGGAAACTGTGTGAGGAAACTTCCAGGAAAACTGGAAGCTGTGTGAGGAAAAGTGGAAAAACAGCAACCACTCCCAAGAAAGCAAAAAGCAGACATGGCACGTGGCAAATCTCAGCTAGATTTGGAAGACCAGCTTGCTGAATGCATTAAAATAATAATACAATAATAATACAAACTGCCCTGAGGACATCAGGAGCCTTCTGGGAGTCTGGAGGGCAGGGAAGAGTGGTGGAAGATTAATTGGGAAGATTAATTATGGACCCCAGTGCTCCCAGCTCTGGGGTTTGGGCAGGGCTCCTCAGCAGAGCCTTTCTGAGGGAGGGACAAGGCAGAATAAAGCTCAACTGCTGTGGAAGGGTCTGGGGATGAATCAGAGAGATGAAAAAGAACAAATTGCCAGGAGCAGATGGGCTTCACTCCTGGGTTCTAATGGAACTCAGATCTGAAATTGCTGATAATGGGGAGGGTGAAAATCTGAGGTATTCATCATCCTCAGCACAGAGAAGGCAAAGGTTGCAATGGATCCAATGATTTTTTAAAGGCTGAAGGGGAGTCTGGAAAGTTGCAGGACTTTAGGGTGCAAAGGACGAAAGTTGTACTAATGAACAGAATTAAAAGATTGGAATAAGGATGGCAACACAGGAAAGAACAGGGCTTTGCAGAGAAAAGCTGTGCCTCACAAAATATTTCCTGAGAAATCAGAGTGGCCACAAGGGTGGTCTGGTGGCTGCAGTAATCTGGGGTTCTCAAGAGCTTTTAATAAGTTCTCTCCCTAAAGGTTCTTAAGAAAAATAAGCTGAAGGGATGAGAGAGAAGGTCCTTTAGTGATGTATTGAGTGGGTAAAAGCTCAGAACAGTGGTCTCACCCTGCAGAGCCCAGGGCTGTCAGTCAGGCTTCACAAAAAACATGCAAAGAGCTGGGACAATTCCATTTCCTGGCAAAATGAGTTTGTTCAGGGCAGAAAAAGCTAAAATGAAGGACCTGCAGAAGCTTCTCGTGGTTCTGAGAGAGTGAGGGATAAAACAGAAGATGAAATCCACATATTAAGAAATGCAGGATAATGACCACTGTGAAAAAACAACATTAATTACAACCTCCACAGTGATGAGCTGTAGATTAGCTATTAGCATTCAGGGGAGAGATTTGAGGCTTGCTTTGAACAGCGCTATGGAAACAATAGCTCAAGGCTCGGTGGGAATGAGTCAGAAGGTACAGAGAATTTTAGAAATTATTAGGCAAGAGAACATAGCAGGAAATGTAATTAAGCACTGTTCAGGCTCCTTGAAAGCTGTGCATAGCTTGGGTTCCCCTGAGATGGAGAGGAACACGAAAAAGCACACACAGAAAGGCAGTGAAAGCCCAAACCAGCTCCCTCATCGAGGGGCTAAACAGGGAATGAGGCTTCTTTCCTTCTCAATATGCAGCAAGCTGCAGGTCTCCCACCAAACAGGCCCAAAATATTTTGAAACAAATGGGGGGCAGTGGTTTTTTTCTGGCACAGGACATCTCTGAAGTGCAGAACTCATTTTGTGGATGCCACATTCAGCCACTCTAAAAATCAGTAGAGAAATTAGTGCAAGGGAAGAGTTCTGTGGATAAATGCTAAATCCTTGGGTAGGAACAGCCTCAGAAAGCTGGGAAGGTGGGCTAGGGAAAGGATCAGTCTTCCTTGAACCTGCCCTTGAAAACGTGGAAGGAACAAATGTCAGAAAGAGCACTCAGGGCAGAGGGATTTAGTGCTGCCCTGACTGCAGCTGGCATTCTGCTGGAGAAACTTCATTTACTTGGAAGAAAGAAGCTGAGCCTCACATTACAGAAGCCAATCTTCCAGGTGGACTCCAACAGGCAGCACACAGATGGATTTTCTGTTGTTTCCCCTGGGTGCTGCCTTTTCTGGTGTGTCCTTGCCTTCCCATCACCCTGGTTTTCTCTGCCTGGCTGCTGCCTGCAGGACCATGTGATTGTTCCTCTCAATGACACATGGACAACATGCGGTGTCCCCCCAGCTGATCTTATTAATTTATTTCTAATTATGCTGCTTTCTAAAACCAACCTGGCACACTGAGTGTAATTCTTCTGTTGTTGCTGCTGACTTTGGTGGGACTCTGCGGGGTGCCAATGGAACAGCAAAGGAAACACAACATTTTGGAATAGAAAATCTGAGCTTGTGTTGGAATTTTGTCGTTCTGAGTAATGAGTTTGAAGGGCTGGTTTTGCTGTTTCTCTCAGTTGTTGCTCCTGGCTGGGTGGCACTGGCACTGTCACATATTGCAGAGGACACTGTGGGGCTGTTCCTCATCCCATGTCACTGCAGGTCACTTGGACCTTGGGAACCTCAGAGCCCTTCTGCCCTCATCAACAGCCACCCTCTGGAAGAATTTAGAAAGAGAAAATTTTATGCCTTTTTTAAGGGTTGCTCCCTTCTGGCCTTTCCAAACTCCAACCTCTGACACTTCATTTTCACCCATGCCAGGAAATTTCATATATTCTCCATTCAGGGTGAGATTTTACTTGGCAGCTGTTCTTTCCATATGGCTTTTTTCTTTTTTTTTTCCTTTTCTACACCAGGATCCCATAAAGCTTTAGAAATTAAACCCTATAATTCTTTTCCATGGCTTTCACAATAGTTCTACCTCATGGAGGGAAAACAGTGGGAGCTGGAAGTGATGTGAGAGTGGGAAAGGCAACATCCCTGCAGACAACTGAAATCCTGCCCTTCACTTGTTGGTTTGCTGGCATGGGGATGCTCCAGGATATTCCTGGAGCTCAGGAAGCAGAGCTTGCTTGAGGAACAGCCAGTTTAGGAGCCTGGAAATCAGCTTTGCTTCTTCCTTAGACTTTCTGGAGCACATTCCCTCTCCTTGGGGACCTGCAGGTGACACTGATTTAGTTGTAGGAATGATATTGGCAGGCTGTGTCACTCCATTAATCAGGCAGGTCATATCAGAGACCTGAGACAATAACCTCCCTGTCGTACACACAGCACACACACACACACACACACACACTGAAAATAAAGATGAATTGTTGAGTGATTCAGCTTTAATCTGAATTAATGCTCCCATTCAAGCCGTGGCTCTGCTCGTGCGAGGAACGCCGGTGCATTTCTAATTTCCTTGCCACACGAAATTGTCAGCATAATCTGCTGGCAGGAGCCAGCACTGCTGAAAAGAGGACAAAGGGAAGGGCTTGTGGAGGAGGTGGGGAACAAAACATCTCTGCTGTCAGGCACAGTTCGGCTGTCACCCGGGGGGTGGGTGACAACAGACGCTGAGCTGGGAGGGAGGGGAGCCCTGCTGGGGCAGGGACAGCACCAGCAGATGGTGAGAGATGCCTGCTGCATCCTGCACTGAGCTGTCCCCCTGTCCCCCTGTCCCCCTGTGTCCCCATCCCACCCATCCAATGCCCCTGTCCCCCTGTGTCCCCATCCCACCCATCCAATCCCCCATCTCACCGAGCTTAGGGGTGCATATCCAGCCCCTTCCCAGTCCCCTCTCCAGCCAGGGTTACAGGTGATGCTGGAAAAATAAAATATTCAAAGGGTACAGCTTGTTAAAAATCCTGCAGGGTGCTTGGGTATTTTCACTGTTTTCATTGCCTTGTCCTCTATTGCTGCCTGCATTAAAAGGAATTTTTGGAGAGGGCAGCTACTGCGTGGGGAGTAAGATCACTGAGCAAACTGCTGTACATGTCCAGTTTACATCACCAAAGTGGCTTTTTAGTCTTTCTATTGTCTTTAGAATTATTAATTATCATTAATTTATTGAGGATATGTCTGAGCTCAGAATAGATGTGAGAACAGAGCTGGAAAAAAGGAGAATTTTCTTTTGCTAAAGTCAGTGCTCAAACAAGGATGGGGTCCTGTTCAACTCCTTGGCCCACTCACTGAATCATTCAAAGACCTGATTTCACCTCAATCCTCTCCCAAATCCAAAGCGAATGACCAACCTTCCGTGTTTCCAGCTCTTTCTAAGTGCCTGTCTCCCCCAGGTGTGATAAGAAATTCTGAAGTGGGTATGAGTAATGCTCCAAAGGAAAATAAGCTATAAAATCAAGCAGATCTCCAGGAACACCTTTGAGTTTGTGATTCAGCACTTCCTGAAAGGCTCAATTCATCAGAGACAGGACTGATTGGCTCCACATGAACTTCCTCTCCGAAAGAAATCCCTTGCCTGGTTCAGGGAGCAGTTTTAATCCTGATATCTGTGGGAGAAAATCGATCCAGCACCTCCAGCCATGATGCCTGGCTGTCTTCAGAGTGACTGCATTATAAACGATTCCAATGAATATTTATGGGGGATGCTTTGCAGTTTTTTACTCACTTCTAATCTCTGAGTGATGATCTAAGAGGACTGGTGTAGCTGCTCTTCCATATGGGCTGGTGATAGACGTTAATAAGCGCAATAAGGCACGCACAGAACCTGTGATGGGCATGGAAAGTCTCTGAAGTCTGCAGCTCCTGCACTTCACAGCTCTGCAATGTGCAGGAGGAGGCAAACCCATCCTTCAGAGGAATCATGAAAAGGGGGTGATGCAATTGATGCCTTCCAGCAGCACCAGAGCTCACCAGCTCTGCCTTTAATGGTGCGGACAGGGAATATCCAAGCTCATTCCCAAGCACAGGAGCAGCAATTCCCCTCTCCTTATTCATCTGGGAGAGGGAACTCTGAACAGCAGGATGGGTTTGAGAAGCAGCTCTGCTGGGAAAACACTTCAAAATGAGTGCTCCTACAAAATACCTGTGAGACAGGGTTTGATTCACTGCCACAGCTGACTCAGTCATTTTTACTTGTTCTGCACTTCTGAACAACAGCATTTGCTTTCCAGAGTGCAAATGATGTCAACTATTGGGGTGTTCGTTTTCTGGCAGCAGAAATAGGCTGTGAAGTCTCTCTGTGCTGGCCCTGGGGAGTGACTTCCCAAAGGGACTGAGGGTAAGAAAGGCCCATGTTTTGTTTGATGCTGAGGCTGCTCTTTCATCCTGCATCATTAGGCTGTTCCAGTTTCCTCTGCTGGAAAAGGGGCATTTCTCATTTAACCAAGCAGTTGTTTCCCAGCTTTTAGGGAAAAGAAAAACCAAAACCAAACTAAAAAAAGCAGAGGTAGGTATTCATCAGGAGCAAATCAGGGAATAACAGGGGAGAAAAGAAGGTGTCAACTTTTTCCTGAGTCTCCTGAGGTGACTCTGGAGCCCACTGCAGCATCCATCCAGCCAGGATGCTTGAACTGAGCATTGTCCTTTCTTGAGCAAGAAGCAGCTGTGCTCAAACCCAGCCATCTCCACTGCAGCCTCCACCATAAACTTAACCCCTCTCCACTGTGGAAATCAGCTGGAACAAAAATGTCTTTGTTTTGTAACTCTGGACACAAATAACTGCTCAGGACAACCCATAAATCCCCATTACAAACCAAACAGGTTGTCCTGTGCCAGGAGAGAGAAACACTCAGCCATGCATCCCTCAGGACATGCACAAACGAAGCCACTGGGGGGAATTAAACTGCTGGGAATGACCTGGGTTGGAACTTGGCTGCAGCACTGGGATTAATGCCTGATTTTGCTGCGGGAAGTGCCAGGGGAGCTCATCAGAGATGCTGAGAGATGCTGCAGAGACACCTCCAGCCCAGCAGAATGAGGCTTTGCATTGCTGGGGAGAGCAGGGAAGTTTAGGCAGATGGATAAGGAAAGGCATCAGGCTGCAGGCTCTAAAGGAATATGGGATTTTTGTTTGCTGTAGCACATCCAGTGCATTAGATTCCACGTGGGGCCCTCATAACTTTTAAATTAGGTGCTTTAGGACACAGTCAGATCATCACAGGTGAGGGAGTTGGTGTGGTTTGAGGAAGCACTGCTCATTACTACAGATTTCCACTGCTCAGCTGGGGTGTGGTAATTGACTGGAAGTGTGCTCCTAGCCCAGTGTAATGGGAAATGTGATTATTTTCAGAGTGCTGGTCACCAATTCCTTCCCACAGACCCTGAAAATAATACTCAGCTGACACAAGATTCTTCCAACTTGGGAATACATCAGGCTTAGCTTGATTTGTGGGTCATGCAATTCAAGCATTAAATCTTATTTAAAGACAAGGGTAGAACCTCTTGCAGGAGGAGATCTGCAAGCAGAGAGATGAGATCTCTGCACCAAGGGCTCTGAACCACATCAGTGAATGCACAGAACGCACAGCTCACATGGGGTACAGGCCTCATGCTCAGCATGATCCACTCAGTGATCATTAAAGAACTGCATCTGAAAATCTGATCAGCTCGAGGAATTTCTGGGAGTTCTGGGCCATCTGTGTGAACCCTGTGCATAGAATAAAAAATGCCAACATGCATTAGATGCATTAGATATATAGAAAGATCAACCAACTGCCAATAAAACTGTGAGAAATGAACAGATAATCTGTGTATAGGCTCAGCTCTGGCTGTAGGAACTATTCCCTGGAGCAAGACAGGTGGCTGCCACCCTGCCTCGTGCTGGAGCAGAATAAATCCTCTTTGCTGAGAGTGGTTTTCTCAAATTCCAGCTCTTGAAGGAGTCTGTAGCTGCAGGAAGTCTCACACATTTGGGCTGCAGGGCTCAGCTCTCACCAGGTGAGCAGCACTGATCTGTGCTGGGGCTGGCTGCTGCTTTCTCAGATTGCACCACAACTCCATTAATATTCAGGCATTTTGAATTCCAGTGTGTTGTTCCCTCCCAAATGCTGGTTGGGGATGGGATGGACTGGAACACTTACACAGAACGAGCACTCCAGGGAATGCAAAGAGCCCCTCTTTTCATTCTGGGCAGAGCCAACAGAGGAGGATTCTCTACAATTACCAAAGAAAACCCTCTGACAGGCAGATGTGATGCAAATCAGGGCTGTGTTCATGTGTGTGTGCATTGGGGGAAGATGCTGTGAATTCACAGCCACAGGGCTGGGCTTAAACCCAAAATATATGCAGAAATTTTAAATGCTGCACAGCACTTTCTGTGCTCAAAGCATGTGCTGGAGCACAGGCAGCTGCGTGGCTGGAGGAGGGGGAAATCACATTTATTTCCTTTTGACAGATCACTCCATTTTACAAGGGTTATCTGCTGCACTAAGCAAATATTTAACTAAGGTGGCCCTGAGAATATTACAGGAGGATTTACTACAATTTCATCAGAGATTCATACATTGGAGGGCCTGAAGATCATGTACTGATTCCTATTATTATTATTATTTTTATTTTTATTTTTATATCTTTATTAGGGCAGTGTCTGGAGCCAGCCCTGCTGAGGAACCCCTTGGTCAGGGTGGCTGCAGTTGATGGGATGGGGTGAGCAAGGGCTGACCCCCAAACCCCCAAACCATCACACCAGGCTGGGATGGAGCAACCACAGCTCCCAGCAGCGCCAATCACTGGGATAAACCCACCCAGACACAGACTGGGAGTTTGTTCTTGAGCTGAAAATACTCTAAAAAACCCAATTTCTCTGTTTTTCTGCATGAGAAACGCAACAGCTTTATTCCCAGCAAGGAGGGAGGTGAAGCATTTGGTGGCAGCAGTGCCACCATCCCACTGCCCATCCATGCAGAGCCCGGGCTCAGACACACGTCACTGCTCAACTGTTCACCTTTTCCAGGAAAAAAAGCCACACCAGAACTATGGAGAGGGAATATTTGGTGTTGCCTGTGAGCCTCGAATGCCCTCTAGTGCTGCTCTGCACCCCTGACCGGGATCTCGGGCTCTGGCAGGAGTTGGAGCTGCCGACAAAATTCAATTCGCATTTAGGATTTTATTTTGTTAATTAAAATGCTTATTGATGACTGGAGAGAAGCTGCTGCCTGGCCAAGAAGCAATATCCTGAGTCAAATAGCAGGGAAGCAGTTGGAGAGAGTGATTTCATCAGCAGCAGATGGGAAATTGAGCTCTGTAATGCAAACTGTTCCATCAGACTGTCCGGGGCCGTTTGTTAGGATGGCAGAGGAGCTGCCAGCTCTTTGCAGCATTAAACATTCTGCATCCTGCAGAATTCCAAGGTCCTCGATGTGTTAGACCAGTCAATATCAATTTGTTGGCTTGTGGAAACACACAGGCTTTACATCTTTATCAGGCTCTGTGTTAAATTAAATCCCTCCCTTCCAAACTCGCAGCTCTCCATCTGCATTTATAGAGCTTTGTTTAATACCCCAGAGCAAACCCAGCTTTCTTCTTTAAATAAATCCTGGTGTCTAAATTGTCATCAGAAGGCTTCAGATTTAAAACAGGTGGGGAAAACAACAGTAACTTGATTTTAGGCTGTAGAACTAATCACTGATACTGCTTTGTGTGATCCTAAATATTTCCAGAATAAGCTCCTTCTTGCACCAGAACTGCTTCATGTTAGGGAGAAAAATCCCCTTTCCCCATGCCCATTTCCAGACTCAAATTCATGCTTGGGCAAACTCCGTGGCAGTCCCACTTTCCTGGCAAAAAATATTATTTTTATTCAAGAGTTAAATATTTCATTGACACCTTGTTTCCTCAAGTCCTGGTACCTAATCAGGCTGAGCAGGTCCATGTGAGTGACATTCATTTTAAGGTGGGAATTTTAATAGACAAATTGCAAGCCCTCAGTCACCCCTGGAAGATTACTCTCCATAAAGGTGAAAATGAATGAATTTTGATGGAGGTGGTTTTATATTAATGGTATTTCTATACCATAAATCATCGTGTAGGCTCCAGCGTGTTTACAAAAGCAAATTATGATGAGATTTTTCTTTAATGCCCAAGATGACTGAATCATCTTGGAGATGGGGAATAAGAGAACTCTGTTTTAGTGAGATTATGCATTGTATGGCATCTTCTTATTTTAGAGATTTTGTTCAAATAAGAGTTGTTAAATTTGTGGAGAAATCAAGTATAAGTTGCCTGTTATCCTCCTTTTCTTTATGGAATTATTTTCACATATCTCTGCAATTTTTACAAATTTCTGTGCCAAGATACAGTGGTTTTCCAGGGTGTGCCGTGCTTCCTGAGAAATCCTGATTGTTATCTGGTGGAATCTGGTGGAAAAGAGGGAGAAATACATGTGTATTTCAGAAATAACCTACCTGCTTTCTCAAAATGAGCAGGTGGGGAAAGAACACCCTGAAACCTCAAAGAATGGGGATTTTTAGCCTTGCACAGGCTAAAATTCCCTCAACTATTTAACAACAGTGGCCTCTGGTGGAATTTTTCCTAACTAAGGGAATTTGCTGGAGGATGGAGACATCTGGGCTTGATAATAGCTGTGGATTGGAGCTCAGGAACACACCCTGAAGCATTGGTGCTTCCAAGCAGGTCGGGTTTTGGCTTTTCATTAACACTGACCCAATTTGAGCACGTGCCTCAGTGTGTGTTCAGTGCTGCTGCATTCCTAAACCCTTGGAGATTCCTGGATGACACTGCCTGAATATGGTCCTAGCCCCTGTTTCCTCCTCATTTATTCCAAAAGCAGTTTTGGAGAGCTGGGAGTCCAATCTGGGTATTTTTTCTTTTTCTCCTTTTCCTTTTCCTTTTCCTTTTCCTTTTCCTTTTCCTTTTCCTTTTCCTTTTCCTTTTCCTTTTCCTTTTCCTTTTCCTTTTCCTTTTCCTTTTCCTTTTCCTTTTCCTTCTTCTTCTCCTTCTCCTTCTCCTTCTCCTTCTCCTTCTCCTTCTCCTTTTTTTCCTTAGACATTGACTTGTACCTCCCACTGATCTCTCCCCCAGATTTTTGCATCTCTGTTACATTTGTAAAACTTCAAAATTCACTTGGAGATGTGACTGACAAACTGCAAGAGACGAAGATAGAGAGAAGAGCAGTCACCTTTTAATTTCATTAAACATCTTCTAGGATTAGAGAGCCACCACAGCTCCTTTCTTAGGCTTTGGTTTGGCAACCTGTTCTCGTTCCATGAGTGTGTAAAGCATATGCTCACCCCAAAGTACCACTTCCATCCCATCTGCCTGCAGTCAACTGCTCACGAGTGTGTGCTTTTCTCAGGGCAACCTTTGCATCTGCTGAGATTCCCTGCCAAAATCACAGCCTCCGTGGCTTGTTGGGATACCCAGCCTGATTCCTGGGACTTTGTGTGGAAGAGGTTTTACAGCCACTTCTGTGAGCCAGATAGAAGTTTGATAACCCATGTTTACCCCTGAAAGAATTCTCTACCAAGGTTGTTGATATAGAAACCAAGAAAGAAATAAGAGAAAGCTGCAACTGCCTGTTCAGTGAACACTTTGTTTGTCTCTTGTGACCAATGAGTAAAGTGCAAATTTGTGAGCTTTGTAAGAATGTATAAAAAGCATCCATGCTAGAATAAAAACAGTTTGAAGCCTCCTGAAAATTGAGTGTGTTGCTTTGGATTGTTTCTGTCTCAGCTACGACAACTTAGAGCTGTATAGTGGATATTTTTGCTCCCGATGAGGGGGAGAGAATGATGCATCTGACTCCATCTTATCAGAAGGCAAATTAATTATTTTATTATACTATATTACACTATATTGCATTGAATCTAAACTGAATCTGCCAAGCACTCAACCCCCCTGCACACACTGTCCAGAATCTCGTGACTGTCACCCTACAGTCCCCACACACACACACACACCTGGCCCTGACAGGCCAAGGAAACAAAACACCATCACTGTGGATAAACAATCTCCATATTGCATTCTACTTTGGCACAAACACAGGCACAGCAAATAAGATAAGAATTGTTTTTCCTCTCTCTTTCTTGGGAAGAATTGTGCCTTGCTTTTCTCTGTGAAGAGAAACGTGGTCACAGAGCTGCGCCTTGCAAAGCCTAAGCCAGGCCTTAAACCATTGGGTCACATTGCTCTGTAATAGCCACCCACGCCCTTCTCCATTTTAAATCCCATTATGGTACAGCAGAGTTTCATTTGATGTTATCACCACAGTGTGGTTGTAAGGAGCTGATCAAAGTGAAATCCACTTTAATGAGCTTTTCCCAGTGACCTGAGCGTGCTTCCATGAGCAATCTCCCTGCGTCAGCCAGGCCTGAGGACTCTGTCAGGAGGCACAGACCCCTCCCAGGGCCCAGGACACCGTCAGCATTCCCTCCCCTGCAGCCTGGCACCAGCTGGGATGTGAAATGCATCTCGTGATACGTTATTCTTCCCTCAGCCAGCCCTTAATGACTGCAGCTCCAGGCCAAATCCAGGATCCTAAAATGAGGCCGTCAACATCACCCAATTACTGCTGTTATTAAAAATGCCAAGTGTAATCATAATAATAATTAGACCCTTATTATGCAGCGCTGCCTAAGGAATAGACTCTAAGTGTGTAAGATGTCATGCAAGCCCCATTAGCAGAGCTGGGCAATCTTACCACCTCCACAGCACTGCAGAAGATAAAATTGCATTGGAATGTGAATTGCCTGAATAAATCCAGTTTTCTCAGCCTGTCACCTTCTGAGGATTTCTTTTGGGGTGTTTTTTTAATATTGCAACTGCTAATGCCCTATCTGAGTTTACCTCCTGCCACTAATGCCCTCAGAGAGGCTCTGAGCATCCAGAGAAATATCTCCCTTTGATCTGTTATTTATTATCAAACAATTATCCAGGCAGACAAGTTACACCCACAGTCAGTTGGTGCCTCACATGCCAGAAAAGCAGTGGTCCAGAAGAGAAGGAACACACTCAGCACCAGATGCTTTTTATTGACTTCGGGCAAATACTTTCCCCTCCTTGGGCTTTTGTTGGGCCTAAACCCCACAGATTTCATGAAAACACTTGAGTAAAAGTCCCACAGAAATGTGCTAATTAAAAATGTCATAAATGTGCTAATTATGTTGAAGATTACCATGTGCCCAGCTGATCTGTTCCCAAGCTGCCATTTGAAAGCCAAGCTTCCAGTTCCTTCCAAATGTATGTGGAGAAAGCTGATATGGCTTCTTTGTCCCAATCTCCTGCATTGCATCCTAAGCATAATCTCCCTGGTTTTGCAACATTCAGGCAAAATCACAGCTTTTGAAAGAGATTAGGTGGTGTAACTTGGCTCCAGCCATCGTTCAATCCTGGCATCTGTTTTATTGCTTTATATATTGTGGAATTGAGGGAGATTATCTTCTAATTATTCCCTGGAGTCTGCAAGACAGATGGAGGGGGGAAAAAATAAAAAAGCAAATTGTGTTTCATCAACATGCTGCCAGTATGTGCTCAAACTTCAATCTCTTTTCTGGTCCTTGTCCCAGACATGACAGAAGTGTGGGAATCATCTGCAGATGGGATATGGATCTGTAAGACAAGGGTCCATACAACTCCACACAGATTGTACTTGCATGAGTGGCCACAGAATATTCAGGGTTTATATTAGATTTCTTTTTCCAGCATGGATTTAATGGTCAGGAAAGAAAACCTGTTGAGTTCAACAAGAACATGCAGCCAAAGTCACCCAGTCTCCAGCAGAATCTCACTCAGGACAACTTGGAGACAACATCTGAGATACTTTGTGTGCCCCTACTGCAGACAAGCCACCAGTGCCACCACACTTAGTTCAGCGGGAATCAACCTCAACTATTTGTTTTTGGGGTTATCTAGAAATTGGATTTAGGCCTAGCTTTTGATTTTCTCCCTATCTTTCCATTGGCACAATCTCTTTGATTCTTCAGATGGGCAAAAGCTCCATGTGGATTTGAGGTGGAGGCATTTTCATATTTTTTGTTCAAAATAGCTCCTGCTCTGCTGTGGGGTCGCAAAAGGAAACTTTTCTGTGGAGACAGGGGTGAAGAGAAAGAGGGACAATTTATAGGATGGCAGGGCCCAGATGAATGTGAGTGTGAGGAAAACAAGGTAGGGAAAAAACAATCCAAAGGAAACCAAGGGGACAAACATTCAGCTAAGTTTATAATCAAAGCATTTTCTTTGGGCCTAAACTTGCTCCTAAATACAACTTCAACTGCCCCACACTGTTTCTGCCCTAAAAAAGGGGTAGAGCTGCTTGTGGGGTTCTCCTGCACCCTCCCCAGGTACATCCCTGAGGGAGGGCAGCTTCTCTGGATGTGTTAATCCTCAAAGTAATGATGCTCCTGTGAGTTTCATGACATCAAACACTGGGAGGGGAGGGGGTAATTAATGCCCCAGTGACTGCAGAGTTGTCAGCAAAATGCAGGTTGTGAGCACCAGGCTTTTAATGGGGCATGAGGAAATGGTGTAGGGCTGGTGGAGAAGTCTCTGCTCAGCAGGAACAAGAGAAACTGACTGAATTGAATACCTTAAATAAAGTAATAATTTAATATCAACAAAGTGTCAGCCAGTTTGGGGAGAGCTGTGTTCATCTCCAGGCCTGGGTGCAGCTTCGATGGGTATGGTGAGGCACTCTGACCTCTCTGACCCTATTTCCTAAAAATCCACACCTATCCTTAGCCTCAGAGATTCTTTTTTTTCCTATCCAGGTGCATATTTCTGTTTGTTCTTTACTTGTAGAATGGCCTGAAAGAGAATTCCCAGGGACCTTGAAGCTGTGGAACAGGCTGGGATCTGGGATCCAATCCTGTGGGAAACACCATCTGCAGGAAAAGAGACGTTCACACATCCTGTGAGAGGAACATTTCCAGAAGACATTACTCATTGGAGGAGAGATCTCAGTGCAGTTCCTCATCCTTTCTTGTTATGGGACCTTCTGGGAGGCTGGACATCTGTGGTCAGTGTTTAGGACTAGGCCTAGAGAAGGGAGACAGAGTTATGGGGAAAACAGGGATCAGAAATGGAAGCCAAAGACTTTTCCACTCAAAAAGGTAAGAGAATGAGGAGATTGGAAACCAGAGTGATGCTCAGGAATCATGCAGGTGCTGTGTGCTGAGCAAGGAGCAGGCCAGGCTCAAGCAGGCCAGGTTCAAGCAGGCCAGGCTCAAAAAGGCCAGGCTCAAGCAAGAGCAAGGCACAGCCCATGGACCCAGGAGCCCAAGCCAAGGGTGAAGGTGACCCACAGGAGCAATCAGAGAATTAATCCAGCTCAGAGACAGCACCTCCCTTGCCAGGCTAATCCAGGCCATGGCTCCCAGGGGCCCTGCAGGACTGGCAGCTCACACAGAGCCTGATCCAGATGCAAATCCACACACAGGCCCAGTGCCAGGAAAAATAAAACAAGGTACTAACCAATGCTGATGATGTGTCAAGTCCTTTTCTAATATTATCCCTTTGGCCACAACATTGGGCAACAATTTTGGGGGCCAAGTGAAAGAAAGGACCTTGTGATGGCCCAGTTTAGTGATTAAAGCAAGATAAACATGAAAACCCTGTAAAGGCTGAAGAACACAATCCACTGAGTGCTTCTCCACAATGATCCTTGTCCTCTCCTTGGGCTGTTGCTGCTGCACATTTTCCTAATGCCCATTCAGCGTCCTCAGCTCTTTTTCTTTGCTCCTCTCTTGCACTGTGGCAAAACACCAGGGAATGGAGTTTTGGTTTTGTCAACTTTAGTTTTCTGACCACTCTGTGGTGGGGGTTCCTTTAAAGGAAACCATCACAGATTATGGACCAAAACCCCCCCTATTTCTAGAACTATTTCTAGAAGAAGACTGAGCCATTGCAAAGTTGCTGGGAAGGAAATAATCTATAAAATGAAAGCACTGCAGAGCATATGAAGAAAGGAAATTATTCCATGATCAAGGCAATTGATCATGATCTGTGTGAATTTGTTTCTGAGTCTGGGGAGATGCTCTGGGTCAGCCAAGGGTGGTGCCCCCAACTCTGAGTCCTTTGACAATGTTTGGCAGCAGCTGGATGAGGAGATCTCACAGCTTTGCCAGGTCCTTCTGCTCTGCCAGATGATGAGTTCAGCTGCTGACAGCCACAAGAGCAGCATGGTTTGCAAGACAGCAGGGAGAAATGCTCTGCAAAACAGCTCAGAAAAACACAGCAAAGGGGAGCAGATGCAGGAGAGGGGACACATGAGGGGAATAATGGCATATTCATATCATATAAGATTTGAGATCCTTCCACATAACTACAGATGGTACATTGCAGAGCATTTTTTTGTTGTTGTTGTTCAATGAAAACCAACAAAGTATTCTCCCAGCAAACATAGTCTTTAAATTATTCTGTATGAGCTCCATTTGGGGGCAGGGGAAAGAGAGTTGTTCAAGATGAAAGTGAGACCATGAGCAAAGTGAAATATTGTTATATTAAATGTCACGAGAATGTGGTGTTCCAAAAGGTGTTTGATTTCAAACCATGCTGTTTGCAGGTGTCAATCACAGCCCATGGTTTCTCTCTCAGCAGGTATGGGTGTTCAATCCTCTGCCTCTAAAATTGCACCTTGGAGCTCTCCCTGGCTGTTCACTCCTGCTGAGGGATGGTGTGAGCACAGGAGATATCACACATCCACTGGCCTGGCCCTGGGGCCCCCAGCCTTGATGAACCCAAAAAGAATTCAGTATTGACTGGCCCACCTCCACATTCCAGGCTCAGGGCATCTCCATTTCCCCAGAAATCCAAATTTTCTCAGCTTTTTTGACTCCTCAGCTGAAGTGAGCATTGCTTGTCATCTGTAACCCAGACCCAGGGCTGCACTGAAACAAAGTTATCCCTCACTTGATGAATTTGTAAAACCCTGCACCCACAATTAGAGCAATTAATTGAAATTAATAATAAATATATAGATTTTTGAGGTAAGAGGGGACTTTCTTGGTTTTCTCATCTGAACTCTTGGTCTGGCTCAATATAAAGTAGAAGATTGCACCCTGAGGAGCCTCTGTCTGGCCCAGAGTGTGGAGCTGGACTAGAAAGAGCAATCCTACCTTTCTGAAATACACCCTTCTCCTGGCTTTAGGTCTTCACACCTCTAGGTAAGGGTATGACTGGAGATTTTGGGCTGTTTTTCAGCTGGATTTGTTGGGCTTCAACTGTGAACAGCTACAAAATGGTTTGGTCAGACAAGTCCGAAAGTGTTTCCCTTATGTCTCTGATTTCTGTAAAAATTCAAGATTATTTTTGACCTCTTCTCCGTTCAAGTAAATGACCTTTGTCCCTTTGGATGCTCACAATTTTGGTGGTCTTGAATGAAGTTAAGTTACCCAAGATCCAAAAGAAAAGTCTCCACTGGCCAATGTGCAGTCAGAATTCCAGGTCATTCTCACCACTGATGATCTATGATTGCCTCACACAAAAATGACATGGACCTGGTAGATCCAGGGGAAAATAAAATGTTCATCTGATCCTTTTAACCTAATTCAATTTTCTGTGGCCCCCGTGCAGACACTTGTGGTTTTTCTACTCAATCAGAACAATTTGTCCAACACTGCAAGGAAAGTTGCCCCATCTGGTAAACTCCTTGCTGAGCAAGGGTGGATTTATTGTTGCTCTGTGATTCCTTAATCCCTTCATATTGTTTGTGATGTGGGACTGGATGAACATAACTGAAACACAGGGTTTAATTACATCCAGAGGCTTTTGATGCTCTTAAGAAAGGAGAAACTCGTGGAGTTAAGAAATAGGCCAACAGCAGGTGGGAGATTTTTAAGGCTTCTCCTTCTTGAGCACATGACTTGGGTTTCCCCACAGGCACCCCTGCTAGAAAAAAAAATTAATCTGACACACACAGGGACTAGATTCAGAACAGGTTATGTGCCGTGAGACAGCAGCATCTGATTTTGGGGGGTTTAATTGAGACCTGATGCCAGCCTTTTGCAATCAATGGAAATATCTCATTGTGTCTTACACCCAAGTTAATCTGGAATATTAATTTATTTTCAAAGCAAATCTGGAGTGCAAAAAGAACTTGATGCTGAAAGAGAGGTACAAAGTGTGGGTTTGGAGTCAGTGCATGGAGAATTTTCTTCTCTGCTGAGTTATTTCTGAGAGGTGTTTCTCTTTCCATTCCCACCCACAGCACACTGATGTGTCCCCCTGGCACTGGAGGTGCTCCTTTATTTTCACATATCATGCAGGCAGGGGAAATCATGCCCTGAAGATGTAAAGTGCAAATTATACAGCAAAAGCAGGCATCAATCAGAAAAATATAATTTCTGTACTGGTTACAATAATGAAAACTCTGTCATTCTCAGAGCCTTGTTGCCACCATCCAAACCATCCTGGCTACAATTAAAGTACAATCAGTGAAATAACATTTCCTATTCTCTAATCCATTATTCACCAAAAACCAGCACAGAATGAAAACAGAAGTGCAAGCATCTGTTTTCAGGTTCCATCTTTTTGCAGGTCTGATCCCTCTGAAGAACTTAAACCCAAAGTCAAACATCATAAATAATTATCCAAAGGGTGCTGAAAATTACAGGAGAGTCAGGAGTGTCTCCAGTGCCTTTATAGACATCTTTGATATTCCTTTCTCAGGAAAACATTTACTTTCAGGCAAGAACATCATATAATACAAGCAGCTGCTCTGATCTATTTCAAATTCCCAAGCAGGCTAATATTTAAACTGCCTGATCAATTGTGTCTGCTTCTATATCCTCTTAATAACAAATAAAAGGCATTTTTGCAATATTCAACAGAGTTTCTTTTGTGAAGATCTCTCTCTGCAAAGAGAGAACTGTTCAGCTTTTGGTGTCTCACTTTCTGACACTGAGAATAAATGAAATCTGCCTGAGATGTCCACAATAACCCACAGTCTGAAAGAATAAATCTCTGCATCACATTTCTACACTCCACAGCAGACAAATTAAACAGGATAAATACATCAGGACCCATCAACTCAGCAAGGAAACAGCTTCAGCCACAGCAATTTAATGGTCTAATATAAGGATGAGATATTATTGGCTGAATTTTGCCTTCAGTAAGGTCTGTAAATACATGTGGTTTCTTGAAAGAGAGCAGAACCTTGTAAATATTTAGGCTGTGCATTATCCCATATGATAGCAATCCGTGTGTGACTTGCCACTGGTCCTGTTGAATGGGTGATTTTGCAGATGATGAGCACAGTCCCTTGTCATTAGAATGATACAGAAAAGGGCTTGTGGTGTTCTCCAGCAATAGCCCCAAACCCCACATCCCACAGCAGCCAGACTGTGAGGCCGCGCAGAGATTTAACTGAGCTGGATTTTTACAAGGGAATCTCTCCTTCCTCCTGTGCCGTGAGGATCATTAAGGGCTTTAATCTGACACCGAAACCAGTCAAGTGCGGCTCAACCACTGCTGATTAAATCCTGATTTTCCTCAGCAGAGGGAGCTTGAGTCTGCAGCAAGAAACGCTGGCTTCCCTTGGGCTTGTTCTCAGCACGCCCCAGTGCCAGGGATACCCGCAGGTAAGGGAGGAGAGCCATCCTGGTGCGGAGTGTATGCAGCAGAAGTCTCTCTGAACCCTTCAGAGAAAGAAAGAAATGCAGGGGTTGAATTAAAGCCTTTAGAGAAATTAAGATATATTAAGCCACATAGATATGAAGTAGAAGTGTAGGTTTAAGTTTTAAGTAAGTTTAAGCTTATGTTTTAGGTTTTAAGTAAGTAGAAATATATTCTAAGTGCCTTAAGAAATTGCGCTAGCTAGCAAAAGCCCTAAGGGCTAGTTTAAAGTTCGGCAACTTAGCCCTAGACATAACAGAAACATAGCAGAACCTTGCCACTAAAATAGATAGAATTATTCACATAAAACTACGTTATTCAGATAAAACTACATGTGTAAATAGATAGAACTATTTATGTAAATAGATAAACTTACACATGTAAAATTTAAGCAAGAAAACAGATAGTATATTTGCATAAATAGATTATATTATATAGTTATAGATGTAGTTTTTTAGGTAAGAACAGACACTACTTTCATACAGCTTTCACACATCACAATCAAGTTCAGATTGGTTTAGAAAGAATGTTTTAGAATCGTGTTTTTAGCTGGTTGGATGTTTTATGAATAAAATGCCCTGTAAAGGGCAGTGAGCATCATCAAGAACCACCACAACCACGACCATCAACACCACCACAGCAAGAAGAAGACAACAAGAAGAACAACAAGAAGATCAAGAAGAAAGAAGCTGCTGCTGCTGCTCCTGCTCAGAACCTTGGACTCCATACCAGAGACTCTTTGCCAGATAGCAGCTGCTGCTGCAGCTCGGAATTTTATACTAGAGAGCTTTTAACGTGGACTTTAACATTTGAACTCTTTGCCTTTGAGACTGATGTATTCATGCAATAAACAACTTTATAGCAACCTACAACTGCTCGTATCTCTTTGAAGATCCTAGACCCAGCAAGACCTTGACATCCTGGCAGCAGAGAACAGCTCAGAAAAGCTGCTCATCCCTCTCGATCAGACAGCATCAAGCAATCCAACAAGTGCTGGAAGCCCCCAACCCACAGAGGGGTTCTGTGTGGGGTCCAAGAGCAGCCTGAGGTGGGGTGAAACCCTGAGAAAAGTGGCTTTGCACTGGTCCTTGTCAGCACAAGGTGAAATCAGAGTGGATTTAAGTAGCTGAAGGTGTGAACTGAACCACGGATGGGATTGAGTAGCCTCAGTGCCACCCCTTGGGAACTTGGATTGAGGATGTGGCTTTTCATGAGGCCAGCCACACTGAGAAAGCTGGGACAGGGAATCAGTAAAAAAATGAGGCTCCTTAGGGGTTTTTCTCACTGCAGGTTGGTACAGCAGTGCGCAAAGGCTGTTCTAGGATGCATCTGGACCCCAAGATGGAGCCAGAGGGGCCCCAGAGTGAGTGCCAAGGAGCCCATGGGCTGGCACTGACCATTCCTCCAGCTAGTTTGGCCTGGAGGGTCTAATAAAGGGATTTCTGCTTCACCCAAAGCAAATAAACCAGAGGCCCCCAGCAGCAATCTCCAAAATCCTGTTGGTTTTTGGATCTCGGGACCCCTCGGAGGGTGGCTCAAAGGCTCCCCTGGCAGTGGCCAGGAGCTGAGCAAGGCACTTGTGTGCTGCCATTTCAGTGTGAAAACATAGGCCTGATGTTTGTAAACAGAACAGCAGGCAATTAGTGCTCCTAACTCAGCCCAGAGATAACCGAGGATGGGAACACGCGTCTCAGAATAGAAAGCTGAGCATGCAGGTATTAAAATCACCCCAATAAAAATACATGTTGAAAGAATTAGAAGCAAAGCCTGTAAGATTGAATTCTTAGGCCTTTATCCTGTGCACTAGAGGAGTAGTTACCTAATTTTATTCCTCTAACAGGCTGTGATCCATGGGAAAATACTTCTATAAAACAGCCATTAACCAATTAATAACATTCTGGCTCGAGTTGTCTACTTATAATCCATCTTTTCCCACATATTCAAGTGAGTTAAAGCTGTATAATTCTAACCTCAGATTCTCTTGATGGGCAGATCATTTGTTGTGATGGAAGAAGCCTTGAAGAAGTGCCTGCTACCCACTTATTTTCCAGGTAAATTAAACAAACAGTAAATGAAACAAGCGGCAAAAATTAAATCTTGCAAAGGTCTAGTTCAGGGCTGCCTGATTGAATATGCATTGGATCAGCCCCAAATTGCAATTGGTTTGCATATTTCCCAAAGAAATGCCAGCGCATTAAATGCCCATGAATGCAAATAGGCGGTGATTTTTTCGGATTTGTATAATTTAAGAGAGGGTGGCTCGAAAATGAATGCACACAATAGGATTATCCAATATTCTCAGGGGTTCAAACAAGTCGCTGTGTGCCTCGGGGGAGGCCGATGTGGGGATTAAAGCCGAGCCTGCAGGGAGGAGGAAATCACAGCCCTTCAGCCCCATTGATGGCCGCAGGTTTGGGGAGCCACCCGAATTTTCACGCCTCGCCCACGGAAAAAGGGACAGAGCCCATTTCACCCACCCAGCCGCGTTTGTGCGCTGATAGCAGAGCAAGGCAGAGGTGGTGTTGACAGGCAAATTGCCTCCTGGCTCCACAGATGTATTCCTGTTTGTGCCACGAATAGAGCAGCACCCACAGCACATACGTCTTTGCTCATTACATTGATTTTTTACCCCGTTTATGCCTTGCCTTTCCTCCCCAGCCATTCACAGCCATCATTGCCAAGAACATCTGTAAAAACCAGGATGGCATCACCCTAGAGCTCCCCGTTCTCTGCCTCTCCTGAGCAGCCCTGAGTGGGATTGTCAGTGTTTTATGTATTTACACCAGCAGTGAAGGCCTGGGATGGGGACTTTTTTCGTTTATATGAGTCTCAGCGCCACAGGGGGTATTTAACTTTCTGCCCTGGTTGCTGTAATTCTCTCTCCAGTGGATATACAGTTCAGATCAGGTTCCTATTGCTGTGATGACAGGCATTCAGCAGGCGCTGTAATTGCAGAGTTAAAACAGCTCATTTTCTTACTGGCAAGCTGTAGTTAAAGAGGTGCTAGGAGGCAGCCTGGCTGTCTGCAGAGGAACTGATCAAAGCACTGAAAGGCATCTGGCTTGTCTCTGTTTTCTTTCACCACCCCCCTTGCTGATGGAGGGGAAAAAGAGAGAGAAGAAGAGAAAAAGCGAATGAAAAAAAAAAAAAAAAAAAGAAAGAGGAAAAAGAAGGAAAAAACCATTAAAAAGGAATTTATGAAAATGAATACTTGTCCTTCTCCTACGGGTAAAAGGCAGTGTCTTATTAAAGGCAGTAAACACAGTCGGGTTAGGTCTATTTTTTTCAAGTCTCTGTATTTTTTAATGAGAAAATTGGGGCTTGTGAATGTTCATTTGTGTCTATTTCCATTAGCTCTTCCCAGTAAGATCTGAGCTGCTTTTTGCACACTTTGCACACTGCAGAAACAGAGCTTTTGCCATCTCTGAACCAATGTCATCTCTCCTTAGCACACTCAGCTTTTTCTCCTTCTGACCTCCACCCTTCTCTGAAGGACATCCAGCTGAAGCCAGCATGTGATGGACAGTGGGATTCTGCATCCCGGATTAACAACAAAAATACAAATAAAACACAGTTTACTTTCTTTTATTTGTTCTAATTTGTTCCAATTCCTCCTGTCATAAATTTCAGCAAATCATGAAGGAAAAGGTGAACAGAGTTGTCAAACCACTTGAAAGGTTCATATGAAGGATAAAAAAAGGGGGAAAACTCCATCAGCAGGGGAAGGTGTCCATCAAAAAATGTCCACTGACATCAGTGATCCAAAACTCAGTGAGAAGCCACTCAAAAGGTTTCTCCCAATGAGATAAAGCAGCTCCCAGGCAAGGAATGGCTCCAGTTCCAAATAATAAGAGAAATGTTGCTTCTTGGGGAGAAGAACCATTCAGGTGAAATGTGGGAATTTCTTGCTGTGAAGCAAAGGGAGAAATCAAATGTTACCACGGCAGGGCTGGCAGCTGAGGGCACACACTCTCCTCCAGCAGCTCAAAGAAGATTCAGGACTTCCAAAAGCTCCTCTAAGGCAGGAACCTGACCCAGTCCATTCCATTTTCCAGTGTTTTTCACCAAGTTTCCAGTCTGGCACTGCACAAAAGCAGCAGGATCTGTGCTGGGTCATCCCAACCCCTGGAATCTCCTCAGGGACAGGGCCCATTCTCACTTTTGCTCCTCTCCCACTGCATTTTTTCACCCCCAATCTCTGGAGGGTGACACCACCGCTCTTCCCACAGACCAAAGAGGAGTTCAGAGTCTTTGAAAGGAACAAACAAACCCCATAACTCCATGAGGAGCCCAGACAGGCAATGTTGCAAATTAAGTTGAAAGGGGCACAGTTACTGCACCATTATTTGATTTCCCCTTCTCTAATCCCTTGCTTGTAATTAGCATAATTTATTAATATATTAGAGCCATGCATGTGAACCTTTTTTATAGTTGCTGAGTGCTCCCTGAGGCTGCCTAGTGAAAGCTTTTCCCCACTGTTTAATAATATGTTACATAAGGAAAACCAGCTTCTGATATAATTTAAATTATGACTTTCCTTTCTGCCTCTGAACACTCATTTCCTTTAAATGGGGTTAATTTCCTTAAATAATGAAAATCCTCCAATTTCAGTTTTCCATTCATTAGACCCCCTTAGTTCAACATGAAAAAGTCACACGCCAAGAGGGAAAAGAAAAAAGAAATGAAAAAAAGAAGAAAGAAAGAAGAGAAGAGAAAAAAAAAAAATCCAATTGAACTTCAAACAGAACCATCCTGAGAAGAAGATTCCTTGGATCCTTTTTCCTTCCTGGATTGAGAAGGGCACAGCACAGACTGTCAGAAGATAAAGATGGACAAACCACTGTGCACCCAGCTCCTCTCTCCCATCTGGCTCAAGAGGTCCTCTGCATCCTGAGGGCATCTCAGACTTGTAAACATTTACTGCTCCTCAGAGGCATCACAGCCTCTGAGGTGCAGTTTTCCCCCAGATAAGTCCCTCTTTTCCCCTTAATCTGCTGCTGATATTTTGGTAAACCAGGCCCCCCTGTCCCCTTTCTGATGGCCAGGGATGCCCAGGTCCCTCTCTGGGCACAGGACATGCCCAGGGGTACAGGATTGCACCTCCTTGGCTGCTCCAACACCCTTTGCCTTCACTTTGTGCCTTTAAGGCATCACTCCTGACCCAAACTTACAGCTCACCTTGCCCAGGAATCAGCTCTCAGCTCTTTGCTCTGATGTTTTTCCTCCCTGTTCTTCTGAACCTCCCCAGTGATAACCCAAAGCAAGGACACTTTCAAGAGCTAACTCAAAACGTGACAAAAAGCAGAATTCCCTTATTGTTCCTCTACCTTCTGTACAGAAATATAAATTCATTTTCCTGTGGAATGCTGGCTCAGGAGTTCCCTAGCCCTAAGCCCAGGAGCAAGCACTAGCTAGGCAGAAGATATGCTCAAGAGAGGCAAAACCAGGGCTAAAATTGGCGTTGTATTTTTCCCCTGAGTGCCTGTGTGCTGCTTGGCTCCCCAGTGTGTGCGTGCCCGACTGCAGCCGAGTTCAACCTGCCTTAACTCCTAATACCTTTGAGGATTTAGGCCTCTGTTATACTTCAATAAACTGGGAATAAAGTAATTTCTGCCCCTCGGAGAACAGCTGGGAGCTATTAAAGCTCGTGGCTGTGTGCTCCTGGTAGATAATTCCTCCTGCAGTCCCTGTGTGAGCACAGCCCAGCCTCGGTGGCACTTCCAGCTGTGCAGTGATGCAGAGCAGCAGCATCCCTCGTGGCTGAGGCTTTAAAGATGGTTTTTCCACTTTAATAAAAAGGGCACTCTGCTCTTTTTATAAGGAAATACCTGATATGACAAAGCCCCTGGTGTCCCCCCACTGAGAGGTTTTGTAACCCCCTCATTTTGGGGGCAGAAGGGCTGTGAGAAGCTCTGAAAGGGAACTGTGTGCTCCTCACTGTGTGCTGGGCATCTGCCAGAGCCCAGCAGTGCCCTGGGATGTGGGCAAGGCTTTATTCATCAGCCAGTTATGATCCCAGAATCCCTAAGGTTGGAAAAGGCCTCCAAGCCCATCAAATCCAGCTGATCCCCACCTTGTCACCAGCCCAGAGTGCCACACCCAGGCCTTCCTTGGGCACCTCCAGATTCCTCCAGACTCCTGGGCAGCCCCTTCCAATGTTTAACATCCCTTTCCATGAAGAAATTCTTCCTGATGTCCAGCCTGACCCTCTCCTGGTACAGCTTGTTTGCTGAGTTTGGGTCAGAGCTTGTGCTTGCAGCCCCAGTTAACCTTTCTGCAAGGAAAAACCCAACCTAAACAGCAGAAAATGTCAGGAAAATTATGTTAATTTTCAGAGTGAATTTTCTTCAGGACCTCAAAGAAGTAAGTGAATGTTATTGTTGTTATTACTTGTTTTTTATCACTGGGGAAACCCAAGGACAATTAAATGAACTCGCTGGAGATCACAATGCCAGAGAGAGAAGAAAAAGAAATGTTTCCTGGCTTATGTTGGAGGTTTGTTGACTTGGGGATTTTAGGGGTGCTTTTCATGAGAAACTGCCAGTTTCCTGAACCCAAAACTTCCATGGAAATGGACAGCCTGTCTGACCAGGAATAATTCTTGCTGTTAGGAATTAGCTTCACCACAAATGGGAGAAAACAAGGCTCAGACAGGAGGCATTGGATGTGTCTCCCCTTCCCACCCAGGGTGAGATCCAGCAGGGCCCTCCAGGGACAGCTCTGTGCCTGCAGGGAACAGGAAAACTGGTTCCCACCCCACTCCCAGCACTTGACTAAAGCAGTCTGTTCCCCTCTCATCTCCCCTGAACCTGATTTACTGTGGGGTTTATCTGATTTAGGGTTGTTCTTCTTTCATGCTCTGCTCGGGAGCAGCAGTGTCTGGGATGTTGCAACATTTAGAAAGCTTTTGGGTGTATTTGTGTGTATTGAAATGTACTTTTCATGCTACAGCTGCACACGCCCTTTCCACTATTCAGCCTCTTCTCCTCCCACTTGAAAACAAACCTTTTGAAAGCAGAGGGGAAGAATAATTAAAAAAATTGTAATCTGCCTCAGGTAATGACATGATTGAAACATCACCATTTTGTCTGGAGGGTCACAGGATGGTTTTATGAGAAAGCTTTAAAGCTGCTAACTCGAGAGAACCTTTGATATTTCACCTTTTGTTGTTGCTAACGTGTTCTCCTTCCTGACTCTTGGAAACAAAGCCCTGTCACTTCGACAAATTTGGTGCCAAAGATGTTCTGCCACGGGCTGGTTTGACAATCTGGGAAGATTAATTGAGCAGCTACATCTGAGATATTCCAAATTGTTTCAGTACTTTAGATTTTTACCAGGCAGGAGACACCATGGCCCTGCAGCCAGCCTTGGGAATGGGATGGGGGATCTTATGTGGTGTGGTGTAGTCGCTGTGGGGTGATTTGGGGTTTGGCAAGAGAAAATCCTTCTCACGGTGGCTTGTGTTTCACAAAAATGGCTGCAAAAAAAAGGGAAAACTGAACTTACATCAAAATAGTCACTACGAACTAGGAGTGGAGATTTCTGTAGTTTTGATGTGACTTCTGTGCTGTGACTTCAGGTCCAGCAAAGCATTTCTCACCAGTTCATATCACACAGCTTCCTTGTTAGTCCTGCCTTGGTGATTATGAACTAACGTTTCTTAGATCTTGATTTTTTTACAAATGTTTTCAGTACCCAGAATTGCTTAAATCTTGCAGGCAGGGATATTTCTCCATTTGTTTGCTTCTAGTATTATAGCTAACATATATTTCCACTGTTATTCTACCACTATTATATCTAATGCATATTTCTGCTGTTGGGTAGTTGTTGTTCATGATGAAAAATGAAGTTATTTCTGATCAAGCAGCGGTAGAGAGAAAATGGAAAAAGAAATCTCAAAATTAAACTGCAGTAGAGCATGAACTCTACTCAAGCAGCCATAGAAGGTTCTCAGGGTGTACTGCCCAGATATTCTTCACTCAGCAGCAGCTCATAGAAAGTTTTGCAAGAAACAAATGAGACGGATTGGGAGTGTAATTGAAAAGAATGTGAGGATTTTACTTGAAAAGACATTAATGGGTCATTTCTAAAACCATACTGACATTTCTCCTTGTACAAGAGTCTATTTGAGGAAAACGTCTGCTTATTTTGTGAGATGCAGGAGGTTTGGAAAAGATGTAGAATTTTGCACTGTAGCCAAACCCAAATGAAGACAAATGAAAATGGGTTGGTGGCAGCCAAAGGAAGCCAAGTCAGACCATAGACACTGCTGGGACCTGTCCATCACGGGCTGCTGGCAGAGATCCTGAGCAACTAAAAATGTTTCCACCATTGCTCTCGCAAAGTGAATGGTCTGGGCCTCATAAAGAGCTGTTTCTTGTGGAAATCAGTGGAAATATTTAGCCTTTGGGTCCTGGTGGAAAGTTGTCTCTGCTGAGTTTGGCCAGCACAGCTTTGCCTCGAAATTGTCTTCACCAGCCACCAAATGAGATAAATGAGAAGCTGAGGCTTGGAATGGTACCACTGCTGCCTTTTGTGATACCAATGAGATGGAATTGTTCTGCCATTGGAGAAGAATAAATAGGAATTATTATACATTATATGTGTGTCTGCCATCCTGAGGAAAAAAAAAGGCTGCTCTACACTCTTTTGATATGGAGTAATGAATGATTTTTCTCTCTTTATTTTTCCTGGGCACACCCAAGCTCCTGGAGGCTATCTCCTATAAAACAGGGAGGTGTCGGCAGCTTATGGAATGCATTTATTTTACTTTATTGTAGATATTGTCTTGTCAGAGACACTTAGAGAGGGATGCAAAACCTTGGATGGACTTGGCAGCTAATTTATAGGTGGTATATCAATTTTTACCATCTGGAAGTGATTTTGTCTTGGATTTAAATGCTAATTTTTTGTCTACTGAACAGGTCTATACTGCAACCAGAGAATACAGAACTCTATGTCTGGGAAGTCTGGGAACTTCTATGAATATTGCTCCTGTTCCCAGTATTCCAGATTGTCCACAGACTAAGAGCAGGGTAGATGGAATTGGATGGGTTTTGATGCAGACCATGTCAAATATTTTTAGCTTTCACATCAATATCTGTGCAAGGATTCACCTGTCAGGAATGTTGGGTTGGACATCTCAGAGGTCCCAGTGCTCCCAGTGTGAATTTCCCAGTAGCACCATCACAGATCTATTTCCATCCACAGAGGCCACATAATGTGGAGCTTTCCTAAAGGATGTGTCAAAAATAATGTTTGTTGATTTAGGAAGAAGTGGGAATGTGATGCATGACCCTGTCTGGATGCCAATGTTCACCAAAGCTGCTCTGACTCTCCCCTCCTGAGTAGGGCAGGGGAGGAAAAATGTAATAAAAAAATCAAGATTAGGCCAGGGAGAGATCACTGAGCAATTGTCCTCACAGGGAAGACAAAGAGAGCCCAAAATCTGCCCAAAATCACGCAGAGAAAAACTGCAATAAGAAGTGCACTTGTCAGTGGTTGAAATATTGTGTGGGGAAATCCTCTGGGGTTTTGATCATTGCTTTCCCCAGTGAGCTCCATCCAGGCAGTGTTTGCCCTCTGGGAGCTCTGCCCTGGCTGCCATAGACAGAAAGGAGGGGAGAGAAATCAAATGCTATGGAAAACAAAAGTGGTCTGAAGTGGAGCTGTAGCTAACTCCAGCTGTAACAACAGGGCTGTGGCTTTCCAAATTTTAATCTCCCAAAAGAATCTGTATCAAATTCTTCAGCCCAGAGGTCAAGAGGGATTTTAGTAATGGAATGGGACAACTCAGCCTCTAAAGCCTTGTGGGCAAAGGCCCTCTGTGGAATAAGTGTCCATGATCAGTGCTCCCAAGCTCTGCAGAAATAAAAATAAATATCAGTGATTATGAAGTTATTTTACACTTTTCTCTCTTCAAGCACATCACTCGTGGTGAAGATGACATGCTCTGCACAGGAGGCAGCTCAGATGGAGGAGGCAGCAGGCCCCACGCTCGGATTTCTGACGTTCTTGAGCACAGGCTGTAGTCATGGCACAAAAGCTGTCTCAGGAATGCTCTCTGGCTTTTGTCATTCTGGTGGTATTTGGATATAAAAGTGTGTGTGAGTTGGGAACACTCTGGGCAACCTCAGGGCCTCAGGATGTCTATTGCAAGTAACAAGTTGAAATGAAGTTGTTGCTCGAGAAAACAGGGTGGGAATCCCTGGCAACAAAAAAACCTGTGGAAAATAAACAGTAACTCCATCCTCTCAGAAATCCTTGTTAATTCTTCTCCAGGTCATAGGAGAGCATTCATAAGGACCATCTAGCCCAGCAGTGAAACCCATTCCCTTGCAAAATGGAGCTGCTCACAGCTCCAGCCCATGGCATGAGCTCTTGGTGTGGATGGATGGATGGATGGATGGATGGATGGATGGATGGATGGATGGATGTGTGAGAGGGGAGAGATGACCAACACCATTGCTGTGTGGAGACAAAAGCAGAGAGAAGTTTTCCATTTCCCACAAAACCACCTCTGTCTGCAGTGCAGAGAAACCTGAGGAGCATTTCCTGGGCCATACCAGGTACAGGCAGGTGGAGAAGAAGATAAATACTGGTATGAAAGGCAGGGGTGAGGGAGATGAGCTGTGTTGTCTGCTGGGAAGTACAGCCTTATCTAGGGCTGCTCTGTGAGCTTTTGGTTCCCATCAGAGCAGGGGACTGAGCTTGGCCCTCTGTGTCCTGCTGGAGCAGAACCACTGACCACCTTTTGTAGGGTTTGTGGGTCACTGATAACATTTCTTGTGTAGTAGGGGGAATCAGAGCTTCTGCAGCCAGGCAAAACCTTGCTGCCCTTCTCTGTCTCCTTAAATTCCCAAAGTCAGCACGTTCTCCTGTGTCTCTGGCTCTCCCAGGACAGAGCCAGATTGTCCCTGCTGAAGTGGAGCAAACGTTTTTCCAAAGGGTCAGAGTTCAGGACGAGCTTGTAAGCAGATTATGGGGCTGGCAGAAAGGCCAAAGGCACCCTAAGTCTTTACATTCCCAAAGTGCTGTGTTAAACTCTAGCCCAAGGATGTACTTAACCCCAAAGAGGATGGAGGTCAAGTGAACTTGCAGCATTTCAAACACAATCAGTTTGGAAAAGTAGCTGTTTATAAAGAAGTTTATTGCAGGCCCAAGCTAATGTTAGCATTCCCTCTCTACAAACAGGCCTGACCTATTGTTAGTCTTGTCAAAGAGCTGCCACGTTTGTTTTATAGCATCGCACAGTCGGGCTTTATTTCAGTTTAGATTAAATCTCAGGGAACGTTTTGGCTCAGGGGCATTGAAAGGAGATGCAGGGGGAGTGGTTTTTGCCATCTCTCTTTAGGTATTTAACTCAGACTTGCTGCTTATACTGCAGGGAGAGTGAAGGAGAGGATTCCAGAGCACAGCCCAGAGCTCCTGGAGTGGGCCCTGAACTGATACCTGGGCGTCCTTCTGCCTTCTTGGGACAAAAAAACGAGGTGCAAATGGGCCAGGCTTGGCCCAGCCTCAGCAGCCCCCCTGCTTTTCTCAAATCTCCTCCACCAGGCACCAGGACACCCAAGGGCTGTGCCAGGGGTGGCAAACAGCCCCAGCTGGTCTTGCTGAGGGTGCTCAGCAGTTCCCACCTGCTTTTCCTTTGGATGAAAAGGAGCAAATGCATTATTTGGCCAGAAAAGATTTGGTTTGAATCACAGGATCATTTGGATTGGAAAAGGCATCCAAGATTATTGAGTACAACTGTGCCACATCCCCACCTTGTCCCCAGCCCAGAGTGCCACCTGCAGGGATGGGCTCTCCAACCCTCCCTGGGCAGTTCCAGTGCCTGAGCACCCTTTCCATGGGGAAATTCCTGCTGTGCTCACCCTGAGACTGCCCTGAGCCCCCTTTCCATGGGGAAATTCCTGCTGTGCCCACCCTGAGCCTGCCCTGAGCCCCCTTTCCATGGGGAAATTCCTGCTGTGCCCACCCTGAGCTGCCCTGGCCCAGCCTGAGGCCGTTCCCTCTCATCCTGGATGCCCACCTGGCTGTCCCCTCCTGTCAGGAGCTGTGCAGAGCCACAAGGGCCCCCCTGAGCCTCCTTTTCTCCAGGCTGAGCCCCTTCCCAGCTCCCTCAGCTGCTCCAGACCCTTCTCCAGCTCTGTTCCCTTCCCCAGACACACTCAACCAATGAGAATAACAACATAAAAATAACAAAAGGTCTCCTTTAAAAGGCTGCAGCCACTAAGAGAATCTCCCCCATGAAGACCATGCCCTGTACACATCACTATATTTAATTACCATTTCTCTAACCATCATAATTGATATTTTCATAATCTTGGAGTGACCCCAGCAATAGTTCTGAGGAACCATACTCAAGAACCGATATTTTTTGGGGGTGTCAGCAGGGAGGCATCAAATCTGCATGGGCAGTGAAATATCTGAAATTTTCAGTGGCATCTGAGCAATTTCTCATATTATCAGTGCAAGACACCAACCAAGGTGTGGTGAAAAGCCAGGAATGAGTGTCCATTCCTTTTGAAACTTTCCCAGCCTACACCTGGATGCACAAATTCCAATTACTCAGGTGGACATGGGACTTGTGCAGGTATTTTATGGGAGAAACGAGTTTATTCTAGCCCCTTAAGTGTTCTCCAAGAGCCTGTTTGGCTTTGTTTTATGATAATAGTAATCTTAGGTGAAGCATTTAAAATCCTGAAGCTTAGAAGTCATTCCTATAAAGGCCAGAAGCGTGCTGGGGAATGAGTAAAGATTTCATCTTTTGGGATTTTATAGCAGCCTCAAAGATGTCTCTGTTTTGTCAGGGAGGCTGAATATTCTTGAGTCAGGAGGCAATTGCCATATGTAATATGGATGTTTTTTCTTATATGTAGACCTTCTTTAAAAAAAAAGAAGTTTAAGAAAGCTCTTTTTTGGTAAAAATGTAAGAATAAATTAAGCAACCTTTTCTCATGGTTGATCCAGACACACTTATGGTGGTTTATGAGAAACGGGACTCAAAACACGTTTCAAATACAGTGAAAATTCTTTTTCTAGAACAAAAAAACACTTTCATTTTTCCTAGGATACATCTTGCTTAAGAGCCCTGAGTGTTGAACAACCCACTAAGAAACGCTGTCTCCAGTCCAGCTCTCTCAGCTCTTTCACACATAATTGCCTAATTGAAATAAGATCATTTATTAGCTTCTTTGCTCGAGGCTTCTGCAGCTCCAGCTCCTGCTCTTGGGCATCCTCCTTTGAATTGTAGCATTTACCTCAGCTAATTATAATGTGGTATCACTTGATAAAGCCAACTGAGATCATAATGGGAAGACACTGAAACATCTGCCAAGGTTGGAAAATTGGGTTTTTCTTTTTACTCCTGCCAAGGACAGGTTACCTGTAATTAGTTCTAATTTATAAATAAGTGCAGGCTGTACTTCTAAAAGGTACAATATCATGCCTTGCCCCCTTTTTAGAAAAAAGTTGGGAATTATACATCTCAATCAACTGTATTCCTTCTCTGTGTCAGGAATAATGGCTTTGCCTGAGAATTTAGGGAGGAGAAAGGGAGTTATACAAGCAAAAGATTCATGGGATACTTGTCCCATGTGACAAAAAACAATGGCACAAGTCCCTAAAATGGAAATCAAGTGACTTAATTCTCAATATGGATTATTTTTGTTGCTCTCTGAATCCTGAGTATTTGTTATTCAGGCATTACATCTTCAAACCCCTTTGAATTTTTTTTAATTGTTGTTACTTTTTAATGCCAGCTGTAATTCTCAAATAATCACAGGGCTCCAGGAGCTGGAGTTTTACAAACCCACAAGGATCATAAGAGCTGGAAAACTGCTCAGATCTGCCTGAACTTACATCACATAATGGAACTTCTTGGTGTTCTTTTTATCTGTTCAGGGTTTTTTTAAGCCTTGTTTCTTCTCAGAGGATCCCAGAATTCCAGCCCATTTTGACATGAGCTGTGATCCCTAATCCTGGCCTTTCCCAGGACAGGCAGAGCTGTGTGGGAGCACCAGGCTAGAACTCCAAAAAGGCTGGGATGGTTGGGATGCAGAGAAAAAAGCTGTCTGTGGAGCTCAGGAGTGGAATAACTTCAGATTTGACACCCTGGCTTAACCAAGACTTGATGAAAGCAACTTCCACTAACCCCCTGAATTCCTCCTGCCTGCAGTCAGTCCTTCCAACCAGCCTTCCCTGATATAAAGTCAGGGAGGGAAGAAAAGCCAAGGCAGCTCGTGGCCCTTGATGTCTGACACTCACCTGCTGCCCAAGTGTGTGCTGTGGAGCAGCTCTGCAGCCTCTGAGTGGGCACCACTTCTCATTTTGCAGACACCTCCCTGTTCTCCAAAGCTCTTCCCCGTTTCCTGTGGCACCTGATACCCTTCCTAGGGCACTCCCCAGGCTCTGGGCCCCACCAGGATTTTCCTTGAGCAGCCCCAGCCTGAAGAGGCCGTGGAGGATGAAGTGCTGACTGCTGCCTCGGGTCTGGGCCATCCCTGAGCTCTGTTTTTAGAAGGCTGTTGAAGATAAGCTGTTAGCAGGCTGCTCAGGAGGAAAAGGAACAACAAAAAGGATGTAAAGGAAGGTGGTGGATATGCTGAGGACAACACTGAGCTCCACAGCAATGCAGAAAACTCTTTTCAGAATGGCTGCTCCCTTGGTGGGTTTGTTTTCTCCCTCTCAATGCCTGAAATTTTGCACTGAAAATGGGAGGGAACCTGTTTGCAAAATGTTTTAATGATCTTATTCTACATGATGGCACTCATGCAGTCCAGATCTCAGCTTTTCCCCTTTGGACTTTGTAAAGACCTCTTTTATTTTTAATCCCTCATATTAGAAACTGAGCCAGAGAATGAACAAATAACTACATTAAGATATTGGCGTCTTAAATTTCTTGACTCAGTGTGGAAATAGATTTTATGTGTATATATGTGTGGTTTCTCTACTCTCTCTTCCTTCTTTCTAACAGCCACTTTGTATTAAACATTTCATCACAGACATTTGGTCATCCTTTAGAAGCCTTTTGGTGAATACTTGCTGGTGCTGCCATTTGTCCATGCAGAAGGACCAGGGTGAGTAATGAGAAAATAAACTTTCCCTTCTGCTGTTCTTGCACTTCTCTGCTTCTGCTGCTGTGGTTTCACCCAAGCCTCTGTAGCTCAGAGTTTGCTTCTGCACCTTTGCAGAAGATGGAGAGTGATTCTCAGGAAATAAAAAGAACAATTCACTCTCCTTGGTTTTGCCTTTTTCTGAGATTAATGATAGGTGCCCATCAGGAACCTGGGCTTGAGGCAGAAGTCTTTCTTTAGAATCCAATTAATGTGGGGTAAATTACAGACCAGCTTTTCCTCCTTTTGCCTGACTAACAGGGTTTATTTTAAAAGCAAACCACTAAACTTCAGCTGAGCCATCACCAGCCCAGCCTGTCCAAGCATTTGATAAATCTTTGTATTGGGCAGGCACTTTTACATCATTACTTGAGGCTGGCAGCAGGCACTGAGGCTCCAGTCCCACAGAACTCCACAGGGACCCTTCAAAGCAGCTTTCTCTGGAAAATTTCTACTCAGATCAGCTCCAATATTGCTCCAATTGAGATGATTTGGCAGGTGTCCCTGCCATGGCAGGGGGTAGAACTTTAAGGTCCCTTCCAACCCAAACCATTCCACAACTGTGTGATTCTATTCCGTGATCTCTTTTGTCCTCCTCTCACTCCTTTGGGTCCATCCCTACCACAAACCCCTCAGGACCGAAATCGCCTCGCGCAGGATTTCCCACAGCGCTCACCCACAAATTCCCCCTGCTCCACACCCCAACGCCATGATCACACCAAAACACCCACACAGGACCCCAAAATCCCCCAGGATGTGCAGCTCAGCCCTGTCCATCCCTCTGGGAAGGGCAGAGTGGGCAGCACCCAGCCCAGGCCGGGACAGGCCGCGTTCAGGGCCTGCCCCCACAGCGTGGCGGGAGCGCTGCTGGGATTAACCCAGCCACTTGTTTATTCCCTGGGTTAATTTCACACGCCGAGCACCAAGCTTGTGTTAATTATATGATTTACTGGGCTGTGTTCCTTTTTTTTTTTTCATTGCATCGTTAAAAAAAAAAAAGGTCTTGAATAAGAACTCTTGTTCTGGTAAATTTTTGCTTGTTTGTTAACGGCCTGGAAATAGTTAACAGCAAGCAGGTCCTCTGGGCCAAAAGGGACTGGAAGGCTGAGATTATTGCCTTATTTATTTTATTTTATTCCTAATTAACGTTTTATGAGCTCTGAATATGTTTACAGAAGCACATGCTGGAAAGGGCACATGGACAAACAGAATTAAAAGCCATTGGCTGCTCCACAGCATGGCCAGATTAAAATATCACTCAGCACTCTTGTGCCTTTGCTGGGGGAAGCTGGACAGGCCCATTTACAGCAGCAACAAAAGTTCACCCGGACAAAAAGTTTCATTTCTAAACCAAGCCCAAGTGTTTGGGAGGGAGGAAGAGCTGATCTGCTGGTGGGGAAATAAATCCACCAAGCAGCATTTCCACAGGGATCTTTGGACCTGGGGCAGTTTGTGCTCTCATCCCAGCTCTTTGTGGATTCAGTAAAATTAAATTAAATTATAAAAATGCCAGGCATTTTGCACAGCAGCTCCTGAGCATGGTCTCCTGAGATCAGAGGAAGGGGAAGATTCTTGAACCCAAATCCCACCCAGATCTGCCCAGTGGGGCAGGGAGAGGCTCCAGCCTGACCCCGGTGAGGAACAGACCTGGGTTTGTCTCTGTGCCCTGAACTCGTCCTGCTCCAGGTTCCAGACTGAAATAAATATTGTCTGGGAAAAACCTGGCTTGGTTTTATTCGAGTCCACGGGTAAAGCTAGGAGAAGGTTTGTGCTTTCCAACTCAGGATGACCCTGGATCAGCCTTTTCCAGCCCCTTTCCCTCCGAGCTGCTGAGGAATTCCCACCTTTCCTCTGAGCCCATATTGCCCTCCTGCTTCTGCAGCAGCAATATTGACTCCTTTTTACAAATCATCTCTCTTTCCCCCAAGATTTGTCTGCTGCTCCCATTGGCAAATGCAAGAGCTCCGGGTCCTATCAACCAATTGCCCACCGAGAGTTTTATTGCCATTTTTTTTAGCTGCCAAGGGAAAAACTAAGGCTGTTTATCAGAGAACTGCAAGTACTCAATGCTCCAAGAAATGTTCATATGATGCCCTTGGGATAAACATTGCTTCACTGTGTTTTTAAGCTGTCCATTACTTTCCTTTGGAGAAATAAAAAGAAATTACTAAGAAACAGAATGATTGTACAGCATGGTTAAAATCAGAAATAATCTGGTGGTGGGGAAAAAAATCCCCACATTTTTCTCCCAAAATACATTTTTAATTGGGAACAGAGCAGTATAGAGATCTAGGTGCAGATAAATTAAATTTTCCTGCCTTCCTAGGGCACAACAGAACAATTTTATTGTTGGCTAACATCTTTTAGTACTTTAATTATCAGAACAGAAAAGTGCTCCATTACTCCTTGCACAAAAACAAACTCTAAGTGAATTATTCATCCATAATATCTGAATTCCAGCTGGAGAAAGTTGTGAGAGGAGTTTAACTTGCAGCTAGAACGATGCTGAAATCCGTGAGAGTTCCAGATCCAAATTTCTTTGGTGTCCCTGAGTAACTCAGGGATTATTTCTCAGCTCTTTAGACCTGTAGGTGTTTTCTGTCTCTCCATTCCCTTGTGAATCCCAGTTTTAGGGCCAGGCATGGCCCATACTCCCCAAACATGAATGCATTACCACTGCTGGGTATTTCTTATTTGCATGGCTTTCCCTCCCTCCGAATTCTCACGGTTTCCCGAGTCAGCACAGGAGGAAGGTGGGAATGCCCTCGTAAGCAAATTGTTGCTTCTCAGCGTTATTTTTACTGCTGAGGTGCCTTTGCTGACTCAGAGGAGCCTCATAATTCTGCCTTTTCCACTCAGCCACCATCCTTCCAGTCAGAGCTCTCCTGCAGAAGGAAATTAGAGGGAAGAAAGCACCAGCCAGAGATGTATTGATTATTTATATAAAAAAGCAATGATCAGTTAACTGTAAATAAATACAGGACCCTGAGCAGCTCTGAGATTCAGCCACTCTGGAGATGAAGGAGAGCTGATTCTTTAGCCAGAGGTTCATCTGCTGTGGCAGCAGTTGCACACACTGATAGCCCTTTTCCTTTCCATCACCACAGAATCACCAGGTTGGAAAGACCTCCAAGATCATCAAGTCCAACCCAGCCCCAACACCTCAACTGAACCCTGGCACCCAGTGCCACATCCAGGCTTTGTTAAACACACCCAGGGATGGGCACTCCACCACCTCCCTGGGCAGAACATTCCAGAACTTTATCACTCCTTCAGTAAAAAACTTTTTCCTGATATCCAACCTGTATTTTCCTTTGCACAGCTTGAGGCTGTGTGCTCTGCTTGTGTCAGTGCTGCCTGGAGAAAGAGCCCAGCACCAGCTGAGCTCAGCCACCTTTCAGGAGCTGTAGAATGATAAAGTCACCCCTGAGTCTCCTTTTGTCCAGGCTCCACCACAAGCTTATCAAAACCACTCATCTACTGGCCAATATTCTGCTATTTCTGCTATCTCACAAAGCAGCAAAACCTGCAGGTGATGCTGCATTTCCAGACAAGGAGAGTGGGGGGAAAAGAAGAAAAAAAATCCCTTGGAACTGGTTTCTGTCAAAGGGTGAATTAGTGTGGCATAAACAAACAGCCCAACACATTCTCCTGTTTACATGGGACCAGAGAATGTTTGTAAGGCTGAGTCCTGAGGGAGACACTCAGAGTAAAAATGTCCAGACTTCCCCTGCTCCAGGTCCAGAACTGCAGGGGAAGAGGGAGGGAACAAGGAGTGCTCTGAGAAAGGAATTGTGCAATAGGAAATTGCTGTTGTTCCATTTTGCACCATTTTGTGCAAATGTGCTGATGGGAGGTTTTATTTGCCTGCCTGAAGACAGTTCTGCAGATTTCTGGAGGGTTGGGTGCCTCCATAAGGGTGAAGGAGGTGCTGTAGCAGCCACAATTTTGTTTCTTTTTTTCCTTCTTCTTCTTCTTCTTCTTCTTCTTCTTCTTCTTCTTCTTCTTCTGCTGCTGCTGCTGCTGCTGCTGCTGCTGCTGCTGGATTCTCAGTTTCACAAAGAATAAGCCCAGCTTTTCATAGAAAAACAATTTAATTCCAACAAACTTTTGCCAAGTGGAAGTGAGTCTTCCTGCTTCTGTCTGGGATTGTGTTCTTGAAGGAATTTTTTGTCTTATTGGTCTGCCTTGCTTTTTGGAGATGTTGGGCCAATTATCCATGAACTCCATGGATCAATCCCTATGAGCTTCCACTATCACAAATTCAAAATGCAGACAAGGTGTCTTTCTCCTCGAAGAGATCTAAAATCTAAGAGCTGCTCCAAACACCTTTCTTCCTATTCCTGGAATTGCACCAAGCAGAAGCTCTGGAAGCCACAGTTTGTCCATTATCAGCTCCTGAGGCTGCTCAAGGAAAACCATCCCCCTTCTTCAGGGATTAAATAGATTTCCCTGTGGTTGTAATTGAGCCTGAAATCAGGAATTCAGTCTGGAGGCACCTCTTGCTCCTGATTTCATTTTTCACTCTGGAGTCCAGGTCTGCACGTCAAACTCCGGAGTGAAAAAATCTGTGCAGACCCTGACTCCAGAGCTTGAAACTCCAGCAGAAAATGCTAGGAAACATTTGGAAACAAGGATTTCTCCATGCTCATTTGGATCCTCTTTGATCAAGGACAATGATGCTTAAAAGAGTATTTGGATAGAGAGTTTTTAAGTGGAAATCATATTTAATGCTCCCACTGCTGCTTCTTAAGGGAAAAAAATCCCGTACAACAGGGACCTGGATGTTTCCTACCCTTCTCAGAAGGGGAATTTTGGGCTTTGCTATTTACTGACTTTGGTGCTCTCAGATGGAAACATTATCAGCCTCATCACCCCGGGACAGATCAAAGGCAGCAGCTCAGGCTCCTCCCCGGGGTGAAGATAAAGTGCTGCACTTGACCTGTGCCTGGAATGTGGGATGGGGTCAAAATGCAGAAAAATAAAAATAAAAATAAAAATAAATTAATAATAATAATAATAATAATAATAATAATAATAATAATAATAATAGTCCTTTTCTTCCACCTCTGCCTTTGGAGGTTCCTGCACTGAACAAGGCAGGGACTTGACTTTCAGACATTTCTGCAGGTAAAATGTAGCAGAAGCTGGATGATCATTGCTTTTTCCCTTCTACAACAAAGACCTACTTTTCTGCAATTCAGGAAAATTCGGGAAGAGACAGACACCAAACGCTTTCAATATCCTTTTAATTTGCTGCCTCCCAGACTTTTCCTTCCAACCAACAAAATAAGCATCTCTTCCCACCGCAATATTTCCTTTTTTTTTTTCTTTTTTCCTTGAAAACTTATACTGCCTTTTAAAAAAAAGGCTGTAGGACTGAAGGGAGCTGTCTGTTCCCAGCTCCAACAGCAGTCTCCGCTGTCTGAGCGATTTTAGGAGTTTTTCCAGCCCACTGCTGCTGCCTGAGCTGGTGAGCAGCGGCAGTGGGAAGCACAGCAGGCAGCCCTGGAGCAGGGGAGACACAATCCCACCTTCCCTCTCACCCTCCACCCATCACAGACCCCCTCCTCCAGCACTGCCTCTGCCTTTTGTGGTGATTATGAGCTCCAGGGCTCTGTTTTCTGCAGTAAATCACTCCCAGCAGCCCCAAAAAGGAATCATTTGGGCAAGCCATGCTCCAGCTGGTGTCCTGGAGAGAGGCTGTCTCACCTTGGTGGGTTGCCTCTTCTGCTTCCTGAGCATAAGAAGCTCTCATTTCAGATCCTGAGCTTATTGCAGCTCCTGGGTGCCTGCCTGACCTAATTTAGAATGCTGAGAGCTGCATTGATTCATCTCCTCAGGAAATCTGGGCTCTCCAGGCTTGGCCAGCAGTACCTGTTTCCTCTGAACGAGCTCTGGCCAAAACAGAAATGGTCCCTTCCTGGCACTGCTGTTGTTGCACAGAGCCTCAGAACTCCTGTGAAAGGGAAAAGTGTTCAGTGTTGGCCACAGTGATACAGGAATATTAATAATAAATTAATAATACAGGTAGCTCTGAAAGGAAAGCCTCAGAAATGTGTGGTATTGAAAGGTGGTCTGCAAAACCTACACCATTTTAGCACCAGCTCAACTCCCAGCCTTCATCTCTGTGATCCCAGTTTTATCAGGAATAAAGGCAGGCAATGCCATTAGAGTTGTCATTTATTTGTTGACAGATCCCCAAGATACATCCAGCGGAAGCAAAACGAGCAATAAACTGATTTCTGACTGCATTTTGGAGCTACCTGAACCCAAATTTACCCAAGCATTTCCACCCTCCCTGACTCTGGGTTTGAATGCACACATGAAGAACTTTTCCAGACAAAGGGTCTGTGTTATCTCAGCCTGTCTGTGCTCCCACCTGGTGGAACACAGAAATTGTCTGAGACACCAAATCAGGGCTGCAGATCTACCTGGGAAATCACCTGTGGGAAGGGGAGCTCATGGCAGCCTGAAAGTTTTATTTGGGTTTCTTTGGGTTTATCTGGGTTTATTTGGGTTTATTTTGGTTTATTTGCTGCACAGACACTTTCTGTGTCCAAGCCCATCTTTCTCACCAGAAAGAGGCACTGAGGACCACGATGGGAGCAGCACAAACAAGCAAGCAGCTGCCAGGACCTGACTGAAGCACTCCTCACTTGCTTTTTCACTGAATTCTGACAAATCCTCACCTGCCCCCCAGCAGGTTTGTGCTGCCTGGGCTGCTCAGAGGGATGGGTGGCCAAGGGACAACAAACCCACTGCCAGACTGGAATAATTCAGGGTTAAAAGCAAGAAATGTCCTTTCTTGTGTGCCCTGCTGCCCACCCCCTGGTCCAGAGGCTCAGCCACCACATCCTGAGGGCACTGCCAGCCTGGGATGGGCAGGGGCAGGAGGATTGCTGATCCCTGGGAAGGGAAGCCTTGCCCCAGCCCTTGGAGCAGAGCTGATTTACTTGGATTACCTCAATCTTTGAAATACCCTGTGTTTTCCCTCTCAAAGCCATGGGTCCAGTTTATCTGGCTGGGATTCCTGGGTTATTTTCCTGATTCTTGGCAGTTCAGAGCTGCAAGTCTGTGCCTCTCCTGCAGGACAAGGAGAGGTGAACTTTGTGTCTTGGCTGCTGCCAGGGCCATTATGGAGAATTGGAGGTGATTCATTACTTAAAGACTTCTGGGCCCATTCCCCAAACTTGGAAGGAATTCTGGGCACTCTGCCTGCTCTACCCAAATTTGTGGTGGTTTCCCAGAATGCAAAATTGAGCACAAGGCACATCAGGGTGTGCTCTGAGAGGATAAGTGAGTTGGAAGGCAAAGATTCTTTTTTGTCTCCTAATTCCTTTGTCTGGTATTTCTTGACAAGGTAACCCAGTGCTGAAAATAAATTGAATTTACTGCAGCCTCACATAGGAGTGGAATTGTTTTATTCATGTGCTGTTTGTGGCCTTAAAGAACCTTTTTTGCTTTCATGGATTTGTATAAAAATTCCTGGTTGGAATGGTGTCAGAGATGAACAGGATTTACTGCTGCAGCTCTTGTGGTCAGAACTAATTACCAGCTGCATTCTCTCAGATCTTAACTGTGCCTCTGGATGAAGACATTCAGACAGAAATTTTGTTCATTTGGTTGGCTTGGGGTTCCCATCTTCAAGGTGGAAAATGAAAATTAACCTCCAGCAGAGGAAAAAGCCTTGGAGAAAGTAAAATTTGTTTTCATAGAGAGAGATGCTGCTGAAAAACCAGCAGCTTGTGGAACTGTTGTAGATAAGGAAATTTTGCTGGTGGCAGTGACAGAGATGGGCTGAGAAAGGCAGGTTTGGAGTAAATAAAATTGGAATTAATTTGGAGCAGAGCATTTGCTTACCTGAGCCACTGGGATGCTGAGTGACTTCGAGGTTTTAGCACATTTCTAGTTGTGGATTGTCATTTTGCTCATTAAAATCCATTTCAAAGCAATGATTTGTGCTGTGGAAATTTTTCCTTTTTCCCTTTAAAATCAGTGTTTGCACTTGGGAAGCTCCTTTTTAATCTTATATCCCAAGCAGGAGATTCTTGGAGTTGTGATAATTGGCAGTGGCAGCATCAAAGAGAAAAGGCATTTAAAAAAAATATATTTAATATATTCTATATCTATTTATAATAAATATATTTCATTACTTATAATATTTTAATTATTTATTTTTAATTATTATTTATAATAACTATTTTTAAGAATTAAAAATATTTATTTTTATGTAATTTTTAATACATATATTTATTTATCAGTTTTAGGATGGAAAGTGGCATTTTGCTAAGAAAGAGAGTAATGTTATTCCTTCAGTCAGGCAAAAGCTCTCAGCCTGTACAAAACCTCTGAATTTTAACCCATTTTTAGAAGAAAAGAGATTCTCTAATGCAGGAATTCTCCTGCAATATTAAGGGAAAGAGCAGGTATTTATCTTTAGAGGTGATTTATGTTCTTTGGGAAAGTTGAATTTAAGTCAGAAAACATTTGTACCTTCCCTGTTTGGTGCAATAAAAGTAGGATTTTTTTTTTCTTTCTTACAAGGAGGGATCTGAGCATTCTCAGACTCTGCTCTGGGTGCTTTCATTTCCATTCTTGTTGATTTTAGGCAGGAATTTCCATGAGGGAGCTCTCCTGCTCCATGAGCTGCCTGGGATGATAGGGATGGGAAGTTTCTCCTCAATATCAGGAGAATAAATTTTCATGTCTGAATTTCTAGACCAAGCTTCAAATGTCTTTTCATCTCTGTATTCACTTAAAAGCACAAACTTCCACTGAAACACCTCCCACTCATTCACATACCAGCTGAAAATTACAATTTAACAGGGAAATCTCAAGACCAAGCTGATTTTTCCTTGAAAAAAAGCCCATTTGGAAAGGTTTGCTGAAAACCTAATGTTCCATAGGAATTCTGGAGGAGCTGAGACCTGAATGTCAGACACAGGACACATCCAAAGGAGATCATCTCAAAGCAAACTCGTGGCCTTTTTGGGTTCTCTGCTGGAGAACCTGTTTGGAGCTGGCCAGGTGAAGTTTATAACTATGAGTACCCTTATTTTAATTTAATATTTGGGATTTATCTCCAGATACTGGGATGAGACATCACTGCAGAGTAATGCAAAACAGTTAAACTAACAAGTTCAAAAGCCACTTATATTTTATATGAAAAATAAGGAAATATATCTTTCTTTCTTTCTTTCTTTCTTTCTTTCTTTCTTTCTTTCTTTCTTTCTTTCTTTCTTTCTTTCTTTCTTTCTTTCCCTTCCTTCCTTCCTTCCTTCCTTCCTTCCTTCCTTCCTTCCTTCCTTCCTTCCTTCCTTCCTTCCTTCCTTCCTTCCTTCCTTCCTTCCTTCCTTCCTTCCTTCCTTCCTTCCTTCCTTCCTTCCTTCCTTCCTTCCTTCCTTCCTTCCTTCCTTCCTTCCTTCCTTCCTTCCTTCCTTCCTTCCTTCCTTCCTTCCTTCCTTCCTTCCTTCCTTCCTTCCTTCCTTCCTTCCTTCCTTCCTTCCTTCCTTCCTTCCGCCACTTCCTTCCGCCACTTCCTTCCTTCCGCCACTTCCTTCCTTCCTTCCTTCCTTCCTTCCTTCCTTCCTTCCGCCACTTCCTTCCTTCCTTCCTTCCTTCCTTCCTTCCTTCCTTCCTTCCTTCCTTCCTTCCTTCCTTCCTTCCTTCCTTCCTTCCTTCCTTCCTTCCTTCCTTCCTTCCTTCCTTCCTTCCTTCCTTCCTTCCTTCCTTCCTTCCTTCCTTCCTTCCGCCACTTCCTTCCTTCCTTCCTTCCTTCCTTCCTTCCTTCCTTCCTTCCTTCCTTCCTTCCTTCCTTCCTTCCTTCCTTCCTTCCTTCCTTCCTTCCTTCCTTCCTTCCTTCCTTCCTTCCTTCCTTCCTTCCTTCCTTCCTTCCTTCCTTCCTTCCTTCCTTCCTTCCTTCCTTCCTTCCTTCCTTCCTTCCTTCCTTCCTTCCTTCCTTCCTTCCTTCCTTCCTTCCTTCCTTCCTTCCTTCCTTCCTTCCTTCCTTCCTTCCTTCCTTCCTTCCTTCCTTCCTTCCTTCCTTCCTTCCTTCCTTCCTTCCTTCTCTATTTTCTTGCTCTCCTTCTTTCCTTTCTCTCTCTTTTTCTGTCTTTCTCCCTTTCCTTTCTTCCTCAGAAACTTGACATTTCAGCCACAGCAATAAAAAAATCAGAGCAAAAGGCACCACAATGCATTGACAGCTCTGGAAAGAAAAAATCAAAACACTTTCTAAGTCTCGGGGACAGCTTTCACTGTAAATAAAAATAAAAAAGAGCAGAAATTAATGTTTGTGGTCAGTCCCCAGCAACCACACTCTCTAATGCAAAGCAATTGCATTTTTACCTGAAATCTGTGACAGATAGCTGAGGCACTAATGTTTTTCTCTGGTAATAAGCTGGATATGGAACAGAGCTCCTTTAGAATATGTACGGTAAAGTGGAAATGCATGCTTTGGTGACTGCTAGAAAGCAGGCCAAAGATATGTCAAGTCCAATTAATGTCAATAAGGAACATCTGTATTTAGGCACCCAAGTTACTTAATGCAAACATTTCATAATTATATACTATAGCACACATGGAGCATTATGAGATGTGGTGTCCCAGTGTGAATAATATTCACATTTTTCAGATCAGTCAGCAGTCTTGGTCTGGCTTTGGCTCAGCTTGCAGTCTCCCTGTAAGAGCATTTCTTTATAATATTGAATTAAGTACAATCCACATTTTTTCTCTTATCTGTGAAATCTTGTGGTTGTGGCTTGACTGTTTTTATAAAATGAAAGATCCAAGTGCATGTAAAGCTGGGGGTTTGGGGGCTTTTTTTTTTTTGCTTTTTTTTTATTCCTGAGACATCTGGGTTTTTTCTTATATGCCTGAAGTCTGGAAGGAAAGGTTCAAGTGGATGAAGCAGAGCATGAAAGGCTCAATGTCTAAAAGGATTCTTCATCTCCCAGGCAAAAAACCAGCAAAGGAGCAGAACAACAGCAGGAACCTTTTCCCCCACCTGAATTAGTGTGAAAAACACCTCAGCTCAGGCAGAGGCTGGAAGAGATACCAGCATTTCCAGTCTGGGAATCTCAAAACTTCCTAAATACTTGTAAATCCAAAACCAGCCGTGCAGCAATTGTTTAAACAAATGGGGCAGCCACTGTAACTGTGCTGCCACCCACACCTGGCTCTGCACCCCAGGATGGGCTCCTGGAGCTGGGGGAGCTCTGGTGGGGCTCTGGAGATGAATTTGGGGTTTTAATCCCCAGTTTAGAGGAGCTGCTAAGAAAAGATGGAAAATCCATCTGGTGCTTGATGTGAAACACATCCCAGGCAGCAGAGTGCTCTCCTTGCTGGGAGCCCCCAGTCCCAGGGGACAGAAAAGGCTGCAGATGCCGAGGAAGGAGCTGGTCTGAGCCCCCAAAACTCCCTTAAACAAGGGGCAGGGAAAAGCTGCTGAAGATATCATGGTAGACAAGTGGGCAGCCTCACCTGATCCAGCAAGTGGAGAAAAATCCAGTCCAGGAAGAAACAGGTGTCAAAATGGGCTTAGAGAAAATGGAGTATCAGCCACTGGTGACAGCTCTGCCCAAGGATCAGCCACCAACCCTTGAGTCTCCTTCCCCAAAAATCCTGGCAGCCTTTCCCAGCCCCACCTGCCAAGAGGAGCTCTGCTCCGAGCCAAGCTCCCACACTGTTTTTAGCAAGCTGCCACTGCCACCCCGCCTATTTCAAGAAACATCCAAGCCTGAATACCCACTTCCCACTCTGGATGTGTTGTGTCTTGTCTGGGTTTTTTTTCCTCTTCCCTTGTGCCTTTGGAATACAATCACTTCAGGGCAGGCTCCACTCATCTCTTTGGAACTTGACCTGTTCCTCCTCGAGTGTTCACTGCTCAGAGCTCCTCTGTGAACTTCACTGGGATCATGCCTTGCCCTCCTGTGATTAACAGTGCTCCAATCAATCACCTTGGCTTGTGTTCAGGAGACAGGAATGCACAGTCACCTCAAAATTCAGCCAAGTGCTTTAAAACATCTGAAAGAGGCCAGGTCCTCACAGGATCAGAAGTTCTGGATGTTGGTTTTTTTACCAATTTTATTTTTTACCAGTTTAGTCCAGGAAAGTTTTCCAGTTTACACCTGGAAATTAAAAGTTTGAGGCAGGGAGAATTATTCATCACTTAAGGTTGAAAGAGAGTCTGTGCAGACCATGGTGCAGAGCTCAAAGCAAGACCTTAATGCAAATGTTGTTTCTGCAGTTTCTTGATATAATTAACAATGGTGGCAAATTTTTGGTAATTGAGAATTCTGCATGATTCAAAGCAGAAATTAAAGGAAGTAGGGAGGAAGAGGGAGGAAGAGGAGAGGGCACTCTCCCAGCCTCACTGGACATGGACTGGTGGGGCAATGGAAGACCTAAACACCATCAGAAGGCAGCCAGGAAGAGCTTTTCCAAGTCTTGCCTAAGGAATCTGTTCTAAAATCTTATTAATGACTAATGGGATTCCTGCATCTCCCTCCCACGCACTGCTCTGAACCTACAAATAACAGGATTTGTGTGCCTGCCCTCCTACACACCTCCAACCCTCCAAGAAAGGCTTTGGGAAGAAAACAAACTTCAACGTGTGCACGTTCTCATTATGAACAGGCAGGAGGAGATCTCCATTCCCAGCTGGCTGAGATCCAGGGATGGAGCACAGGGATGGAGAGGGTGGAAATGGGCCTGCAGCCAGAAGAACTTGAGGGAATTCTGACAAGTCTGAAGGGAAGAGTGATGGCAGGAAAGGAACTGCACATCCTTGAGTGCCTGTGAGTGGGAGTGCAGGACAGCGGTGTGCCTGAGGCAGGAAGGACAGGGAGCTCTGGAGCCCTGGGGATGCTGAGAGGGATTTCCAGCTTGCCCTGGGTGAGATTCACTCCAGAGGGCAGGTGAGGGGAGGAAAAAGGGTGAGGGGAGCATTCCCCAAAGCTCAGATCCCATGGGTGGTCTCTCCCCAAGCTTGGACAGAGGGATCCCTTTTTCCTCAGACATCCCACGTGCAGCTCCATCCAGTGCAGCACCGGGGCAGAGTGGGTGCCCCATTCCCACCGATTTCTTTATTAAACATCAGGGCAGAGCCCCACAGGGTGCCCTGGCTATCTCAGCACATCAGGCACAGCTCCATGGGGTGCCAGGACTTGTTTTGCCATCTGATAGCAACGGGGAGGGTGACTGGGAATGCACTGCTGTGCTTTGAGATCCTCACTACAAACAAATCACCTGGACCAAAAAAACCCCAACAACACACAGTCACAAACCTGCCCGTGTCCAGGTTCTCTGCTCAGATGTAACTTGTCTTGCTCACTTCCTATAAAACTGTTTTCAGCTTTCTACCAATGTGTTTTTTTAATATCAGTGTTGTTATTTTTTATTTCTTTTTGGTAGCCATTAAAATACCCGAATAGCTTTTAAAAGTTTCTCTGGGGACTTGCCCTTCCAACTCATTTATCTTAATTTTGAAGATGGAGACAAACTTCTTATTTATGTTTCAAAGATGACATGACATCAAAGAGTTTGAATATTAAATGCCTTAATTACAGATGAAGGCTGATAAAACGAGATCACCTCTGGAGTTTTATTAAACAGGAATTGCAACTACATTCACAGAGATTTAGGACTACACTTACCTAACCCCAAGTAGCAAAAGATTATTTTTGGAGAGAGAGAATAACATTTTTCTCACTTGTATAACTCCAGCATACAACTGCAAATTACAACCTACAAAACCAACACTCTGAAATTATCCATCACACACTGACCATGTTGCTTTTCTTGCTGGGCTCTGAGTGGGTTTGTGAGTTTTAGGAAGACAACCAGAGTGTCACGGGCAGAATTCAGAGATATATTTCCTCAAGGGGTTCCACTTTTCCTTGAGCAGGTTAAAAATGAGGCTTTATCTGCTTTTCTCTGACCTTTATTTTACCCTCACTCAGTGGCTGCCCTGAGTGCTTGGAGTTCAACAGAATTTTAGCTGCTAGAATTGCAAGGGGACACCAGAGGAAAACCTGTTGCCAGCTCCTGGGACTGCAAACATTGATTTTAAGTGGAGGGAACACCATGAGGGAACTTATCACAAAACCTCAGTGATTCTTCTTGGTTGTGTGGGAGTCCTTAAATCAGCTGGGGAATTGTTCCTCACTCAGGACAAAACTTTGTGTCAGGAGAGGACTGAGGGGAATCGTGTTTGTGGTGGGGGGTTGGGTTTTTTAAGCCCCAGATGACAAGCACCCGCGAGTAATTAGCAGAGTACCTCAAAATTCACATTACACTGGATTCATCATTTGGGGCTTTGGTTTGTCCAGTCCTGAGCAGAGTATGAACCCAGCAGGTTAAAGGAGTCTCCTCAGGGCAGACAGTCTGGGTGTTTAAGAGGCTTTTATTATGTGCAAATCACTCTTTTACAGCAAAAACACTTCCAAAAGCTCCCAAAGTCATTTCCACCCAGAACCTCGAGATTTCCAAGGATCCCATCCAAAACTCTGCAGGACCAAGCTTTGTACCTGCCCTTCCTGGTGCAAGGTAAGTTATAATTGTAGCCCTTTTAACTTAATGAAGTTTTGGCAGGGAGAGTTTAGAACAGGGAGAATTTAGAGTTTAGTCTCATTTTCCAGCGAGTTCAGCCTCAAGTGTGCCCAGCTCTGTCAGGGGATGGGAGAGTTAACGTCCCCCAGCACGTGCACAGCTCACAGGCACACAAACCTGGGACAAATGAAACCTTCAGAGATCACAAAGCATCGTTACAGAGACCTCACAAAGGTGGGAGGTCTTGGACAAAAAAATAAGAGTCACTTTTCCTGTTTTCTAATGGTTTGGGTTGTCCTTTTTGCAACTGGTACCCCAAGGACTGAGCTCTGAGCTGCTCTGATGGGGTGACCCAGGTGGAGCTGGAGGGTGTCCAGGGAAGGGAACGGAGCTGGGGAAGGATTTGGGGCAGCTGAGGGAGCTTGGGGGGCTCAGCCTGGAGAAAAGGAGGCTCAGGGGGGAACTTCTGGCTCTGCACAACTCCTGACAGAAGGGGACGGCTGCAAAGTAAAAAGTGACAGGGCAAGAGGAAACAGCCTCAGGCTGTGCCAGGGGAGGTTTAGATTGGATTTCACCAACAATTCCTTCATGGAAATGGTTGTCAAGCTCTGGCATGGCTGCCCAGGGCAGTGGTGGAGTTGCCATCCCTGCGGGGACCAGAAGCTGAGCATTGTGGCACTGAGAGTTCAGGGGTGGCGTCGGCAGTGCTGGGTTAGAGGTTGGACTTTGATGGTCTTAAGGGATTTGTTTCAACCTAAATGATTCCATAATTCTGTGATTCTGGAAAAGGTTTAAAGCACAGAGCCCCAGATTACAGAGGCAGTAATAGATGGTTTAAACAGCCCAAGTGGCAGCAGCATTTCAAGATTTGGAAATCCTCATTTTGTTTTCCCTACTTTTGGCTGGGTCAGAAGCTGAAGTCTCACTGCCCTTTCCTGATGCATGATGTGAAACCCCTGCTCTGTTACCATTGTCCCAAAAAAGCCAAACCACTGAGGATGTTTCTTCCTGTACTCACTCTCTTATTCTGCACTTCACACAGTAGCAAGAGCATTTCAGCAAGGAACCTGAATGCAAGGCTTAGTTTTAACTTGCTGGTGACTAATTTTAACCACATTTGATGATAACAATTACTTTCAGCACATATTATCCCATCTTTATGAGCTTAATGAGTTGCTATCCATTCCTTCTATTTTAAGGCAGCTATGAAGTCACCTTTCATTGATATTTCTTTCTTTTTCTTCAAAACCCAGAGACGTTTGGGAAGATTCATCATGATTGAATCCCCAAGTGAGCAGCTCTGGGAATGCTGGGTGAGTTATACCAAAAACAACATCCAGAGATGACAACCACCAGGGTGTTTTCCTTCTGGGAAGAACCCAGTTTTGTCCATATAGAGTAGTATATTTGAGGAGGGCTGGATGGTGCAAAACCCTTTCAATCTGCCTTTGAGTATATTTGAGGAGGGCTGGAAGGTGCAAAACCCTTCCAATCTGCCTTTGAGTATATTTGAGTAGGGCTGGATGGTGTAAAACCCTTCCAATCTGCCTTTGAGTATATTTGAGGAGGGCTGGAAGGTGCAAACCCTTTAAATCTGCCTGGGCACAGCCATGAAAACACTCTGAAATCTTCCTTCCAAAAAATAAATCCAAGTCCTGGCTGGCTCAACAACAACCCTGACCCTTTTCTTTCTCTTCTTGCCATAAGGCTTATTGTCCTGCACATTTGAGAATTCCTCTGTCCTTCCATGGTGAAGGAGATGAGGAGCACAGCGAGCGGTGCTGCCCTGTCCAGGGGAGCCCTGGTGGTGCCAGCTCCCTCTGTGCTGTGCCTGCAGCTGTGCCATCTCCAGGGACAGGCAGTGGCACATCCCAGGAATGTCCAGCCCCACTGCCCCTGGCACATCCCACCTCCCTGCCGTGCTCCAGCCTGAGTAATCCCGTTCCAATTGCAATTTGCATAATTGCCTCCTGCTTTCAGATCTCCTGCAGTTCCTTTTAGGTTAAGTCTTGTTGTCTCCTTATCCGAGGTGGTTGTTTAATGCTGCAACTTGCTTGAAAACGGCAACATCTCCCCTCACCCTCCCCAGCCAGCTGCACTTCCAAGGGTGGGGACACGTGTGCCAGTACATTGAAAATTGAGGTGTTTTGGAAAGAAAGAACTACAGGCTTGCTGTCAACATGCACAGCAATAAATCAGGGCCAGCATCTCCTCCCCAGAGCTCCCAGTGCAAGTCAGGGGTGCCAGTGTTCCTTGGGGAGCTCTGATTTGCTGTATTTGTAATTGGTGGCTGTCACAGCCTGGATTTCAGTCCAGCAGGAGCTCAGGGAGCCTGGATTTTGTGTCCAAAATGTGAGGGGTGGCACCCGAGGTATGATCACACCCCTGGGCACTGCCAGCCTGGCCACGAGCTCAGAGCTGAGCAGGGAGCAGGAAAAGAGGTGGAGTTGAGCTGATCCAGCACCTTCAGTGCCCACTGGCACCCATAAAATTCCATTTGGGATCCATTTCAGGGCTGCAGCTCAGGGCTCTCCCTGAACCAAGCAGGTTCCTTGGTGATGGGAATGGAATCCTCTCCCTGCCTGATGAGCTGGCATCAGGTGAATCTGATTTTCAGCTGAGGGCACAGGGCTGGAGCAGCCTGGACAGAATCCCTCCCTGAGTGGGGGAATGTCACCTCTCTGTGCTGGCATCTACAAAGCAAACATTGCACGAGGAATGGTGGTGCCCTGGATGCAGGAAATTATTCTGGTGTTAAATTCTGGAGAGGTTTGCAACAAGGCAGCAGCTTCACCTTCACCAGCTGCTGATCAAATCTGCTCCAAGAGCAGCACAAGCAAATTTGGTGTGTTTGCCTGGGAAACCTCACAGGAGACAAATCCGTGAATATAAAGAACTTTAAAATGCCTTTTTAAATTACTTTACATGCCATTCCTTTATAGAAAACAACAACACCACAAAAGATGCCCGTGAGGATAAAACAATGAGTTTTGTGGAGGTTTTATGGCAGTGCTTGGTTCTCATCTACCTTGCACTCCACCTGGTTGTGCTGTTGACCACGAAGGCCCAGCCTGTGAGGTTATCTGGAAAACAGGAAATAGTTTGTGACCAATTCCCTCTCCGTGTGCTGTGAGTCAGAAATCTTGGAGACAAGGAAAAAAAGAATAGGGGGGAAAAGAGTAGACAAGAAAAAAATAGTTTCCTGGGCCAGAGAAAGGAAAAAAGGAAGTGATTTTTCCCTTTAGAGCCTTGTGTGAGAGTGCTAAATGTCAAAGGCAGGTGTCCCATGGCTGGCACAAGAAGCCACAAATGACATTCTGAGCTCTATGATTGCTTCTGGTTCAGCTAATTTGACTAATTAATACATAAATACCACCTCAACGTGTTGATTTCACCCGTCTTCAAAACATGCTGCTGGGGCAGGAGGGTTTGTGCCAGGCTTTATTTACCCGAGATCTCTCCAGAAGGCAAAAAAAGAAAAAAGAAATAAAGAAGAAGAAACAAGCTCTCTTTCAAGCCCTGCTTGCTCAAGTTTTTATTCAGATTTAAGTTTGCCTTCTCCAGACTTGCAATTCTCCTTTTTTTTATAATTTTTTTTTAAGAATTGTTATGAGAGCAAAGCTTTCTATTTGCCATGAGGGGAGACTCATCACTTCCATTTTTCTGGTCTCCCACTCTGGTGTTTTGCCCATCTATCTGAATTATAAGACAAAATCAGTAACATTTTTGAGGGAGAGACACAAAGCCCTTAACTGTGTGAACTGGGAAAAATGTTTGCAGCAGTTCTGGACGAGCAAGGACAAACCCCCTGTTTCATAGTTCTTGAAATGAATTTGTATTTCTGTTTGACAGAGGCTTTGCCTGCTGGGTGATTTTTGGAGTGATAGGGTCAGTGCTGTGGGGTGTTTTTTGGAGTGATAGGGTCAGTGCTGCTCAGGTACTTGGGATGTTGTTGGGTAAAGAGCTACAGCTCTGTCACTGACCTGGGAGGCAAAACTGCTGCTGCTGCAGGCTGGCCCTGAGTGCCATCAGCCACCACAGAAAAAGGGCTTTGAAACCCCCCTCACTGCTGGAGAGTGAATCAAATGCCTCATACACCAGAATTATTAATTGTTGATATGAATTAAGATTAGGATTAGTGCCTGAGCATGGCACCCACCCCCATGGCACTGTTCTTATCCCTGGGGAACTGAGCTGCCACTTTTCCTGAGGGAGTTCCATCACAGGGCATGGCCAGAGCTGTCCCCAGGAGCGGGTGGAGGAATGGGACAGCTCAGGAAAGGCCATTTCCCGTCCCCTGGTGGAGTGTCCCACGTGTGTCTCCATTTCCCCTTGGTCTGGTGAGCCCTTGGTGCAATGCCACAGCTCCTGATCTCACCCCAGCTCCCTTCTGGCATGCAGGGAATGCCAGGAGAGGACCAGAGCTCACCTTCTCACCAGCCAGGGAATGACTCATGCTCCTGGGAGAGCTGGATTTATCTGGGTGCTTATGGAATCTACTGCACATTCAAAACAGAAAGGAGAGGCCTGACCCACCTCCCCCATCATAAGCCCATTGAAATCAATTAAGTTAAATATATGAAATTAAGATGAGGCCTGAAGTCAGGAATCTGAGCTACTCAGACCTAAACCACTGCAAGGCTTTTATATATAGGAGATTTTCCAACCCCTGAAAACTATAGGTTCCTTATCATTGCTGTCAAGGAGCAATTCAGGCAGAATAAATCTTGAAAAAGTTCCTGCTTATCATAAAGCTCTGTGCACTGCTTCTGTGGTGGGTGAAAGGCCTGAGATTGAATATCCTCAGGGCAAAAAGCAGATCCTTTATGGAAAAACATCAATAAGAGTACAAAAAACTGTATTAGAGGGTATACTTCACACACTTTACAGCATTGTAAGAAATTAATACTGAATTAGTATACATGGAATAATTTGGAAGTTTTATTTTTGCCACTTGTGCTTGTTTACCTTTGGGAACTTGGTCAGGGCCAGAGATGCTGCAGCCACACACAGGCTGAAATCCAAGGCCCTCTGGAGTCAGTGGGAACTTTGCCACTGGAAGTCAAGAGTTTTAGGAAGCCAACCAAGCAGAAAACCCCAAATCTAAATGTCTCGACAAATTCAGCTCTGTCAGAATGTTCAGCACCGGAAAATGCTTTATTGTGCCATGGAAATTTATAAGGAGAAAAGGGGTGGGAGGAGAGAGTTTGTAGATTTGTTGTTGCCAGCTCAGTCCTCGATGGAAATCCTCCCTGGGGAAGGGAGAGGGCAGACCCAGGGACCTGGCACAGTCAGCCACAGAAATTCAGTCCCACAGAGTGAGACTTGCAGAAATTTCCTCAAATAAGATTCCAGCATTCACTTTCCAGGAGTTTAACTCATGGGCAGGCTGGTGCATCCCAATGGCTCTGCTGAATTCAGTAACGTGGGAAGAAAGTTGCTTTTCTGGGCAAATAAAAATATGAGGTTGTGTCCTGAGTTTGCAGGACAATGAGAAGCTCAAGATGGGCTGGGAAAGACAGAAGAGGAAACTCCAAGAAGAGGGAGGAAAAAGGAAAAAAGAACAGTCAGGAACTGAGCCATGGTTAGACACTGAGAAAAAAGTGGAAAGATAAAAGCAAGTAATGGTGGAGCAGCACGTGGGGAGCTCAGGAAATAAAGCAAGACTGTGCAAGAGACACAGGATCCTAAAATGGGGGTTCTGGAGAGGAGTGAAAAAAGAATGGAAGGTTTTAGTGTACAGCAAAAATACTTTCTGCATGCAAACAACTGTTTTCACTAGAGAAACTGCCAGAGCCTTGGCCAGGAAGAGAAAAGGAAGGAAGAGCATGAAGACAGTTGAAAACAGCAAAAAAAACCCAACCCCAGCACTGAGGGAAGAGGAGGAAGCTCAGGAGATTAAGTGTTTAGCAAGGATGAACTCAAACAAGCACACACAGGGGATGCTTCAGAATCAAGTGGAAAATACTCCACATGCCTTTCTCTCAAAATCCCACATATTCCTGGAGAAAACTGATCACCACCAAACCTGACCAGCTGCAGTTTTAAAAAGCACTCTCTGCACATTGCTCAGGGTGGGACAGGCTTCCCATTTGCCTCACTTTTAGCTGGCTGGCCAAGGGAGAATGGGAAAAGCAGAGTTTCCTTTTGGCCCAGTTCTCCTTGAAGCCTGGGAGCTGAATTCCACTCCTGACTTTGAATCATTGAGACTTGCTGTTGGAGCACAGTCAAGTCACATCCCTCACCTCCCGGTGATTCAAGAAGCCTGGCTTTTAAGGGAAAAAATAAGCAGAAAGAGCCCATAAAGGCAGGCTCTGGATCCAAGAAGAGTTGTGGTGGATTAAGAGATTAAAAGCGTGGAAGTCTGTGAAGATAAAATTCACAAAAGGATGAACGTGGTGCAGCACCTCCTGTCAGATGGAGCTTTGTCCATTTTCCTGGGATTTTGGAGATGTTTCCACTGCCTCACAAGAGGCTCTGGTCCCAAAACAGGCTGTGGTAATGGTGTGTGAGGATGTGTGAATGCCAGCCTGGAACCAGCTCATTACCTAAATGGTGCTGGTGTCTGATGGCAACGGGGAGAAGCTTCTCCCACCTTGTAAATTCCTTACATAATAGAGGAAATAAACCCCATTGTTTTTATGAACTGGTAATGAAGCAATGTAAATGGGATTCCAACAGGCTCATTATAGCCAGGGTGGTTGGTGCAGCTGGCCTGATCCTGATCCTGACCTGCCAGGGGACTGGGAGCAGGATGTGTCACTGCCTGCCTCAGTTTCTCCATCTGCACGACAGGGACTTCACCCTACTCATGACAGGCCCTGCAAGAGCTCCCTAATTGGTGTTTGCAACACTTTGAGTGCTGTGGATGGAAGGTGTTGGAGGGGGGCATGAATCGCTGTTAGGCACACGCCAGTTTTTCATGGATTTTTGGGAAGATTTTGTCATGCTGGGCACTGGGTGGCACCTTCAGGGTGTCCTTCAACTCAGATCTTCACAGTGCCTATCAAGCAACCCTTCCTACCCTTCTCTCTCGAGGGACAGAGGATCCCTGTGCATTTGTCTGTGCCTTTATTTAATGAAGCAATTATGCCTGCTAACGACATTCTTCGAGAAACATCCTATCTAAAGTTTCCCACCATTCTTGCACTGGTAGCTTTCCCCCTTCCCTCCTCCTTTCCCTTATTAATTTATGAAGCAGCTAATTATGATCCCTGCAGGCTAAATAACTGTGCAGTTAGAGATGCACTAGATGAGTGGGTATGGCAAGGCAGCGCAGAGCATTTTTCTCTTCGCCTATTACATGTATTGTTTTAGGTAATTAACATCCACTTTGTAGTGGCAACACAGACGCCTTGCTGTCTGTACAGCTTCTTGGCTCAGCTCCTTGCAAATACTCCCTGGTACACTCCTTGCAAAACCATGTGAAGTGTTATATAATGCTCTAGGTTGAAAGGCAATTGTGTACATCCAGGTTATTAAACGGATCTGGATGTGTGCGCAAAGCCAACGTGTCAGGCCTCAGCCGAGGTGCCTTCAGCTTAGGATCACTTCAAATCACTAAAAGCAACACAGGGAGACTTTCTCCCTTCCTTCTTTGCCTGTGCCTCCAGAAGTTCCCATTTTATCTCTGTAAAGACCTAGGAGAATGCTCATGTTTCAGGTCAATCCTCAGCATTTTGGAGATTGACTGCATGCTCAGCAGTCAAAAACAGTCTGGACAGTCAAAAACCCAGAGATTGTCCTCATCTGATAGAGGTTCCTCTCCCCTGAAAAATGAGAGAGTGGGCTGAACCTGGAGATTTAGCTCAGTGTTCTTGTTCCTGGTTCAGTGTGTTTGTGGGAAAGCTTTGGAAAAGGAGAGTGGAGGGATTAGCAGGGAGGAAAGGGAAAGCCATGCAGCCTACATGGGGCAAGGTCAAAAATGTGCTAAGCTCTGAAGGGGTTTAAATGCCACACAAGGTCAGGGCAAAGACAGCCCTGGAAGCTTTAAGATGTCCACTTTTCCTGTTGCCAAGGAACACTCAGGTACATTGGAGTAAACAGTGTTTGAGGCAGGAGAAATTTATGGACGACTGCTGAATGGGATTGTCGTTATTATCGATGGGGTCTGCGTGCCTCTTGCACTCGCAGGCTTTTCACACTCCACTGTCTGAGAAAATTGGAGCTCTCCAAGCTGAGTGAATGCCCAGAAGTGCAACCACAGGCCAGGGTGAAGGAAGGGTCTCCTGGTGCTTTGTGTTGGTACAAACCCCTGGTTTTTGCCCTGCAGGGAAAGCAGCTCCCCTCGGCTCAAATTCACCTTTGTGAGGGCAGCATGAGAAGAAGGGCAGAGACCAAAACTCAGGCCTGGAATTATTTTAATGAAAGCAGCAAACCTGGTCATTTTTGCCTTCCCTCTGCCTACCAATCAATGGTGTGTGTCAGCCTGGTTGCTCGTGGAGGATCAGATAGGGCTGTCTGAGTGTGGGCTGGTGCTTTGCAAGTTCAATTGCACAACTCTGGAGCTGCTGACCTGCAGGGCCAGCCAGGCCCAGAGTGGGATGGCCACAGGGCCGGATGGACACACAGGCGTGGAGGGACAGACCCCATGAGTCAGGGCAGGACGTCAGCCCCATTCCCTGGGACTTCCCCACCTGGGGCTTCCTTGGAGCTCTGATCCCTCCAGACTCGCTCGACACCTTCCTCCCCACCTTGTCACCCGTGCGTGAACCCTGCGTTTGGATTCAGATGGAAAAAAGGCTCATCAGCATTTTGTGGGTATCATCTGCTGCTCTTCCTCGTGAGATAGAGATCCATCCCCTCCCAGGAGATGTGGAATTATTAATTGCTGCTGTAAATCAGCAGAGTGTGCTGTGAGCCAGCCGTGACAGAGCTCTTGGGGAGCAGCCATGCAAACAAGATGGCTGATAAACACGCAGGAAGGAATATATGGGAAGCTCTGTGGAATGGAAAAAGAGGAATAATTGGGTTTTTTTAAAAAGAAAAACAGTATTTAATGGGTAATTTCAAAATGAGGATTCATTACCTTTCCCTATTATTTCTTTCGGTGTAAATTGCTAATGTACAGCTTGATGAGTTTTACCAAGAGCAGTGGAAAATCTGAATAATATAATAGGATGCCCACAGGTAAAGGTGGGCAAAGACTGGGAAGGGCAGAAAATGAGGACAATTTAATATTTTCAAGACAAGTTACACCAAACTGGGCAAGGTGGGATAAAAGATCTCCACACAGAGTGTCAGAAATGGGGTCCAAGGGAGAATGGAGAAACAAACAGAGGAAGATGTCATCCAGGTCAGGAATATTGGGTGGGGCAGTTTTTGGCTGAATTAGACCCACTGGAGGGGCTAGCTGTGGCTGCAGGACACAGACACGTTCCTGCAGTGCAGTGGGACAAATCCAGCAGAGGAACCAAAGGAGCTGCAGTCTGCACCAAGGGCTGCTCAAGCCAATGCTATTATTAGGTACCCTCATTCACAAGCCTCAAATTCACTAACAAATTATTCTTTAAAAAAAATATGTATATCCTCTCCATCTGTTTTCCAGCTTTTATACCAAAATTCTAATTTAAGACATTAACTAAAATGGAAAAAAGATTTTCCTTTCATTAACTTTGAGTGTATCCAATTTACGTTTCATATGTTTCCATTATTTTTTTTTCTTCTTCTTCCTGAAGGGTTTGTTTTCTGAAGCACAATGGAAACACCACACTTCTTTTTTTTCTCTCTTTTTTTTTTTCTGAAAGCATTTCTGAGACTTTAGAGGGTGCCACCTACACTTTATGTCAATGGCTCTGGCCACTTTCCAAGTTCCCTGGGGCAGGTGAATGTCAAGGAATTGAAGCTCTCAAGCAGAGGTACCATCATGATCCAGGACTATCCAGACCTTAATTATGTTTGTTAGTGCTGACACCTGCCAGTAAACACAGAAAGGGATGCACCACTTGTGTGTTTATTTCTAGAGAGAAATGTTTGGATTTGCTCTTCTCAGAAGCAGCTGCTGGTTCGGAATGGACATTTTGCAGCTCTCATAAACACACTTTGTCCTGCACATGAAAGTGCCTTTCTGCATGTTTGATGTTTTTGGTTTGGCAGGAGGCAGCTCTAGCTGGTGATACCCCTGAGCCACAAACAGCTGGAGCAAATCCTGGGGAATAATCCACAAAATCTGCTACTGAGCAGTGCTGGGGATGGACAACCAGGAAAAAACTCCGTTTCACCTGGTGCAGCTGTGCTGGTGCTGCTGAGGCACACAACACCCAGAATAAACCACTGCCAGGAGTGCCAGGGGATTATGAGGAACTGGTGGAGTTTACAGAAGGCACTGACAGCCCTGCCAGTCATGCAGCCACGCCAGTGCCATGCCAAGAAAAGCATTTTGCAAAGGATCCTGCATTCCCTCCGCTCTGCAGTGAGCAGGTTAGAATTAAAGCTTTGTAGTGGTATGTAAAAAAGCTCAGTGTCTCTCATCTGGAAGGCTAAAAATAGGTTGGCAGTAAGAAAAGGGACAATAATTGCCAAATTAAATCAATATAATTTTTAATCAGCACACAGAATAAATGATACCATTCTAGACTGCGCTGTAAAAAATGTCCCACAAACTTTTACGAGGAAACAAACACAATTCCATTGGCTGGATTTCCCCCTGTAGGTTCAGAAATTTTATTTTATTTACCAATGTAAATACATTCCGTTTCCATACCCAGGCAGCCAGTCCAACATACATATTGATATAAGGATGGCCAACCTTGCATTAATATTAAAACCTCCTCTCTGCAATGGCTAATGATGATTTATGCAAAAAGCTTACTTTGTGGGAAAATGAAGTTTTGTGGGTTTGCATTTCATGCATTTGTCCTCTCCACGTTATGAATTCCTGCTGTTTGTTTAAACTCAGATATTCCTGCAGGGATTTGAGGGGATTCTCCAGAATGCCAAACTTTCTGCTGTTGTCATCTCCCCATTAACTTCAGTTTGTCCTGAAGTCAAAAGGACTCCACAACTTTACACAGAGAGTTCTTCTGAAAATATAAAATGAAAATAAGATGGCAAACCTTCTTTTTGAAGCTTCTTTGGCTGCTTCTTCCATTTTTGAGGGTGGTTTCCCCAGCGAAGAAGCTCTTGTGCTTGCAGACCTGACACAAATGTCTGCGTACCATTTTATGAAAAACTGCAGGAATGCCAGCTTGAGATCATTTTTGTAAAATTAACATCTGCCTAGCACAGAAACTGCACTGTCTGGGAGTTTGTCAAGGGTTTATTGTGGGATCATTTACAGTAAGGGAGCAGCACTGTGGTCATGCTGGTCATATTCAGATTGAATAATTCTTCCCAGTTCTTACATCCTGCCTCTCTAGGACACCCCTGAAACCCTCCTGGGTGTTTTGGAGCTTTCTTCCCTGTGTTTTCTTCCTTGTGTCATTGCCAGGATGATCAAGGGGATATTTTCAAGGCACAGGAGGAGCTGGCACACAATTTATTGCACAGATTTTGCTCAGCTGTGAAGGCTGAACTTGCTCCTGAGCCCACACTGCAGGTAGCCCGAGTTTACAGAAACCTGTGTGAATCTGGGTTTCCAGAGCTCCCAGAATCTCAGAATATCCTGAACTGGAATAGACCCACAAGGATGATCCAAGTCCAGCCTTGACCCTGCACAGGACACCCCAACAATCTCCCCTGTGCCTGTGGTGTGATTCACACCAAAACACCCACAAGGCTCAGGAACTGCTCAAAACATCGAGGAATTCTCAAATTTGGAAGAATTTTGCCAAACCCAGGCTGAGTTTTAGGGTTGCAGAACCATTTCTCAGCTGGGTGAAACCCAATGGGCACTGTGGGGGCTCGTGGTGGAAAATGCGGCCGTGCTGGAGGATCAGGAGATTATTTCCTCATCCCCACTCACACACAGACACCTCCTCATAAACTTCAGCACAAACCCTCCTCCCAGTTTACACAAAGCTGGACAAAATAGCTTTTTATCTAAGCTCTGTGGGCCACGTATATGAAACGAAGTTGCCAAACACAAATTAATGTGTAATTATTTTTCTTGCCTGAATCACTTTCTTTCATGTGTCATAACATGCAGAGTAAATAGCACCACACCTTTTTACTTTAATTGTGGTAATCTGATCTCTCAGCCACAAGAAAGCCTCCTCTAATGCCTTCTTTAGAATGGACTTTCAAGGCAAAGCAAGAGCAGTAACTGTAATAATCACCTCTTCTTTTCTTCTGCTGTCAAAATGCAGGGGGGTTGTTAAACTAATCAAGGACCAGGACCACACTGCAAAAAAAATAAATGCCCTAAAAGACAAACAGAGGTAAATGTTTGACAGGTAATTTAAGGTGATGGTGGGATTATTTTATTTTTTTTTTCTGATTTGCCTGGTGACTAATTATTTATGGGGTAAACATGAGGCTGTCTGGCTTTATGGTAATATCATAATGGGAACCATGTTGTATTGTTTATCTGCTAGGATTGTCTCAGAGTTTTGAGAAGCAGAACTTAATAGTGGCAGGTGTCAAGTCTGTTTGATCATCAAGGATCTCCAGTGCCCAGAGGATCATTAAGATAAATAGAATTTCATTAGCTGGGTTTGGCCCATGCTTTGCATTGAGTCCTTGGAAAAGAAAGGACACAGGTATTTACTTCAGAGCAGAAAATCTCTTTTACTACTTAGAAGAACAACTCAGTTTCTCCTTATTTTTTATCACCTTCATTCCCTGACTAGTCACAGTTTAGGAACGAAAACCTACATCCAAAAATGATCCTATGACAAAATTAGGTGGAGAGCACAAAAAAGGGTTGTCCCTCCTGCTGCTTTCATGCTCTAATACCCACTGAGGTGAAAGAAAGTCTTCTCAGAGACCTTGGGGACAGCTGGGTGAGTTCCAACCCTGATCTGCTTGAGCAGCTCTTGGGGAAGGTGGGCAACGACTGCAGGAGCTGGAGCAGCCTTGGGCCAGCACCATGGAGACAGCCTGGGACTGAATTCAAACTTGAGGGTGAAGAAAATTGCTGGCCTGCTCTGTCTACCAAAATCACTGCCTTTGGTGCACTAAAATCACTGCTTTAGGTGCACTAAAATCACTGCTTTTGGTGCACTAAAATCACTGCTTTTGGTGCGCTAAAATCACCTTTTTTTGTGGTGGAGAAAGGTAGGAAATTTGAGATTGTGTACAGTCGTCTACCACTTGAAGGCAAGCAAAGCAGCCCCATGATTCACCCCCTGTGCTGTTGGGAAAGGAGAATCCTTCTCCCATGTCTGGGCTGCCCACTGCTCCTCAGTGCTGTGGAAAGGGCATTCCCCATTCTCTGGGAGCCCTGTCCCATAACCTGGTTATTTCCAGGGCAATTTCAAGCTTTCAGGTCCATCAGTGCTCCCCCAGTGTCTCCCAAGGGGCTGTGCTGTCCTGCCCCATGAGGCAGAAGTTCCAAGAGGTCACAGAGGGTTTGGATTCCAGACCATTGTGGGACCCTGAGGGTTTTCTCTGCACAAACAGAGCTCTGGGCGAGGCTCTCACACTATCCCTGCACCTTCTGGGTCTCCTGCTCTGCTCGTAGCTCCCTGGTGGAGCTCAGCAGCCAAAGGCCCTCCTTGGCCTCCTGTTTAGCTAAGATCTAATTACAGCCCTGCTGCCTTTGCTGGGTTTGGTGCTGGTTGCACTGAAAGCCCAGCAAGTCGTCACATGCTGATCTCAGCGAGTCTCCTGATTTCTGCAGCCAGGATCCAAGGAGCTGGTGTCAGCTCATTATCCCTCCTGCACACACCTTGCCTGCCCAGCAGAAGGAAATGACCAGCAGGTGGTTGTTCAATTTTCTAGGAAGAGTTCTGGGAAACCATTCCTTCCCCCAGCTCACCCCGAGCTGTGTACACTGATCCACCCTACAATACACTTGGTGGGAAACCTATTTAGCTGGTGAAGTGTCAGTTCATTTATCTTTAAATAATTTCTGTACTAACAACATCACTGAAGTCACAAAGATCTTAGAAATACCTTATCAAAGTCTTTGATGTCAGATTTATCCAACTTATCAAGCGGCTTAACCAAACATCCTCATCGCCCAATGCCAAAACATCCTCCTCACCCAGTCTAAACACATTCTGCTCACACAAATTAAAGCCTGACAAGGCCTTACTCCCTCATTACCCAGCTGGCAAAAAACCCTCCTTCGGTGTCAGGAGCACAGTGTCAGTGTCATCCTGCTCCTGTTTCTGCGGAAGGTCCCCCTGTCAAAGGTTCCACCTGTACAGATCACACAGAATCAATAATCCCAGCACTGCCTACATTTTCTGTTCCTTCATGACAGCCAAGACGGAAAATAAAAGAGGGGAACAAAAGAAATTAATCAGTTGTTCCAAATAAAAATCCTTATATTTGCAGAGAATTTGCTTGATGGTTTGGTTATCCCCAGACTTCAATCTTGGGATGGAGAATGGCCTTCGAGTCTGTGCTGAGGGCAAAATCCCTTCTGGCACGGCCAAATCGAAGTGGTCATTCCTATTTACCTCAGAAACATTATCAGTGCTGCAGGAGGCAGTGGATGGAATGCAAAGGGTGATGTTAGAAGTCTCCAGATGGAGCTCCTGCAGCACCAAACCCCAGCCCTGGGCCTGGAGCCTCTCTCTGCTTTCGGGGTGAACCATCCACCCACTGCCATGCACCCAGCATGGGCTGGTTTATAATAAGAGCCTCTTTCATCTAAACTAATCAAAGCCATCAGTTTACAGGAATCAGTGTCTGGAGAGGAGCCTCCACCCTCTGCGTGAGAGAGAGATGTTGTAGATGCAAACAGGACGGAAGCGCCGCGTAAACCTCGGCACAAACAAAAAACCTGTGAGGAAAACAAGAGGAGCTGTAAACTCCAACCACCCAGAGGGCAGGTGGAACTCTGGCAATGAAAATTTGTGCAGCTCCTTCTGCAGGTTGAGAAGAGTTGAGCTGTTGAGCAAAAGGATTTCACTCCTTGGAGTCAAAATTTTTGAAGTTTGTCTCATGTCCTCACAGCCTGGTGCAGGTGTGAGAGCTGAGCCCCACAACAGGCACTGTGTTCTCCTACTTTCTAAATTTTTTAATATTTAGAACCTTCTCACCCACCGGAAAGGGTGGCAGTGGTGTAAGGAGCAAATGGAACATCACTTAGAGGTAATTCCACAATTGGACAACCAACTTTTCTGATTGGAGGAGGAGAACAAAGACAAATGTGTTGTTTTAGGTCCATCTCTAGCAACAATTGTGGCAGCAAGAATAAAAACAAATGTACAGCAAAGTGGAATAAGGAATAAAAATGTATATAAAGTACTTCCATATTAAAAATGTTCCTTCTAAAGGGAGTGCACTCACACGCTTATGGCCTTCTGCATTATAGAGCTGGATTTTTAATTTTGAATTGAATATGTTTAAAGTATAGGGAATATGTATAATATATAAAAAATATTTACAAAACATGTAAATAATCTCCAGCCCATTCAGGTGATTGAGATGCACATATTTCCCATTAATTATTCCAAGGTGGTGCAAATTTTGCCTTAAGTCATAGTCCCAGCAATGAGACAATTACTTCACATGTTTATAATTGTGAGCAAGTGGTTAAGTATTGAAGGACCTTGTTGGTTAAAAAAAAAAAATCTGTGAAACAATGAATTTTTAATTTTGATAAATTAATCATTCAAATGTCCAGGTTCAGCGATGTCCTTTATTATTGGGACAGGAATCCTTGGTGCCTTGGAAGGTGCAGATGCAAGACCAGGTGTTTACAAATTATACAATAAAACAAATATATTGCACTGAAAGCTCATCTATTATAAATTAAAACAGTAGCTTTAATCCTCAAATTTTATTCACTGCTGGGTAAATAGTTGTGGGCTAGTTCCAAAGATGAGAACAGAACACAATGAAGAAAAGCAAAACAAAATATTACTTTATGTTGTTTGCATTCCCCAGTAGTCAAAAGGTTTAGAATAACAGGAACCTTTCAGTGATTATAGTGATGTCTCCTGACAGATTTTCCTGCACTCTCTGCCTTCCTCTGCTTGGCATTCCCAGACTCCAGGATCCTGCTGAGGCTTCCCTACAGACAGGACAAGCATGGACGAGGTGCAGAGGATATTTTATTAGGCACAGGGGATTTCCTTAGATCACTAACGAGGAATTAGATCTTCCCCTTTCTCAGACGAGAAATATCAAGGGAAAGAAAATTGTCCCCACCCTTTACCAAATGCCTCCCTCACTTCCTAGGAACCTGAAGTGATTTTCCAGAAGTTCTCCTCGCGGCTGCCAAATCTCATTTCTGTTGGGTAAGTATTTACTGCAAGCTCAAGACAGGCTCCTACCAGAGGTTTTTTCCACCCCACCCTTCCACCCTGCATGCACATAACAAGGCAGTTATTCATGGCCTGGGCACAGGATGGGATGGAAACTCCTGGGGCTGGAGATGGGATTCAGACAGGCTGGGCAGTGTGGCAGCCTTGGAAGGAAGTTGGCCAAGAGCTGAGGACAGAAGCATCTGGCAGAAGCTGTTGTGCTGCCTGTTGTTCTGGTGGATTATTTTTAGCCCGGTGTGGTACAGGAGGCATCCTGCTGCCCCAGTTCCCTCCAGGGATGGAGGGGGAGCTCTGCAGGGCACAGCTCCACCTGAGAGCTGGACCTGAAAGCTCTGACCTGAAGGTTGGCCCAAACCCTTGATGTGCTCTCTTCTGGGGGAATAGATCCCATTTCTCTGAGTCCAGATGGATCAGGGGGAATGCTGGACAGCAGTGAAGCTCCACCAGTCCTGCCATCCAAAGGGGTCTGGTTTGAGTCACTTTAAGCACTTCTGTTTCAAACTGTTTGAGACCTGAAAAGGGTACAGAGCAAAAACTTCACCTTTGGATCAAGTTCCATACAGGCATTTACCCAGCAGGGAATAAAATTTGAGGATTAAAGCTACTGGTTTAATTCATAATAGATGAGCTTTCAGTGCAATATATTTGTTTTGTTGTATAATTTATAAACACCTGGTCTTGCATCTTTACCTCCAAGCTGCACACAGTTTAAGAAATCAGAAAATGCCAAGATCTTCAAAAAATAACTCCTGACAAACGTCAGTGTTTGCACACACAGATGAATAAACATCTCTTTGCAACACAACAGTGCCAGAGGAATAATGAAGGAGGTGAGGGCCATCTGCTCTGAATCCTGGTCCCAGAAGGCTGAAAACCCTTTCAGGGATCCCCTTCCATGTTCCCTCACTCCTATAATCCTCTTCTTTGTCACCTCGTGCTTGTTTTCACTGTAAGAGCACAAGCCTGGTTTTGTCTTTGATCTTGGCTGTGGATTCAAGGTGCTGTAAAGGCACAGTAATTATGTCATCAGCAGCCTCTTGCCCCATGTGTGCTTGGGGATATCGTGTACCAACAGCAGCATTCCTCCCTCCACGTGAGGAGATCAGCCTGGAGATTATCTGCCTCTCATTAATGCTCAGAGCTCCTGTGGGACCTTCAGTGCTGCCACTGCCTCTCCTGTCTCTGTCCCACCTTTCTCAGCTGGACAGGGCTCCGAGCTGAGCAGATGTTTCTTCTGAATTCTCCCAATTATCAGGAGGAGCCAGAGGGCCAGACCAAGCTGAAAGGTGTTTCCTACACAAAGTGTGAGATCCTGTACAATACAACAGTGAGGAAGGGCTGATGCTGAAGGGCATCAAAGAGAACCCTTTAGAAACCAAAATAAGCTCTTCAATAATAGCACTGACCAGAGACTGGAGCAGGAATCCCAGCAGGTCTGCAAATCGCTTTCCCAAACAGTGAAATTCCAGCTGGGATTCCAGCAACAGCATTAACCTGAGCAGGTACAAGGAATGTGGCTACACCCATCTGCCCGTTTTCCCTCCCTGCCTCTCACAGCCATGCCCATGATCCACTTCTTCCATTTTGTCACCTTTAGCATTCCCTTGTCTCTCTTTTCTCATCACATTCTCATTCAGCATAGCCATGCCTGGAGCTCTGTGCTTCAGCCTGGGACAGAGAACACTTGAGTGACCAAGAAAGTCTCTGTGGGCAACAAAATCCTTGTTCTCACTCTTTGTTTTTGCAGGATCGATGTGTTTGATTGCTTACGGGTTGATTTCTAATCTGAGTTACAATTTCCATAGTTAAACCATCCCTCCTTTTTGGGACAGAAGAGAAGCCAAGGTTTTTTCCTATTTCCTACAAGACAGGACAGGAGGAAATGGCTTCACACTGACAGAGAGCAGGTTTAGATTGGATATTAGGAGGAAATTCTTCCTTTGAGAGTGGGGAGGGCCTGGCACAGGGTGCCCAGAGAAGCTGTGGCTGCCCCTGGATCCCTGGCAGTGCCCAAGGACCTGGGATAGTGGAAGGTGTCCCTGTCCATGGTGGGACACTGGATATGATCTTTAAGGTCCCTTCCAACCATGATTGACTCCGTGATTATATTTCCCCCAAGTTCCACTCTTGTTCTGATTTTAGCATCATTGCCTCAGTCAATAGAACCCTTGAAAGCAGATGTCCACCACTGAAGAAACCTCTCTGAAACATAGAAATATCATTGTATTTAGCTGTTAGGACAAACACAGGCACCAGGGAGTCTTCCTGATTCCCCATCCTCCACCTCTGCTGGTAGAAAGAATCAGTAAAAAATCCATTCCCCATCAGCAATGCTGAGAGGCTGTGGGAAGAGGGCAGGAAACCCCACAAACCCAACTCCTTTTCATAACAGGCAATAAAGTCATTGCTCTCCTAAATTAGAGTGATCAGTTTGTTAATCAGTGAACTCAAACTGTGAGCTTTGAAGGTCTCCAAGCACATCAGCAGGGCTGTAAAAAACGCACAGAAATGAAAATCCTTCCCCATTATTGACAGTGCTGTGTGAAAAGCAGTGTTTAGCCAGGTACGTGTAGGTAAAGGTGGCTGATCCCTGCTGGGCAGCATGAAGTGACTTTGGGATTGTTCAATCCTTGGGTCCCTCCTGACAGTGAGGCAGACACACAACCCACAGGCAGCTCTCCATTCAGAGCCCAGCTCATTTGTCAGCAAAATTTCATGAGAATCCCACACTTTAAACTCAGCCCCGCTTTGGCATCAATGGGGATTCTATTGTGGTCCATGAGAAAAATAGCATCTCAAACATTTTTCCACTTTATTCCAACTCACTGGTGAGCCAGAGATGCCCACTTTTAAAGAGGAGCAGGACACTTCGTTGACATTTTCCCATTTTTATGCCATCCCTGTGTATCTGCTCTTAGGAACTGAGGCAGGCAGACCCAGAGGCTTGACCTTTTTTATCCATTCACCTCCTCGCTGACCCAGCCTGGGAGAAGCACAGGAAAGCAAGGAGCTTTCCTCGTAGCGAGGAAACCAACAGCAGCACCTGTAGAGGTTCCAAGAAGTCTAAGAAAAGATGTTAGGTGTGTTAATTTATTTTTGATACTTCTGGGTGGAGCCCTCCCACTCATGGCAGGCTGCCACTGCATCACAAGCGCGTTATCCTCTTGCTTCAGAGCCTCCTTCCCTCTCCCCCAGGTTTGGCTCGGTGCTGTTCCCACTACAGATGTCTTTGAAAACGTTCAAGCTGTCGTTGGTAGATGGAAAAGGAGATGCACAGCGTGTGACCCCTTTGTGAAGGAACTGTCTCTGTGCTCTAACACACGCTCAGATCTTGTTATTATTCTCTGTGGTGGTGCGATTTTGTTTCTTTTTTTGGAAATCATCCCTACAGACTCGCTGTGATTAAATGTCTGATGTTTAAAGCTTCCATGAGCCTTTTAAGTCCTGTTTTGCAGTTTGGGCTTTAGGCCTGGGAGGTCTACAGTTCAAATCTCAGCACATTCCTCACTGCTGTTTTTAATTATGATTTGATATGGACATTATTGCTGCAGGGATCTCTCTCACACTTCAGAACACACAGTTTACCAAAAGTCAGGAGACGCCAATCAAACTGGATCCCAGTTCAAAAGAACAAGGCCTGTAGCGGCCTCATTTTGTGCCCAGAGAAGTATTTGGTTGATGTTTAGAAGTGACATACCTAGGGGAGGGAGGAAACATGAAAAGACCAAGGGGCAACTCAAAACCAAACGGCTCCTATGGGGTGAGATATGCCCGGTCCTGGATCACTCAATATCTGCCCCTCCTGGCTCCCTTGGTCACATCACTGTAACACAATAGTGCACCTTCCTTTCTGCAGCTGGGGAAGTGAGGGAAGGGAAAACAGGCTGATTGTTGGGAAAATGAATCCGTTCTGTGGCGAGGAGAATTCATTCTGCCTTTGCATCCTCAGCTCTGAAATGTATTCTGCAGAGATTGAGGTGTGTGCTCCATCTGAGCCTTGTCTCTCCCTGCAGCTGATAAAGGAAACAGAGGAGCAGTGACCATCCCCAAGCTCATGGCTGCTCACACCAACCCCTAACTCTGACTGCTTATGAAAATCAGTTATTTTCCAATAATAATAATCATCATCATCATCCACATCTCCATCCCAGCTCTCCCCTGTCTTTAATTCCTGTTACTGAAACAGCAAAAAAAAGGTGTCTGGTTTTACACCATCTTTTCTGCTTAGCTTTGGGTTTCTTGGGAGTGGGTCTGAGCCATCCCAGCTGAGAAAGAAAGTCCTTTTCAGCAGAGCACGCTGTCGGGATGCTGATGACTTTGGCTGCAAGGCAGCTTTGATCAGGACCTCTACACTGGATAAGTTTAACCACAGACACTTTAGGAAAACTGCTTTTTATTATGTAAACTATACCCAGGGCTGCCCTGAATAAAACAATTTTCAGATGGGCGTCTTTCTATGAAGGGACCATTTCATTTCACTTTGCTTCTTTTCTGGTTTCCTGCATTAAAAAATGGGGAGCCTTGAAAATTGCTTAAAATATTGCATATTCATTTAAAGATCTGCCACTGAGTCATATTTTGCATCAATCAGGCAGCTAAACTTTTATTTGTCAAGCTTTGATTGAATTTTGTAGTTCAAAATAAAAAGAAATGAGATAAATAGGACCAAAACTGTATTTATAGCAGTCTGGGTTGGAATATAGAGTAATGATAAGGAGTGGGTTTAGAAGATGAAAGAATGAGATTGGAACCTGTGTCTAACGCCAATGAAATGAAAAGAAAGTCCTCAGGGTCAGCAGACAAAGAGGGCACTGAAAGGCCATTGGAACTAAAAAAATGTCATTTTTCTCAGTGTTAAGGGTTTTGCCAGGCACTGGGACAAGGATTTTGGAATCATTATACAAGTATAAGTAGTTGGATTTCCAGGTTCTGGATTATTCACTTGGGATTTAGACATGACATTTGCATTCAGTTATCTCCCCTCTGTACTCATTTTATGGGTGTGTCAGGTATCAGAAAAATCAGACACTGCCAGGGACATCATAACATCAATCTGGGCTCTTTCTTTAGGAGGAGCATTTCAAAATCTTGTTTGGAACTTCCAGGCCCAGGAGATGCTTTTCATACCTTGGTCCCCATGCTGAGCCTTCTCCCTGAGGATGGTGGGGGGTTGTGGCACTGAAATTATGACAAATGTCCTGTTTTCCCCTTGAGGGTGGAAAGGTGAGGCTTGGGATCCCAGCTTCTTGAAGTTCCTGCAATGCCTGTGCCATCAAATCCTTTATCACATTGCTGGCTGAAGAAGGCATGGAGACATGATTTAAGTGCATGGCTATTTTATGGCACATCCCTCCACTGCTGTGAGACACACAACTCACTTGAAATCCAGAAATTAAGGAACTGGAAGTGCTCAAGACTGTAATCTGCATAAATGTGGGGATTTTGTTTTCCAGGGAGTCCTCTGGGAATATACAAAAAGACAAAGAGTTTGCAAATGCTGATAAACAGTGACAGATCTGGGAGTAAAACCTTCAATGGCTGAGGCAAACTCAGACACCTCAGACACAAACAGGTTTTCTTACCTGCATTCTTCAGGAATATTAGCAGTGACAGGCCATCATCCTAAAGAGTCTTCACATGTGAGCTATAACACAGGCAGACCCTTAGTCTGAAGTTTTGGATTCAGAACTGCAGCCCAGGAACCTGGAAGGGGCTCATTAGAGTCACAAATGCTCATTAGTCACAAATGCTCATTGGAGCCAGGGTCCTGCTCTGTCTGCAGCACTGACAGGTGGGCACACCTTGTCCCAGGGGGTCTCTGGGATGAGTTAATCTGCCATACACACAAATTTTGCTTTTTCTCCCAAGATTCTACTCCCTCCTCTCCCAAACTCTCCGTTGCAAATGTGCCAGCCTCGTCAGGAAGGAATTTTACTGCTCCTTCCCACCACCAAAACAGCAGGACTGGAACAAAAGAGAGACTTTTCTGACTTCAGTAAATTCCTTCTTCTCCTCTGGTTTCCCATCCTCACACACTGAGTTATTATTAAGATTAAAACACTTGCACACACTATCAAGGTATCTGCATTCAGAATCAAAAGAACACTGTCATACATTGCCAGTTTGCCAGCACCGTGTGCCAGACTTTCCAGGCTTCCAGCCTCAGATATCATCATATCAGCAAAGAGGAAATATCAGACATTGGAGAAGTGCTGTACTCCCAGGAATTCACAGCCTGGTTTCCCAGCCAGCTTTCTGTTTCTATAAACACTGAAGGACTTGCACCCAGCTCCTGAAGCCAGTGACAGGCTGGGCATGTGATGACTTCCCAAAGCCACATGGTTGCAGTTATATTTTCATACAGGCTCTTGAATATTTCCAACAGCTCCAGCCTAAGCATGAGGGTTTGTGGTATCACTAACCCAGACCTTGCTTCTTGCTGTTCTTTCTGTAACTAAAGCTTCTTAGGGATTTTTAGGGTCATTTATTTGTTTTGAAGGAAAATGTAATTTGCAGGTTAAGGGAGAGTGCAGGGGGGGTCAGGTCTCCTGGGTGCGTCCCCCTGAGTTCAGTTACCAGCTCCTCCATGAGCACCAGCGTGATAGGAATTGCACTTAATGACTGGATATAGAGCCCTTTGAGATCTTGGATGAAGCAGCTTATTAAGATGCAAAATATTCTTTTGAAGAAGAGTATTTCCTCATACTTCTGGGCATGAGTAAGAAAAACATGAGAGTAGATGATGTAACCCTGGGCCTGCACTGCTGGCTCCGAACACTCCGGTTGGAGCTGAGTTAGTGAAACTTTTATTTATGCTCCTATTCTGGCCATGCTTGAGGGACAGAGCAGCCCAAAAATGCTGTGTGCAGCCATCCCTCGTGTGCTGCAGCTTTCTGTCCAATCCAGGGCTCAGGGATGGGCTTTGAACTGGCATTTCTACCAGTCAGCCTCTGCTCCTTATTAATTAGCCTGTAAATCCCTCTGAAATCCCTCCGGGCAGAGTGTCTGTGGCAGTACAACACCTTTGCACAAGGCAAGTAAATCTTTTCCAAGCCAGTTGATCCCAGGATGGAGGAATGGGAGCCTGGAGGAGCCTGGATTTGGGTACTCCCAGTGCCCTGGCAGAGGAACAACGAGGCACCAACACTGCCACTGCCAGCAACATGGAGCAGATCATCTGTGCTGGGTATCAACCTGCTGAATTTCCCATTTTATTTGCACAAAATCCATCTAAACCTTCCCCTCGGTCCCCACACCCTGACCCTTGTCCAAGTTCAGCCCATGCAGGCCCAGCTTTCACCATCTCCCAGTGGTTTTTTCCAGTCATAAAAGCTGTTACATGTTCCTAGAAAACTGAAGAAGTGTGATCCTTTCCTACAGATGTCTGAAAAATCCAATTTACAAGTCTGCTGTGGCTTCCATCCAGTGTCCCAGTGCTAACACAGCTCTGGTGCACGAATTAATGCTGCTGAGAAAAAAATTGTATTTCTGAGGGATAAACCATTAGAGGCCTGGGGAAATATTCATTTTGGGGTGAAAGAAACCCAAACAACTAAAGCACGAAATGAAGCAAAACAAAGCGCACAGCTGATTTTTATAACTTCATTTACGTGTTCTTTGTGTATCCTAAAGAAAAAGTTTCCTGGAATTTTTTGTGGGATAAATCCACAATTTCTTTGACTCAGAGCTGTCAGGCTGGCCTGCCCACAGTGGGCATGTGTTTTCCATCCGTGAGCTCTTTTTATGATTAAATGCATCGAGCATGTGTGAGAGCATGGCAACGCACAGCAGCTGAAATTCCGATTATTGAGTGGCTGCTAGATGGGAATTCACTTTCACTCAATGTGTCTGAGGTGAGGACAGAAGGAAAAGGATCCATCCAGAGACATGAGGGATGGCAACCCAGGGGCATCACAACTTGGCAGCAATTCCCAATTTTTCTGCCTCTGGAATGGGGAGAGAGGCCCAGACTGAAGCTCTGATCTGGAGGAAGGGGAGGAAGGAAAGATCCCTGCCCAAGTCAGGCCTTGTCTTTCAGCTCCTGGCAGAAGAAAAGTCAAGGATGGTGCATTTTTTGGTGCTGTGCAGCTCTAGCCCTGCTGTGGAGGGGCAGCAAGGCTGGGGCTGCTCAGAACCTCAGCAAACCCCAGCTCGAGTGTGCCTGGATAAATAAATAAATAAAACATCAGTATAAATAAATAAAACACCAGTGCTAAATTTTGGCATAGCTCTGTGTCATCCTGCCAGGGGGAGGTGACAGATTAATCAGGGAGCACATTATGTCCAGTGTCCCTGTGGTCTCAGGAGATGACAGGTGGACAGAGGGCTATTCTTTGATTTTATTCTGCTTTCAAGCCATGATTGAACAGGCTGGTAGGTGCTGCAGAGGAGAAAATGTAAGAATTCAGGCTGGGAAGACAGACAGAACCTGGCTGAGGGCGTGGGTGTGTTTGGGTCAGAGCAGGAGTGGTGTGGCAATGCTCTGAGGAGGAGCACAGCGAAACTATGTGGAACCAGACAGCAGCTAAAGAGGAGGAAAATGCAACAGGAACTGCAAGAATTGTTATTTTAAAAATTCTTTCTTCCCAGGTCATTTGTTGACCGACTCAATTTTTCCACATTCATCTTGGTTAAAGCATTATAATACCATTCGTGCTTAGGAAAATGTGGATATTTGTAATTAAATGCAATGTAGCCAGTCTGTATTGCACTGTGCCTAAAAATCCTTTGGTGACAGGAAATCTCCAATTCAGCTCAATGAAAATGTTGCCTGAGAAAGGAGTCATTAAAGCCTGGGTAAGGCTCTCATGCACTGTTTCTAGATCCAGCTCCTTTTAAGCCAACCTGGATTTTTTTGACATTTATCATACGAGCTGCTTTGCACCTTTACCACAAAGCAGGGATTAACCTGAAGGATTTTTCTGAGTTCCCCACCGCTGAAAAATAAAAAAGCCAAGCAACCCACCAGTGCCATGGTTTACCTTTGTGTAATTTTATAAATAGGGGCGAGAGGGGAAGAATTACACTTTGCCCCCAGGTTCAGACTGCTTGGTAAGAATCTCAGACACTTTAAGTAGGCGCCACAAATTGTGTAAGCCCTGACCTGCTGGCTCTCTGCCTAGTTCACATGACAGAGATATCTGATGGTTTTGGCAAGGCAGATTGAGGTGGAAAGGTGCCTAGAAACCAACAGAAACAGGGCAGCCATCCTGAGGGGATTGGAAAGGGAACAGATCTCTTAAGGTGCAGTTTGTATCTGGGGAGAAAGAAAGGAGTGGGATTTTTATTAGAATAAATCTGCTTGATTCCTTTCCTACCATACAGATAGGAAGCAGGAGGAGTGCATTTATATTTTGAAGGTAAAGGAGTCCCTTCAGTCCTCAGGAAAGTTTTTTAATGAGTGTAACACTGAGCTTGTGCTTGGCCCAAAGCAAAGCCTCCCCACTTTTACTACAGCTCCTTTCCTTGTGCAGCATCTTGTCTGCAGGGTTTGGGAGTGTGAAAAACAGAAAAACACACATATAACTATTGCTGATCTGGGGTGCCTTTTCAATCAGGGCATTTCCCCCTCTCCTCAAGCTGCTGCAGCAGTAAGGTGGAGGCAGGCAGCTGCCAGATGTGATACTGCCTCAGGGCACAATGTGATATGAAGTCAGGAAAATAAGATGTTGGATGCAGGAAGCATCACTCATAAAATTGCTGCTCCCAAGAATTCCCCCCACCTTTGGTTGAAGTGCCTCTCTGCCCTGACAGTCCAATACTTTCAAAAGTGAGCCTCAAAAAAGATTTGCTTATCTGCATTCAAGCACTGCTAAGAAGAAAGTAGGATCCATGAAGTGCTTTTTATCTTCTGCCACTACAATTCCACCACTCTCATACCCAGGGACAGTGTAGCAAAGAATAGATCAGTGAGGAACAAAATTACTGAAATCTAGAAAAAGTGAAGGATGAAAAGAAGGAAAAAAACCACTAAAACCTTCCTCAGACTCTTTCTTTCAGCTATCAACTGTTCTCAGCCTCTTTCCACAGATACCTTTTTTTCTTCCCTAGGTTTCCTACTAGGAAATTGATTGGGGCTTTAACTGCCATTAGCAAATGAAAGACAGCAAGGTAATTAGGAATCGGGATGTCAGAGAGGGAGAATTATTTGCTGAGTGATTTATTGATGATTAATTTTGTTCTAATGTTCTTGCACACACCAAGCTCACATTACTCACAAGTAGTTCATAACCAGGCAGTTCAAAAAGCAGCTTTGTTCTGATTGTGTTCATAGAAACACATCCTACAACAGCTTTGTTCTGATTGTGTTCATAGAAACACATCCTACAACAGCTTTGTTCTGATTGAGTTCATAGAAACACATCCTACAACTTGCTGCTCTGACTCCTCCACCACAATGGTGCCGTTTTTAAAGCCTCTTCCCTACTGCCATATTTATTTGATTTACGGGTAAAATTTGTCAAATAGTCCCATCAGAAAAGGAGTCCTTAAAGTATTTTAGAGAATCTATAACAAAAAATATTCACCAAAGGGCTCCCCTGTGCTATTAGTATTTGTACTGCTGTGGTGCCTGAGGCCCCAGCTGAGATCAAGGCCCCGGTGGTGGCCAGTGTACAACAAGATAATGAGAGACAGGTTTCCCTCCCTGCCCTGCCACGACCAAGAAAAAAGGGAAATAGACTGAGAAAAGGTGGCTGAAGAAATAGATCTCAGGAAAGAACCCCCTTCTCCTGTTTCTAAGCCAGATCATCGCTAAGATCATTAAATTGGCACCCAAAATATCATTGTCAGGTATTGCTCAGATTGGAGCTTCAGTTAGTGATGCTGGCACAGGTGCAGAGCTCCTAAAACCTGAGTTTGGAACAAAACAGCTTTGCCCTCTCTCAGCTGCAGGTTACTGAAGAAATAAGAAGATCCCAAAGCAAGTTTGGCACTGTAAAGTGAAATTCTTGATGTGCTGGTGCAATGTGAGGCAGGAGCAGAAAGGCCTCTCTGGAGGGAGCAGGAGCTCATGTTACTAACAAGGCATCATTACTGATTTCTTCCACTTCTCAGGTTTGATTTAGAAAATCACTTGTGGACAATGATAATTCATTGACTTAAGTTCTTAAACAGAGAAATCCACAAATTGTGCAGTTGATTCTGCCCGAGACAACGGGGCTGGCTCAGGGTTTATCTCCAAGGATTATAATGTGTAATTGGCAAAATGTCAATTCCTTATTATTGCCTTTCACAAGCCAAAAGAGCTGTGTTAAATTGGGGTTAAGGCTGACCTTACAGAACAGCAATTTAGGGTAATACCAATAGCCTTAAAAACACTGTATCACTAAAGCTAATCTGTTCAAATCCAAGAGGTCAAAATTAAGGTTAAAATTACAGCAAAAGGAAACATGTATTAATGGTATGGAAATTCCATGCAAACATTCCTGGCTCTGCCAACTTCAGAAGAAATTCTCATGTGAAGTGGCTGGTTTTTTAAGTCATCATCAAATGTCATTATCATTTTCCCTCAAGAGAACGTTTGCTGTCACTAAAAAAACTCCTATTCTATTGGGATAATCAGAGAAAAGAGTTTATTTTAATACAACAAAAGCCTCAAAGAACTTTGCATCTTTGATCAGAGTAAATCAAGCACGATTTATTTAGGCAGAGGATATGATTGTTCCTTATAAACATCACAGTTTAGAGACAGGGAAAGGCATTAAAGCATGATGGTAATACAAGAATAAATGGGAATAAATTATCCAGGAGTGAACTTAGCTCTGAGTGAGGAGGATCCTTGCTGGCAGGGCACTGATATACTGAAATAAACTCACAGTCTGAAATATTTGGGAAGGGAAAACAAGCAATATTCTGAAATGTTTGGAAAGGGAAAGCTACAAGTTTAACTATTAAGGTATAGGTTGATAAATTCATTCAATAAATTACTTTAAGGGGTTTCCTGTGACAGTCCTGACCTGAGGTAAAGACCTCTGAGATCTTTCTCCTTGTCCATGACACAAGTGATGCCAACAGCTGGTTCACAGGAGAGGGAAGCAAGAATTCATCTCTGTTAAGAGCTGCCAAGGCCTCATAGCTATTTGAATTAGATTTAAAAAAAAATGTGGGCATTCAACTGTGTACAAATTAATACTTCATCATGACTGAGATCAATAGGAAATGGCAGCCAGTCTGAGAACTGGAATTCGTGGGGCATTCCCAAGGGAATTCTGTGTATTTGCTGTTTTGGCAGCTTCTACCAACTTTCAGTTACTAAGAAAAACATGGGAAAAAATGACTATTAAGACCATAAAATGAATTCAAATATAGCCCTTGTGTGAGATTTCTATGAATTTTAATTTAATGGGGAATGTCTGTAATGTTCTAGTAAATGCTTCTGGACAAGGGAAGTCAGATGTGGAAGGCAGGATTTATTGGAGAATCTATTCCTTCTTTATTTTAAGTTCCACAAGATTAACTGCTTCCCTTGTAAGTTTTTGGAAAGTTAATTCTGCCATCAAAAAGTAAATGCTGCATTCAGAGGGAGAAAGGTTTAGCAAGCACAGGAAAATGAATGAACCTGTGCTCATATGAAACATCCAAGTTCAGTAATTTCAGAGTGAAAAGCATTTTCATGGCAGGGGTTTTGAATTCTCCTGGCATTTATGAAAGGGGAGAGACCCTGAACTTCCCAGGTTGAGACTTGGTCTCAACACAGAGCAAAAATAATCATTTGCCTTCAGACTTGCTGCTTTCAAGAAGGATTTCTTTCCCTGTTTTCACAGCAAGTCCTGTAAAGGAAAGTGAGATGGAAGAAACTCACCAAAAATAAAGAAGAACAAGGAGTGAGTGTTGGCCGCTCTGAGCCCATCCAGGATTCAGGGAGGTTCCCAGCTCCTGCTGAAATCCCTCTGAACATCACAGATCTGCTCAGCCAGGAGAAATCAACTCACCCCTTTAGCATCAAGGCAGACACAGGTGAGGCTTTTGCTCTGCAAAAATTATCTTCTTTTTTTTTTAACCTTTCTTTCCCCTTAAAGGGTTAGGAAACATCCTGAAGAATCTCTGTGATGGGAGCAGATTTAGTAGGAGAAGCTGAGATATTTACACTTCCTTTAGCTCCCTGATTTTTGGTGCACAAATATCTGAGAGTCTGCCTCTGTGTTGTTCCACTCTTGATAAAACAGGGGAAATCACTGAGTGCTGTGAAATATTCCCATCTCTGGGGCAATGGGCTGTCCCACATTTGTCAAGGAATGATTGACTCCTATCTTCAAATTTTCCTTTTTAGAGCCCAAACCATTCCATGACTCCATGATTTTATAAACTTGTTCCTTCCTCAGAATATCTCAGGTAAGATTTCATTCAACTTTCCTGGATGGGATTGATTTTCCTAAAATGCATCAACGTTATTTCCACGCCTGCCATCTTCTGTTAAGTCAAGCAGCTCTTATCAGGATTGTGGAATTGAAGAAATCCACATCAGTTTCTCCTATTCCTTTCTGCTTGTGTGATTAAAAAAATAATAAAATAATATAACTCTTTTATTACAAAGTGCATTTCAAAGGCTTTGGCTTGTTACTCTACAATTAGTGATTTTGTGTTGGCACCCCAGGCCCACAGCCAAATCATAAAAATAAAGGAGAGAGGATGAAATGTGCACTCTTTTTGTGATATCATCATAGGTAAACAAAGAGGCAAAGCAAAGACACCAACGTGGAGCTGCCAGGACTAATTATTGGGTGGGATGTGAGGCACAGAGTGAACAAAGAATGAGAAAAAGCACCCAGAGTTCCATGGCTGCACTTCATAGGTATCCACAGGACACTTCTCCTTAAATTCTGGCACGTTCAGCTTCCAGGGGTTACAAAGTTGTAAGGCTCTGTCAGCCTGTAATCTTGGATATTGAATATTCTTTTATCCTAAAAGCAACTTAAAGCCTCATGGTGCTGGAATATTTGTTAACCAAAAATCCTCTAAGCATGAAGAAAAAAAAATCATTTTCTAAGAATGGGGACTTAAGTTATAATAAATATGAAAGCTCACGCTGGCATGTTTTTATTAACAGGGATTTTTTTTTCCTGGTTATCCACTTGCTCAATACTTGTTTGGGGTCAGTACGTTTCAGCCTTCAACCTTTCTGTAAAATAGATCTGAAATTAATTCATGTGTTCAACAATTAATAGAAATGCAGAGATAAACGTACATAGGAAGAAAAATTGTGAACATCTTTCCCTAGAAAGCAATATATACAAATGGTATTAAATGAGATGCAGTGTTTGGTATGGAAAATACTGCAATAATTTGTGAAATAGGAGTTTATTATTTTTAATTTTAAGCAAATGTTTGTGTAAAAGGGTTGGATTAGATGCGTGATACTGTTAGATGGGATAAATCACAGTTTACACATTGCAAAAGGGATCCTGTGTCAGGAGTTCTCAAACATTTCCACTTGAGGAAATAGATTTTCTCATAGATAATTCTTCCTTGCTTTTGATTATAAAATATCTCATGTGTATCTAGAGTAATTTGCTTGCATGGGATCCAAGTGAGAGCAGGAAACAATTCAGACTATTTTACATTGTCTATTAATTAAAGCAGAAAGAAATTAGGAGGGGTCACAAAAATGTCATCCCTTTGAACCAACCTCAAGATGCAGAGGAAGAGCCCATAAAGGGCAGTAAAAGCTGTGAGACACAGAATAAAACACCTGAGGTCAATGACTGTGAGGTGCAAATGAGGCCCAGGACACACCTTGTGCTGAGTGAACGGGCTGTTTATTAATAAACACAGATTGGTATGTGGAAAACAATATTTTTCCATCCTCATCCTGAGTCAAGTAAGCAGCATTTAAGCCAGGGTTTAATTGGGCCCTTTGTAGGCAGCAAGTCCTTTTGAGAAATTGGGATTTGAAGGAACTCTGAAGAGCTGGAATTTTCCAGTGCTGCAACTTTGCTTCAGGGGGTCTTGGCTTTTATTGAATGGTCCTTGGATAGGAGCAAAATAAAACATGGCCTTGGCAGGGGAAGGGGATAACGTAAGAGGGAAAGACAATGGTGCAGGAGTCCATGGCAAAAAATCAAAGGCAGGAGTTGTTACACTCATCAGATTGAAAGCAGTGAGGAAAAAAGCAGTAGCAGCAGGACGTAGCTGTGAAAACAGAGCCATTGTTTTTGTGCCCTGTCAGACTCAGCACCTCTTACTGGCACTTTCATATCAAAGTTCTTGTCCTGACAACTCATTTACCTCCAGTGCCATAAGAAATGGGATATTGGCACATTGCTGACGTTACCTGATTCATTAACTAATAAAATATCACTAATTGCAGAGACAGAGGAGCAAACCACGCCTGTGGAATATTTATTTTGATGGCTGATAGCAGTGCTGAGCACTGAGAGGGGAGGCTGATCTGATGTGTTTTGCAGACAGAATCACATTAATGAGGCAAACTCTGACTTTTGCACAGTGGAGAGATCAAGACGTAAATATCAGGGTGTAACCCAGCAGAGGAAAATCCTCTAAAGACTTGCTGAAAGATGTGGTATCAAATGAATTGCTTACTTCTTAGAGACTGCTTTGATATTTATTGGTTCAAATTGCTCCACTGACTCACTCTTGCATAAGCTTTCATGCCCCATTTTAATCTTGACATTTCGGGAAGCCAGGCTGAGGCAGGGTAATGACTGGCTTTACAAAGGATCAAAATGAAAAAGAAGAAGCTGGGTTGTAATAATTATAGCCTGTGCAAAAAAAATAAAACAGATATACATTGAGAAAACAGAGTGAGAAACGATCACCCAGTAATGAATGGGGCAGTAATGCCAAGATGTTTAGAAAACAGAGCCCTGACTTTGGGAAATCAGGCAGTGCTGGATTTGTATTTGAAGGTACACAAATAGTTTTAGTGTGTGTCTGGGAGTGTCATTTTCCCCACACAATCTCCTGAGATCTTGGTGATTTATCTGGGAAATAAACTTCACTTGCTCCTTGAATCTGGGGGACATGGGACAACCAGGGAATATAGAAGACACTAAAAGGAGAGAAATCTACTTTAACCGTTCCAAAACATGTTCCAGCACTGTAGCTTCTATTTCTCTTCTATTGGTACATGTAAAATGAGATTTATTGTTCAATACAAGGCCTAACTGTGAGCAGGCCGCGAGCTTCACCAGTGCACTCTGTCCGACAGCACCAGTGGAGAATGGGATAAAATATGGAATAAATGGCAGACATTCAGGAAAAACCTGCCTTATCACATCTTGGAAGAGCCATTTTTGGGGGTAAAACAGGGCAGACTGAGGCCAGGTCGGCTTTCACATTTCTAGGTTCACCTCTGAGATGTTTTATCTTGGCCTATCCCCATTCCCTGGTACTGGATAATGGTGAGAGTTGATGCCCACTGGAGCAAAGAGCATCCAGGCATTTTTAAGACACCAGGACTGAAAGCATTCCTGAAGCAAACCCTTCTAATAAAGGAAAATACCAGCGTGTTAGTAAACAAATGATTCAGAGCAGCCACTGAGGCCCACAAGGGCAGTGATTCAGCACCTCAGGAATCCATGCCAATTTGAATTCTCACCTGAACAGTCCCTGAAGCTGCTGGATGCACTGGAGCAGCCTGCAGCTCCCTCTCTGTCACTGCTCGGTCTCACTGTCTGGACATGCATTTCAGAGCTGAAACAGCGAGGATGGAATCAGAAATAGCTGTGGTTAACCCAGTCATTCAGAGAAAGACCTGAGCTCTGCGTTCAGAGCAAATGTGCCCACTTGGAGCTGTTGGTGCTCCTTATTTTCCAGTTGTTTGTGAGATCTCGGCTTCCTTTAATCACATCACAACCTCAGACCAGCAGCCCTGCAGGGCAGAGATTTCTCTGTGTTTCCTGATGTATATAAATTGTCCAATATTGTCCAAACATGATTGTTGGGAGTTCTCAGAAAAGCCTGAGGAGCCTGATGCACTGGAAGGAAAAGAAGGAAGGCACATGTAGAAAATTCCTTGTATTTGCCTGGAGCAGATGCACAATCCAGTCTAATAAACTGTATTTCAGACAAAATTTCCTTGTAGATGTGTAGTTCATAAGCACAATTTGGATTAATAAATTGTAGTGGAGGTGTTTCAGAGAGTGCCATTTGAAGTTGTTTTTCCATCTGTGTTATTGTTCCATGGTATTCTACAAGGTTGTGTTGAAAACTGAGGTGAAGGATGCTGTTATGATGGTGTGACCTGAGTTTTCCTATACATCTTGGGCTAGATAAAATTTTCACCTAGCTCATAAAATAGGTAATATCATGTTCTTAGCCTTGCCAGGGAAACCTGGGAGCCAATCTGTTGATGCCAGGTCTGTTCTGCACAAACTGAAAAATAGCTCGGAGCAGAATAAATCCAGTTTAGTCATGTTGTTTACTGTTTCTCATTATTTTGGAGTGTAAAATCTGTCAACATATCTAAAAAAAAAACAGAGGTAAAAAGACAATGACCTTTCAAGACTTGACTTTTCAGTTTAAAGTTTATCTAAAATGCTTTTCTTGAAATAAATTAAGTAGTGACCAACTTCCCATATAAAGAACTCCTGTACCTGTTGTATCAGGGAAATGAATATTTCAGCCTTCATATCTGGAGTATTCATCCCTAAGAACAGAGTAGAATTAGGAGTGGTTTTCTGACATTTGATATCCAGAGCAAAGCAAGATGTGAAAATAAATGGAGGTTTTAATGCTTTAATGCTTTTTAATGGTGTTCCATCCCACCTTTTAGCTGAAATTGAGCACCAGGTTCTCTCAGCTGTAGTTTAAGTGGGAATAACTTTAAACTTGTGTGAACAGGATGGAAAGGCACAAAACTACTGATCCCACACTAAATCTGGCTTTGTCTTTCTTTAGATATCCATAATTTTACATCAAAGCCAAACGTGTCCTGAACTTGGGTCAGACAGAAAGAAGGAAAACTGGAGCTGGAGGTGTCAGTTCATAAAGCAAAGTGTGGAGATCTGATCACCAAACCCAGAGCCATAAATGTTCCCTGATTATTGATTCCCCCTCCTTGGAATGAATCCTCCCTGGAAGCGCTTTGAGCGTTAAATACCGTTGATCAACATTTAATATAGATCAGCCTTGATAGAGATCTAGGCTGGGCTTAATTTCTTTTAGCCTGAATACTCCCACCTCCCTGAAAACATGTGATTAAACTGTTCTGATTTCTGTTTTAGATGAAGAACTCTGTCTCCACCGAAAACAAAAGAAGGTTCTGTCGCAAGACAAATTGAATCAAATTCTCCAGGAGTTTTCCAGTTCAATTAAGCTGTGGGATCGTCCCTATCTTAGGTGCAAATCTCTCTGTGCATTACAGGACCACAGACAGGGATGTGGCAAAAGGTAAAACTGGGAGTTATGTCTTTAAGGGCTGGTTGGAGACACTTGTAATCTCGTTTTATTGGTGGTACCCTCCCCAGCATAATGAACTTTGATGAAATTGCTGTGGCGCCTGTGAAGCTGAGCAGGCTTTGCCAGGGAAAGACCTCCCATGAACAAAATCGCCTGGGCAACAACTCCACACTGCAGCCAAGCCAGAAACTCTGGCAAAGTCACCTCTTCCCATCCCTTAACTCCTGCAAGTCTCTTTTTCAAGCCTTGCATATTAAAAAAAAATTTAAAAAAAAATATATTTACCACTTATGTGCATGGCTGAGGGATAGAGCTTAAAAACAAAATTAATAAATTTTGTGAGAGTCCACTGCATGGTTGAAAATGGCTCCAAGTTCAGCCAGCAGAGTTGCAGGGACCATAAAGCTCTGCCACTGAGTTCGCTGTCTAAGGAAATGAATCTGTGGAAGACTTTAAATAGCAATATTTTTAATTCAGCAAAGTTTCCACCCCCTGCCAGACTTGGAGAGATGGGAATAGGAATCTGTAAATTCATCATTGTTGTTTTTAAGGAGTTGGATCCGGGGAGTACAAACATTTAATAATGGATATAATTAAATTCTTTGCTAGTCAGTTTGACTCAGGAGCCAATTGGCACCATCATGTCACTTCATTTACATAAAATATGGAGTAATTCTGGTTCAGAGAACTGTGATTTCACAGAGCTGAGACTGCAGATGAAATAAAGGTGAAAGAGATCGGGTTTAGGAACATCTCTCTGATAACTTGTCTCAGGTTTGGAGTTTAGATATTCAAACTGATATTTTACAGTAAAAATCCAATCCAAGTCAGCTCCAAGCACAACAATTTTCAGTATAACAAATTACTTTGGGCACTTTAATTTCCAGATGATTAAATGAAGATACCTTCAAGTGACCTGATTTTGATAGATGATATTAAATCAAGCCTGAAAATCAGACTCTCCTTGTGGTGGAAAACCTGAGGGATCAACTAACAACGAGAATTCTGCTGTCTTGGTGATGAACTGTCCTAACAACTGCAGTTTCAGAGAATATGAAGTGACCTTTGAAAACTTCACTGAAAGTTGATCCAGATGTTTAATCTGACCAAGCTGGTTCATCTCTACATATAAATAAATTCTCATTTTTGTTGAAAGTGAAAATGCAGCACTTCCTTCTTTGTCTTGGGTTTCTCAAGCAAACATTAAATTATTTTAAGTCAGAAGCACCAAGGAAAGATTTTTTGGGACTGCTTTTTGTTGGGAATTTTCATTTTGAAGCAGGATTCATGCTTTAATAGGCTCCTTCTCAGCAGCACTTGAGGGAGCAGCATCTACCCAGAGACAAATATAAATTGAAGTCAAATCACAGCCAGGTTTACTAGGAATGTTCAGGGCTTCAACCTCCATTAGGGCTCCTCAGGCCATGAAAAATGGGTTGAGTGGAAATCCTGGCTCAGAACACCTTTTCTTCTCCTTCTCTGCCTTCAGACACTCATCCCTTTGCCCTGCAGCTTCCTCAGTTATGTCTCCCAAGAAACTGGAATAAATAAAAAGGCCATTCTTTCCCAGTTTTGCCCCCAATTCAAGTGAATTCCCTGGTCTGGTTCCATGACCAAGTCCCAAAACTCCTGCTCTGGCACAGAGAGGAAGGTGATACCCACAGGATGGGACAGAGGAATGGGGTGGGAGAGGAAGGATGGGAATTGATGCCTAAACTGTTCCTGGTGCTGAACTCTGCACTGCTGCCCCACAGTTCTCTCCAACACCAGCCAGACATGGCCAGAAATACCCCAGGCTTTGGAGGTTTTAGGGTTTCCTGAGGCTGTGCAATCTTGTATTCGTCCACAAATGGAAGGTTTAGTCCCTAAAAGGATTTGGAAGCACTTCAAGAACTCAAATCATCCTTTCCCCACTCAACAGAAGGATCAGCTGTGTCCATGCAGCTGCTCCCACCCACTTGCACACAGGATTGTGTGGAGGGATGAGGGATGCAGGGTCTGGGCCATTCCCGGAGATCCCAAGGAGCCCCAGGCTGGTCAGATCACCCGGAGCTGGGAGGGGTCATTACCCTGATTGTGTGGTCACAGAGCCTGAGATTGTGCCCTTTCCACAAAGAGTTCCTGATTGCTCATGAAAGCTTTGGGATGTTTGTGGCAAAGGATTGGTGACTTAGTTTCTCATTGTCTGCGTGTCAGTGGGGTCAGTTTCTTAATTGCCCTGAGGCAAATTAAATTCCAGCTCTGCCATCCAAATGAGAGTGCAAACACAGGGAGAGCAGCTATTGTGTGCCTCTCACCCATCTCTGCCCAGCTGTCACTGAAGGAACAGCTCCCTGTCTGTTTTACCTGCAGAAACTACGAGTACGTGGTGCCCTTTTAATCTGGAAACAAAAGAGAACAAAGGCAAACAAATGGAGGCCAAATTATCTTGCCTTGAGATCTGAGTTTTCTCCATATTGAACTTCTGGTACCTACTTAATGAGCCCGGGTTGTTGCTCGCTAGTGAGCGAGAACAAAGAAAAGTGACTCATGCTGCCTTGTTATTGTTACATAATCTATACAAGTCATTTATTTTTATGGTTAATTACTGGATTAGTTAAGTATATTGGAAATGTAAAGAGATGTGGAGTTAGGAGAGATTCAGTGTCTGTTAATCTGTGCAGGATGTCTGTGGGTATCCAGAGGGAAATCTGTGTAAAGAACAGCTCTTTTCAGGGCTGATCTCTTGAATTTACACCTCTCTGTGCAGCTGGGCTCCCTTCAGCCTCAGCAGGCACTCAGCTTGGGCAGAGCCTTTTTTATTGTGACAAACCCGCCTTTTTTTTACCTCTGTGAATCATTCCTGCTGAGGGAACCCAGAGCCAAGATGCGGTTCCCCCTCGCATGAGCACAGCGGGCCCCCAAAAATCTGTCTGTATTAATCACCACAGAGCTGGCACAGGATGTGCTGTAAATCTTCCCAACTCAGCTGCTAGAGGTCAGTTTGTGCTTTTTTTTATTAAAATGCAGCAACAGAACTCCTCAGAAGTTGCTGGCTGCACCTCACTATGCAGCAGACACCCAAGCACTCATTTGAAGTCGCAAACATCACAAAGTGACCTAAATTGGGGTTACCTGCTGAGGCATCAGTTTAATATGGAATTACTGCCCTGTTTTTACTGTAATGACCAATTAAGGACCAGCACCTCAGAAACCTCAGGTGGCTGATTTACAGGGAGCAAGCACAGCCCTTGCCAGGCTGCCCTGGTGGAGAGGCCGGCGTGCTGTGCCAGGGTCACCCATCACCATGGTGCTGGCAGGGCTCCCCCGTGTTTGGCTGCCCAGCACCAACCCCTCCTCGGTGCCAGGGGTGAATTGTGAGCAGGGGGGTTGCTAGGAGCCTGGGGAAACACGAGGGCTCCCTGCTTGCCACACAGCTCCACTTCAAAGCCCCAGAGCCCGGGGAAGTGCCCAGCGCTGCTCTAACAACACGAGCTGTGTGGGGCAGGGACTCACAGTCTGTTCTGCTGGGTCTTTTTAAAACAAATTTTTATTTAACCTCTGCTTTGACCCAGCACCTGAGTGTGTTGCCCAGATATGCTCCATTTCAGTTTATTTAACCAGAATGTTTGCTTACTCAGTGACCACTGGAGGGGAACTACTGTTCTTATTAATTCCACAATGGGTATTTGTTGCTTCTTGTTTTCTGACATTTTCTTGATGACCATAATTGCAGAGTTCTTGTTTTCAGATAATAAATGCACGTGTCTATTTGCTCAGGTATTATGTAATTGATGCCCAGCTATTAATTAAAGATCTAGACTCAATGTCTCTGAAGCTGCCTCCGGATATTTGTCCTTATTGTGTCATACCTTGGATGCACAAACAGGGAAACCACGGGCAGCTTTGCATGGCCTCTGCTCCTTCCCTTTAATAAAGGAGCCTGAATTCAGGAGTTGCAAAGAAGGATTATACAGAGCAAGGAATATTTTTCTGATGGGATTTTGATTCTTCCTTCTTTCCCTGGGCTGCCAGCATTTCCCTTCAGAAGCTGAGGCTCAAACATAATGAGCTGTTTGCTCTGCACTGCTCTCCACAGGCCCTGCTCACTAAAATGAGTTTATTTTGCCTTTATTGCTGTTGCTGTTAATAGCAGGGCAGGCTAGAGCTGGCACTGGGAGCAGGATGAAGATTTCATGGGTGAAAAGAGAAATCAGACATTGCAAATTCACTGCAGGGACAAGATGGATTGGTTGCTCTTGTTCCCCAGAGCCCATTTGGGAAAATATGTTATATGATCCTGTGAACAAATTGTTACTTTTCCAGACAAGTCTGTTTTCTGTGTAAACACTTTTACTGTAGCAATGTACAAGAACAACACTTTCAATCCAAAACTCAACAAAAATAGACACCCCAGAACATTTGGAACTTGTTAAACTCCAGAAGGGAAAAAAAATGGAAAGAGAGGCTGCAAATTAAAAAAAAGCTTTCCACTTTTAAATGCTCTGATTTTTGTATTTTTAAGGGTCTAAAACTCCTGCCAGAGAGTTCTGAAGCTGTTCAAAGCAAAGGTACAGCTTGGAGAGGCAGAAATTGTTTTGAGTCCACTTAGTAAGAAGTCATTACCTGTGAAGAGCAAAGTTAACGAGCTTGGGAAGGCAGGATTCGGTTCCTGGCCCTTTCATGGACTTCCTGTTCCCCTCAGGAAAATCCCAGGGCACCTTTGTGACTCAGTTTCCTCGCTGCCAAATGAGAAAACACCTTCTGAGCAGGCAGGGAGGGATGGAGCTGCAGAAGTGCAGGGGTTTATCACCAGCAGGTGCAACTCGTGTTCCTCCCTGCAGCCAAAGAATCTCCAGCTCGGATGGGCTCCTCTCAGAAATTCTGCTTCTCTAGAACTGAAGGTTTGGTGGAGAAGTGATTTCGTTGTGTTATGATGGAAAATCTGCCAGAGATTTTGCTTTGAGACACTTCAAGATTGTATCAGTGCAGTTAAATGTCTCATTTATTTATCAGCTGTACCAGTCAGGACAGTGTTGATTTTATCACAGCCAAGTCCTGCAGCTTTTTAATCCTTGTCCATTGGGCATTCCATAAAGCTGCTAAAACTTCACTTTTAAAATACTCTTCACTTGAAAAGAAAATGTGATTTCTTCCTGTTCTCAACAAAAGGACCATCACTAAAAACTATCAGCCCAGAACAGACCAGAGGTTTGGTCCTCATCCCTTTGAGTGGTCACAGCCCCCCAAGGCAGAGGCATTACCTGAACACAAACTAAAATCACCAACTTTATTTTACACCTGGGAGTGCTGTCAGCAGCTCATGTTGAACCCGTGTTAAAATAGGAATTAATATTTCTGCCTTGTTCCTGAGCTGGAAACGCTGGGTGGTTTTTTTTAATTTTTTTCCCACTCCCTACACAAATTAAACTTTTTGCTTCTGGAGCTCTTAGAGTCCTCATCTCTTTCAGCATTTGGGTTAGTAAGGATTGCAGCCCAGGTTTGGAGGGGCTGCTGCAACCTCACATTTCCATACACAGAAGATACACGCAGCTCCTGATCCAGCATCACAAAATTCTGCCTTAATTTCACCCTGCATAACAAAATGAGCCCCATGAGAACACTGGCATGATCTCTTGGCTCCACGGGCTTGGCTGCCCCAGGCTCAGCTTCTGAAGCTTTCAGAACTTTTATCCCAGTTCAGATAATATTGCCAAAACTCAGGCTGTCGTCTCCATAAAGTAATTGCCTGTCCAAGCCTTTACAGTCTCTACACTGGTTTAATAACGAGTAATTAGTTGAATAAGTCCAATTACTGCCTTTGTACAGATCTGAGATTGGAGCAGGATTGTAGGTCAAGTTTAATTTTAAAATACATTAGAATTTCTATCAGTCTGAACACACCCAGGGCAATGCTATTATGGGCTTTCCCATGAATACATATGAATCATGATTTGGCCTCAGAGCCCAGATCTAGCAGTGCATGTTTAAATCTCTAAAGCCTATCTAGAACTGGAATATTCTCTGCAAATGGGGCCTCCTTTTTTTTTTTTAATTTCTCAGAAAAACCTTCTCTAAAGGCAGAGTCACCTGTGAAGGAGGAAATCACTGCACAGTCCTGCAAGTGGAACAGAGAAACCCTGAGTGTCAGTTTTGTATCAGATGATGCCTCACAGAGGGTCCTGAAACTCCTGAACAGCAAAACCCCCAGAGATCCACACCTCCATTTGCAGGAGCTGTTGGGATTCATGAATTTTAATTTCAATTTCAGTTTTAATTTTAATGGGTGACTGTTGCTGCAGGGCCCTGGCAGCCCTCATCTCAGGCTGTGGCAGTGCAGGGAGACTCTCTCTGAGCAGTTTTCTTGCTGAAAAGCAACATTTGCCTTTAAGATTAACGGGCCAGGAAAACTTCACAGCCCTCTGGACAAAATGTTGTCGAGCCATTAGAGGCACAAAAAGACAACAGTGTTTTGCAAGGCAGCTCATTTGCTGAGTGTCATTAAAAGCTCCTGTACCTCCCTGGTGTGTTGTTCTCATTATTAAAAGATAGACAATATTACACTAATTGGAGGTGAGTGTTTTAAGTGCTGTTTTTATCCTCTATCGCTCCTCTGGGTGATCAGAGCTATCTGTTCTTGTCCCTCCCTGACAAATTTCCTCCAAGGTGGATTTTATATGAATGATTAAATTAATTACTATCTATCCTGGATCACTAGCAGCTGGATTCTGATATTAAACTTAAGTTTTAAATTGTTTATTTTTATTTCATTGGCATTCTTCAGTGAGCTGAAGGGAGGATCCCAGTGAGATTATTGTTCCCTGTATCAGAATCCCGTTCTGAAGATTTTGGGCTAATAATAAAAGGAATTATAATTATAAATCACATTTCTAGCTATGGAAATTCAAAATAATAAACTCTAATAATAAAAATAATAATAAACATAATAATAATAATAAATACTACTAATAATAATAAGTAATAGCTGTTATTTTAATGTAGGCTGTTTAGAGCAGCTGATGGACTCAGGCTACCAAAAATATCACTTTTATGACTTGGGCCCTGCCATCCTCACAGCAGTGACACCCAGAGCTTGCTGACATTTTTTGTGAGCATTTTTCTTGCTGATTTGAAGGCTGTTCCCTGCTAAGTTCAGAGATTGCCCCTCAATTCTTCTGCTGGACAAGGAGAAATGCAGTTTAGGTGAGGTGAACTGACAACCATCACCTCAGTGGGTTATTGTTGTTTATGACGTGCAATTTAAAAGCCAAATTTTCCAACAATTTATGGACGTAATTATGCACCTAATTTGCACAGTTATTTCAGACTGATGTATAATATTGGCTAACTGCAAGTTCAGCTGGGCTAACACAGGCCTGGAACAGCCCCAAATGCTCCCTGGTGTGTTTTTCCAGGGGATGATGCCACATTTAACATAATCTCTTCTAACTACAGTGAGCACTAAGTCAACCCTGCTAATAGTTTCACACCAGCTAAAGCCACATTATTTTTCAAGGTGAGAACACCCATTATTCTCAAGAGAAGAAATCTCCTCTGACTTTGTAGTTCGGCAGTAAAGAGCGCTGGTCAGACAAAAAAATTAACAGGGCTGAGCAACTGAGCTGCTCCTTTTGAAGTGCAGGTCACAGGAGCAGCACAGCTTGGGAATTCTCATTTGGGTTTTCCAGGTGTGTGATGCACAATGTATGAATCCATGGGCTCATCAGTAAGGATTTTGGGACATTCCCTCAGAGCCCACAGCCTCTGAAGGGTGCAAAAGGTTCCCCAGCCTTGGATAGGCTTGGAAATCCTGGAAATCCATCCTTGTCATGCACAGCACGGGGAAAAATAAATGTTGCAATTCCTGTCACCCTGCCCAAAGCCAGGCCAGCCATGGGGACAAAAGTTTGCCCACAAAACTGATGTTATTGAAGGATTTTCAGGAAGCTGCTTCAATAACTCAAGATGAAACCTCCTGAGTGTTTGGCTTTGCCCAGTGCCACACAAAGCCAGAGGTTTCAGAGGGTTCAGAGAGGTCTCTGCTGCTGTAAAAGCCCCAAATCCCCCGATGGCAACAGGAAAATAGAAATAAATAGAAAAGAGCAATTCTAGCAGTGTAGTGACTCATCTTGGTGGTTACTAAGTACTTCCACAGCTCAGCTGAGCTGAATGCTTCATAAAAGAGGCTGAGCTGAAGAGGATCCATATGTAAGTGTGGATTCCAGAGATTTATGGGGAGCCCATGTGGCTGTAAATCACTGACAGGGCTCTTGTCTGACTGCATCATGTAACAGAATGATCACATCCCAGGGCAAGACAGAAATTACTCATTTCATTCCATGGTAAGAGAAATCCTGGATGAAATTGAAGTTTTGGGAGCTTGAGCCGCTCATATGCGTTCACTTTGGCTTCATGGTCTTTAAAATCTCTCAAATAGCTTTGAAGTGAGGTTATTTATTAAAAATAAAACACCAAACTAAGTTGAATTCAGACAGAAATACAAAATAGACATAGAAATATCTGACCTGAATGAACATTTCACAAATATAATTCAAACAACAAATGAACAGCACAAAAACAACATCGTCATGATTATGAAGCTTAAAGCTATTTTCTCCAAGCTTGCCTGCCTTCAAAGATATTTAAAACCTGCTTCTCCCCCAGCATGTATTAGTGTCAATCAAAAATAACTCTGCTCAGGTCAATGGATTTACACAATTGCAAAATTAGTATAAGTGAGAGGACAATCAGAGCTTTTGTATACTACAAAAATCTCTCTTAATAGCAACAGCAATAGAGGAGAAGGAGGTGGGAGGTGCCTTTCCAGGACAGGCTGGGTGGATAAACAAGAAAAACCTGCTGAGCTTGTGAGTGAGGATTTGGAGGAGGAGCTGCAGCATTAATTTAACCATTAATTCACTCCTTTAAAATTTCCCCTTTCCTGTCTTTTCCTTCACGTGGCACATTTAGCAGCAGCTGGGCTGTAGGTTTAAATCAGAGTGCAGAGATGTGCAGATCCATCACACAGGATCTGTAAGAAATACGGAAGTTTAGGATTACATCCTAGAGTGGGAGCAGTGACCTTGGGGTGACAATGTGTGACAAAGGGGTGCCCCTCCAGCCTGGGGCTCTGCCCAGTCCTTCTGCAGCCCCAGGGCCAGCCCTGGGCAGCTGGGAGGGTGGGCTGGGGCATCCATGGGGTGGTTCCAGGGAAAGGTGCCCTCAGGAGACACATTCCCAACAGGAGATCCCTGCCACAGGATCAGCCCTTCACCTGCAGGGACTCCTCTGCCACAGGACATCAGTGACCACACAAGGGGACATCAGGACCTCACCACCTCTGGTGCCTGTCCAGTCCAGCTGTGGCACCCTGGTGCCTTCCCTGACTGGGACAGGCAACCTGAGCCTCTCAGGACATGGAAAACCACAGCCAAAAGGGAAGGAGAAGACTCAGCACTGAAATCCTTTGTGCTGTGGGACTCCACAGACGTGCCAGAATGGACTTGTTCAGATCTTGTAGCAGATCAGATTCCCAGATTACAGGAGCCACTAAAAATTGTCACTAAACATCTTTGTTGGATGCCTTGATGGACTCAAAGACAAAAATAAGTAGAGATGTGCGGAGAAAATGCTCCTATTTCTTGCAGAGGGACTTCCCTGGCCACTGAAGGTCCATGTTTGGAGTTGAGAAATGGTTCACTTCCATAAAGAAAAGAGATTGCCCCAGCATCTATAGATGTTCAAACCTTGCCAGCCAGAGAGGAAAATCCACTTATTCAGGACAAAATATAACTTCCTTAAAACTGCTGGGACTTTGCCAGCAGCTTAAGCCACAAATAATTTACCCAGAGAATATGAAGTCAACAAGCTCTGGAACTGTGGGAACTGCAACTGTTGAATAAATCATTCATGAATCTCATTTAACTAAGGACAATTAGAATATCCCAAAGCAATGGAGGGATCAGAATGTTCCAGATAAACACGGATCAGGCTCTCAGCTGAGAGCAGAGCAAGATTTCACTGAAGCTTTGAGCTCAGTGCTCAGAGCCCTGAAATTCCCAGGGTATCCTTTCCTGCTCAGAACCTTTTTCAGGGCTGGCCTGTGGGGCTCAGAGCCCTGAACCAGGGAATCCTGCACTGCTCAAGGCACCCTTTTTGCTCAAAGCCCTGCTGAATGCTCAGGGGGTGTCCTGAGATGCTCAGAGCCCTTTTTGGGAGAGTCCTGTGATGCTCAGAGGGTGCCCTGCAATTTTCAGAGCCCTGGATCAGTCTTGCACTCTTTAGGGCATCCTCAATGGTATTAAGGCCACGTTCCTCTGTCACTTTGGGCCAGGGAAATACAACAGGCACTTGTGGAGTTTATTCTCTGTTTTGGTCTCTGCTTCAGAGTTATTTAGTGGAGCAGAGACCATTTCTGAAGGATGTAAAACTCCTTTTGAGCTATTGGGAGCAGCAGGAGCTCTCCCAAAGGGGACAGGCCCTGGCACAGAGGAGGCAGCACCACGTCCTGGCAGCCCTGCCCAGCAGGCTCTGTCTGTGCTGGCAGAGGCTCTTTGCCAGCCCAGGACTGCCCTGGAGCCACATTTCTCCAGAGCTTCTCCCTGTGGCTGTGCAGAGCCTCCACGTGCTCGCTCCCAGCTTTGGGGTTTGGCTCCAGGGGAAGGCCAGGCCTGCAGGAGACACCAACCAACCCCAAACCCCACCAGGCCTGCAGGAGACACCAACCAACCCCAAACCCCACCAGGCCTGCAGGAGACACCAACCAACCCCAAACCCCACCAGGCCTGCAGGAGACACCAACCAACCCCAAACCCCACCAGGCCTGCAGGAGACACCAACCAACCCCAAACCCCACCAGGCCTGCAGGAGACACCAACCAACCCCAAACCCCACCAGGTCGGCAGGAGACACAAATCCCACCAGGCCTGCAGGAGACACAAACCCCAAACCCCACCAGGCCTGCAGGAGACACAAACCCCACTAGGCCTGCAGGAGACACCAACCCCAAACCCCACCAGGGCTGCAGGACACACAAATCCCACCAGGGATCCTACCCTGCTCCAGCAGGATTCCCTGCTCCCAGGGCTCCCTCAGCCCACACTCTGTCCCATCCAAACAGAACCAGACCTGTCGTGATTTTGGGTCACCACCCACCTGAAAACCTGCCTGAGTTTCTGCCTGACAATAGGAGCTGGTTGGGATTTTACTTTTCCCATCCAAGAGAAAAATCAAAAAATAGAAAATAGAAAGCTCTGAGGTTTCTTGACGTTTTTATTCCAGTTTCTCTCCCTGTCACAGTTCAGTGGGGTATTTCACCTTCTGTCCTGCTGACAAACAAGAGGTAAATTTGGACACATCATCCCAGCTCTAAGAGGGTTTCTCATTTCATTTCTCAGCCTCCTGAAGCTCTAAGAGGGAATCCCACCTCCAGACAGATCATAAAGTCATTTGTGACACAGGATGTCCCAGTTACTATACAGGAATGTTGAAAGCATTTTATTTTCTCCCCTTTGATTTTTATTGGTTGAGCTCCCAGTGCTCTGTGAGTAATTATACCATTTGCTTTATGTCTTGCTTTTCTAATGACTAATACCAAAATATATGTACAAGCAAATGGAAGCATATTACTGAGTGATTAACAATGGACAATTAGGATTAATTAAGGCAATTATTTTAATAAATAAGAATTAGTTCAATGTATCTATAAACAAAGCCGTGGCTCATATTTAGCAGGGCTGATGCAGGCTAAAGAAACAGAATTGTGACAAACTGGGAGCAGAGGCAAGGAGGAGACAGAGATGATTAAAGAGAAAATAGTTGTGTACATAAAAAATGTAATTAGGCATAAGACAGAATGTGCATATCCAGACTGCTCTATCCCTGGCAAGGGTGTTTCATTTCATCTCTTACCACTAGAAATGGGATTTACACACAGCCATTCCTGGGTCACTATGTCCTTAAACTTCCATCTCTTTCACAAAGAGTCACAAAGGCATAAAAGTGCCCTGAGAAACAACAGGAAAATCATTCTTTTCCATTCCTTTTTAGGACCTCAGTTCTGCTCAGAGCACCAACAGGGTGATCTGTCCTGGAGGTTCTGAGCTAGGAGTGAAATTCTAACTGGTCTAAACAAGATATGCTCTGGCAACACTGAAAGCAAAGAAAATACAATATTTCTTTTAAGCCTTCTGCCCCTATTGATGGCACTCTTTAATGCTCAATTTTTTAGCTGATTTTGGGTGAGTTGAAGTTTGTCTGTTGCAGTATTTCACAGTGGCCCAGATTCCTCAGCCTCCATCACCTCTGGGAAGGACAAAGCCTGGCGTGGCCACACTGAGGATGATCCTGCTCCTGTGGCACCACAAGTGAGAGTTTTCCCCAGGGCTAATCTGCCCAATTAAATGGATATGCTTCATTACTGGGCACTGTTAACCTTTGGCACAATCAGATCAACAGAAAGAACAGAGCTGTAAAATGAAAGCAAACCTCAAGGTTTGATGCCCCACACCAGTGCCAGCAGCTTTTCTCCCTACAACAAAGTGCTTGAGTAGATTGGAGTGCTTAAATTACAATCAAATGTCAGTAAAAGGCTGCTAGAGGGTTTAATAACCAGAGTGGTAGCAAAGGACAATGAAACCCGGAGAGTGGTGCCACAGAACAAGGCTGTGGTGTCTCCAGCCCTATTCAGCAAACAATGGTTTTAAACAGTGTTAAAATTGGTTCTTTTTGGCTGGGGTGGTTTGGGGTATAAAGCTGTCAGAGCCACAGCCAGGCTCTCCCTCCTGCAGCAGAGCCCAGCTCTGGCTCAGCTCTGGGTTTTTGTGGGGAAGAACTCCCAGTCCCAGCAGAGCCTCGTAAAGCAGCTCTGATAAATCAAACTGCATTTCTGTGGGTGCTGAAGGTCAGCACAGTGACAGGAGCACACTCACAGCTGAGAAACCAAAGCCCCCAGCAGAGACTGTCTCAAGTCCATGATTATTCTGTTTGTGTGCTTTGTCTGCTCTTTTTGGCTGTCATTAAACAGGTTTAACACATGGTTTGGGATTTTTCTGAGCTGGTGCCTCAATTTGTTATTATGCAGCTGAGTTTTTGGTGGTTAATCAAGATTTTCTCTGGTCTATTATCCAGAGTTGTGGAGAGGAAGGAATTAAGAAAGAGTCCAGAAAAGTGCATCCCATTGCCCCAAGTCCAAGCTGGAGACCTCTAGATGTCTCACTAACTGGAAAACTGCACAATTTGAAGGGTAAATAATGTGGCACATTAGAAATTAAAACAAGTCTGCTTCAGTCCATTCTCAGACAACACAAAAAAAAGGCACTTTTTTTTTTTTAACATGGAAGTACATCAAAACGATATTTATCTCCCTCTTGGGAGAGATGGAATTGAAAGCATTTTAATTCATAAATATCTGGGTTGTTTCTTTTCTGGAGGCTGCCTGAGAATCCAGAGAGGACAGGGAGCTCCAATTTTAAAACCATGCTGGCAAACCCAGGTAGTGCAGCTCCCTTGCAGCTCCCAGACATGGTTTTTCCCAGGAAATCTCTTTTCCTGGCTGCCTCTGGAGCCCAGCCCTTCCAGCCTGATTGAGCCATCATTTTATCATTGGGCTTTTGCAATCTCTCTTGCCTCACCCTCATGCTGCCAATAAATCAGAATTTCCCTGTGCCATGTGCAGGTTTGGAGGGGTTTTGGAGGTTTGGAGGAAAGAAGGGGAGCTCAGGGTTTGCTGTTTGGGGTCAGTACATTACATTTCACTGTGGAAGCAAACACAGGCAGAGTTCTCTGTTAAGGTTTTCAGGCAGAGCAGCCCAACAGGCAATTTCCTGTCCTAAGTAGTGTTATAATTAGGATTGCCACTGGAATGAAACACTCTGTGCCCATATTATGGTGTTACACCATGTTAGCATTTCATTGTCACACCTGACAGACTTCCACACCCCATTTGGAGAGGGGAACCTCTCCTAATGCTGCTTTTCACAGCCTGGCTTCAAATTCCCTGTAGTATTCCTCAATAAATATTTCCATTCACGTGGCTATCAGTAAAAGGACCAGGGACAGTGGATAAATGATCACAAAATCTTGTAGTTGTTTGTTACCTGTACAAAGGCACACACACACATTTATCAGCATCTTGGCTCCAGCAAAGCAGGAATGTCAAGAGAAAATGTTTGGATTTGGTGATGAAGGGAAACCTCTCAAATCCAGCTGTGCCAGCCCAGGAGTCCTCCTGAGTTCAGTTCATAAAAGTAAATCAGCTGAAGCTGTCCACAGACACACACCAGGTTTGTGGGATCCCAATTTCTGGCAAAAAGACCCTTCTGACACCAGCAGCAGCATCCATGGGCAGTTTCTAACCCCAGCTTCCCATGGCTGGCCTTTAGGCTTGCAGGGCAACCAGGAAAATAATAAAACGAGGAATAAGATGAAGAATAAAGAGCGAGCTGCAGGCCTGGCTGGTGTGAGAGGAGCTGTTTGTGTGTGGATCAGTGCAGGAGCCTCCCCAGTTCATTGGGGGCCAACAGGAAGTGCTGCAGCCCCAAATTCCTGTCATTTCATCTGCAGAGGAGCCTCTGGCGTGTAACCAGATCTCTGCTCTGCTTTAGGGCTCCCTGATCTTTGCCTTCAGACTTCTGGCCAGGATTAATTTACATAGGGCTGGAAACAAGCGTGGCACTGGCTTGGGTTACACGCAAGGAACACCAATAAACTTCCTGGTGGAGCTAATAAAGGAAATTGGGGAGGAAGGAACAGTCTATCAATTATCAATAGGAGAGAAGCTGCAGGAATCCAGTGAATTAAAGTGTGCAAACCAAGTAGTTGGATGTTGGGATTCAAAAGGGGACTCAGAGCTCCCTCTTATTTTGAGCAAAATTCTATGTACAGACTGGGATCAGAAGAGAAAAATAAGCCCAAAGACAGGGAGAATAATGGCAAAATACAGCATATTTTGGAAAGAAAGGAGAAGGGGATGATTTATTCCTAGCTGGGAGAGGTGGAGATGTGCCACTTTTCATAAGATGTGAAGGAAAAAAAAAAAACTTTTGGGGAGAGATTTTCTTGAACCATTTGTTTACATCATTGTTTTAGTGCCACTCCTATTTTTGTCTGATCGCCAATAAATGAAAATTCAAAAGTAATTTTCACTGGAAAATTAATTTTAGTGAGAACAGTACCTCTATATTCAGTGCAGAATCTGACTCAGGGAAGAAACTGGGATGACATGGAAGAAGAGAGAACCCTGCTCTTGTGGGGCTTTTTCCCCATCACCACTCTCAAGTTAATGGGGTTTTTCACTAATATCTAAATCTGCTCCATTTTCAAGGATCCCGTCCTGCATCTCAAACACATTCATACTTTTTGCCTTGGATCTAAGTTTTCTTCCAAATTTTACTTGTTATTGTTTCTACAACCTATTTCTGCACGTTTCTTTATAGTAGTAGTAGAAGTAGTAGTAGTAAATAATAATGATAATAATAATAATGATAATAATAATAATAAATAGATGGGTAAATACTTTCTCCTTTCACATTCAGATTTCACACCAACCCACAAAAGAGATTAAAACAAGATCCAGGAGAGCAAAAACAAATATTTGGTCTTGTAGCACACTTCCATGAGGTCATGGATCAGAAAAAACAGGGCTAGAAAGGCCAAAATGGGACACACCCTAACCCAGGCCTCTGCTAAGTCCCTTTTTGGCAGATGGGCTGTGCAGAGGGATTGCCTTGGCCAACCAGCTCCTCACAATTTGTGCTTTTCAGTAGTCGGAGTCAGGATTGGGAAAGTTGTTTATTATTCAACCATCTCTTCCAAAGCAAGGGAAACTCTGTTTATAAGAAGCTTCAAAAGCCTCTGTCACAGCTATCAAGGCTCTACACTCTGTGCCTTTGCCAAGTCAAATTAGGTTATTTTACTTGATATTAAGTTTGACAAGCCAAGAGCCTGTGAAAACCAGAATCCCAACTGGGCGTGCCTCCCACAGCTCGCTCCATTTTTGAGGGCAAAAATTCCTACAGTAGCCCTATTCTTCACTCTCATATTTCTGTCTGTATTTATCTTGTCTGGAAATTCCCCTCACTGTGTCCTAGACATCTTCTAATATTCAGATTCTCCAAGAATGTGCCCAGCTTTGTTTTGGCAAACCGGTCTCGCCACACGGGGACATCTCTGTGGGCTTTATTTTCTGTTTACCTCCACAGATGATAAATTTATTATCATGCTAATTTGCAGGTCCACTGAGTGTATCAGACTTGTGGGCTCCTCCAGCCTATAAAAATCCCCTTCTGTTACATCATTTCCTGGCGAGGACTGTGCCAAGTTAATTTGTGTATGAACAGACATAGATAATGAGGCAAAGTATTAATAATATGTTGCATTTTTAGAAAGCAGGACCAACTCTTTGGGCACAGAGGGAACACGGAAGATTTCACTCCTTACTGCCTCCTCAGGAAGAGCTTCCACTAATCTGCTTTGACCATGTTGAAAACAGAATCAGGCCTTTGAGACCCACAATGGTCCAAAATCCATGGAAATATTTAATCAAATCATATTTGCACTTTACTGAATAAAGCTGTAAATGTTGGCCTAAATGTTTCCAAAAATCACTGCCGCGGATTTCCCAACATTTAAGAGCCCAGCCCAAGGACAGCTCCATCACTGTCTGGTCTAGCACTCTTATTTCAGTGTGGCAAACAAAACTGAAGAGGTATTTAAATATATTCTTCAATAAATTGAAATATGAATCTGCATTATCATGGAAACATGAAATAATCGAATCATAGAACAGCCTGGGGTGGAAGGGACCTTAGAGATCACCTGGATCCAGTCCCCCTGCCCTGAATCATCCCATGGAGAGAGGATATTTCTCCCTTCTCTGACAATTCTTTGTGCTCCAGGAGGTGTTTCTGGCAATGGGAATGGGAGCTCCAAAGGGGCTGGTGGAGCTGTGAGAGGTTCTGATCTTCCCATGCCCTTTTCTGCCTGCAGCGATCCCCACAAGGCTGGCATGAGGCATCCTGAGGGATCCTGGACTTTTCCAAGCCATCACAGGGTCAGGGATGTGTCTCTGCACTCTGACTCTGGGCTGATGGAGAACACCCCAAAAAAGGGTGATCCCACCTCTGCATTTGGGGCAAATGGCACCAGGCTGGCACTGGGTGTCTGCATCACATCACAAAGCCCCAAACGAGAGCTCTTTCCTTGCCACAGAGGGGGAAATGAAGGAGAAACCCTGCAGGAGAAAACCTGTGCAAAGCAGGAGCCCGCAGTTTTATAAGGGAGCAGTGGGTCAGGGGGTGTAAATTTAACTGTCACACTCAGGTACAATTGAAGGGCACATAAAAAGTCTGGGAATGCCACTTTATTGAGTCCTCAGAAAAGGCAGCGTGCACTCCAGGAGAGGCTCTTGTCTTACATCCTGGGGATAATGTCCCTGGTTTGGGATTCATAAATGGGGTCTGCACAGGAAGAGGGGATTATGCTGGCAATGTGAGAATCCACCACGAGGAATATTTACAAGCTATAAATCCAGCTGTTAATTTCAGGTTATCAAAAGCAATCACTGGCTCTCAGCTCTCAAACAACATCTCATCATCATCATCATCACCATCATCATCATCATCACACCAGTAATCAGCCACTGCAGAATGAACTCAGAGTGAAGCTGAATTTCCTGAAGTGCATTGTGTTCCTTTCCTTCACTAAACATTCAATCCCAGCCTCAATTAACAAGATATTTCTTGCTTAGGCAGGAGAGGGGGCAGGAGGGGGAGAGGTCTTCAAGAAATACATGCACAGCTTTCAGGAAGCAGAAATGTGTTTGTAATTTGCAACAGGAGGGAAAATAAAAGGCTGAAAAGAAAGATTGATTCCAGTTTTCAGACTATTAAATCAATGTCAACTTATCAAATCCTTGTATTTCCTGGAAGGAGAACAAAGGTAACATAAATGAATATGTTTCCAGATTTGTGATCTGTTTACAGTTATATTGTGCACTTATTAGCAGTATGTCTATTCAACCACAATTAGAAAGACTTCCCTTTTTCCTTTGAGTTTCATGTGTAAATTTGTACTCAGAGGAGTGATAAACAAAAATCAATCTCTACAGGAGCTGTTCAGACAAGCACCCTTCAGACTTTACTACCGACAGCTGTGCTGAAATACTTCCCCAACCACAGGACAGCAGTTGCCAGCTGTTCTAACCCTACACACAGAGCTCCTGCTCTGCCTTGCAGACTTGTCCCACAGCTCCATCTCCCAGGCATCAGCTCTGAGCCTTTTGTGTTGCTTTTATATAGAGATGCTTTATTAGAGTGCAATTCTGTCATCTTCAGGTGGAGCCACTGCCCATCCACCCAGAACAAGGGACAAAACCCCATCCCATTGTCAGGGTAGTCCCATATCCCAAATCCACAGAGCAATAAAAAGACTTTTTACAGCATAAAACATCTGCAATTTGGGTTTCAACATGTTCTGAGCTGTGGCAGAGGTACAGAGTCTGATCTTTTTTGGCTTATTTCTCCATCAGTCTTGTTTTCTAATTTTGTACTAATCAGCTTTTATTGTCCCAAGTGACAGGATCTTTATGCATCCTTGGGGATAATGATCTAGGGTGCTCCTGAGCTGTCATTTTGATGAGAGATTGACTGGGTTGAATAAACAGGTCAATCCTAACATAAAGATTATCATGGAAAATCAGCTGTCAGAGGCCCTGCTTAATTTATTCTGACCTCATATCACAGAAAGCAACACGAATCCTTCTGGAAATACCAGGATAGCCCTGGCTCAGAGCCAGCACTGACAAAGATATTTTGATCAATGGCAGGGAAGGTTCCTCTTACAATGAAATTAGGCGTGGTGTGTCTTCAGCAGAGCCCAACAAATCATTGCATGCTGCTTATTCTTCTCAATCCTTCCTCTGAGGAACAGTATCCAGCAGATTGGGTTCAGAGTGCAGCAGGGCTGGGGACAGAGATTCCACCAGATTTCACACCAAAATCTTCATGGCTCTTTTTCCCACGGCTCTCTGCTCCTCTTGTTGTGCTTCCCCTGTGATGTTTGACAATAAGGTCCCGTAAAACACAAGAGTGAAATGAAATGACCACATCTCTCAAACTCTGCATTTTGAAACCATCTTTCACTTTCTAGAAACTCATAATCTGTGGGAAAATGGATGCATTTCCCTTGGGGTTTTTTTGCAGAACTAATATGAATTTCCTAAGTTTCTTAGTTGTTTACTGAAAGAAGACATTAGTGAAACACTCTGACCAGCCTGATTCTCCTCTCTTCACAGGACACAACAAAAACCAGGCAGTTCAGGAGTGCAACACTATTAAAAGAGAAACCTTTTCCAGGAGAACTCCACTTGGGCAATTTTAATTTTTTTTCTCCCAGCCCTGTGTTGTGATGGGTGTCTCTTAGGTGTCAAGAACATCAGATTTAATAAGGAAGCCCTGAGAATAAAATCAGAGAGTGGGCAGATGTAAAATGCTGTGTCTGGGTGCAGGCACCAGCCTCCAAATGTCTGGGAAGGATGAACATTTCTATGGAATAACCTTTTTGTGAGAGATTTCTCTGTGAATGCCTCTACTCCTGGGTTTCTCCTGCTTTCCTCTGGAGCAGCCTGGGTTGCTGTGATAATGGGGGGCTGGATTTTCCATGTGCTGGTGTTATTTCTATGGAATCATGGAGCACCTGCCATGTGAGACACCACCTTGGTGTTGGAGAACACACACACAAAAGGAAGGGGAACTGGGGACAAGTTGCTCAGCTGCTGATAAAGGAATTTTTGGTGAGGAGATGATTCAGGATGCACAAGGATTGCCCTGATTGTGGAGTGGTGCCTGCCCAGGTGCTCCCTGCACACCGTGCCCAGACAGGGACAGGGGAAGAGACATTTCCAGAACGGGATTGGGGCTTGTGCCTCCTCCATCCTGTGCTTCTCCACACATGCTCTGAGGTGGATCCTCATCCACAGGTGATATCTCTGCTTTTTTACCCTTTACAGCTGGAACTGCTGGGCTTTTACTGGTACAGAGCCTTCCCATGACTTGGAGGCTGAAGGAAACTTGGAGTGTCTGGAAATTAAACCAAACCAGGCACCAGGGTTACAGATCCTGGTCCTTTTTTGCTTGTGCTGGGTCCATCCCACCAAACAGGAGATGTCCCAGCTCCAGCAGCCCCCTGTCCCTGCTGTCTCCAGCAGGAATTGCATCCCTGGTGGCTGCACAGAAGAAAGCAAAGCCAGGCAGCCCGTGGGGGTGGAGGGGGAAGGGAAATGAAAGAATATTTCAAATAAACAAATATACATCCCAGGAAAAGCTCTTCCCAAGAATGTGTAGAGAACTGCTTGCAATCAGTTAATCAGCATAATTGTTTCTAATTAGGTACCAGAGGCACCTCACAAACAGAGGATGGGGTCTGGGGAGTGCAGAGAGGAAAAACTTTGCAGTGGTGTATTAATGACAATCATAACTCTCTGCACAGCCAGGGAGGCTTCTGCTCTAATTAGAACCATTCTTGCTGAAATGGGAGGCGACATGATTTGTGAAAAAGACACCCTCAGCATGTAATTTTCTATGTAACAAATGTAGAAAGATGGATGCTCTTTGATCTCGATTCTCCTGTTATTGCTGTTCACACCGGGAAGGGCTCTTTAATGAAACAATCTCGAGGTAATTTACCGCCTTTGAAGTCCTGAAATGTGCTGCCAACAAAATTTCTGGTTTAGTGGAAGCTGCTGCAGCAGTCACTCAGGGTTGCTTAATGGAGCACCAAAACTGGAACATCAAGACATCAAAGGTGAAGGTGCCATGTGATTAATAAACGGAGCTATTCATTTGTTTCTGCCTCAGAGGCAATCTGACAATTTATTGTCACCGGCTAATTTGCACTTTGTGAGTACTTGCTCTTGCTAGTCATGCTGCCTATAGAACAAGATAAGTGATGTTTACACGGAGAGGGGAGGAGAACAGACCCTTTTTAAACCTGGGGAAGAGGAGGGAAAGGAAAGGTGTTTTCCAAAATGACGGTGAAAGCGACCCAGATTGTGGAATTTTACAGAGGGGAAGCTGGGAAGCTGAGGGGGACTCACTGCTGCCCCATTCCCTGCCCTCCCCCTGCTGCCTTTGACCATCCCCTTGTTTACACGCAGTTGCCAGGAAGCAAATCCCAATTAAAAGTGGATTACAAGGCAATGAAACAGCATTGTTATGAGGGAAGAGTTACACCAATCCATTTCTTTTTAATTTGATGGCTAATCCAGGGGGTTCAGATACTGGGGTAGGGAAGGTGGGTCTGGAAAATCTCTGCTGATGTCCATGGTGGCAACAAACTCTGGTTTTTTGAGGGTCTTTCCTCTTGGAAGTGTCCAGTTAGGACCTCCACCCCAGCAGGCCTTCCTTGCCTTGAGAAAGACTGAAGAGAAATCAAGCAACCCCAAAAAAAGAGAGGAAAAGGTGTTTTCCCAGAGAAAGTAAAAGCTTCATTCAGATAATGAAGCCTGATCACCTTTGTGACCAAATGAAAACAAAATATTTGTGCAAGAATTCCGGGAATGTAATGGGGATGTGAAGTCTGATAATGCTGCCTGCAACAAGGAGGAGTTTGGGGGAATCCAAAACACGAAGAGCAGGGAGAAATAGAGGCAGCACCTCCCAGATTGGATCTGCAGATGAATTCTCCCTCCCTGTTTCTGAAAAATCCCCTTGCCATGGCTCTGCCCTGTTAGGGAGGGCAGCTGGGTGCTGATCTCCCTCCCTCTGGGGCAGAGGAGCAAGGGGCATCCTCTGGAGGATGCTCAGCCTCCCTCTCTGGCCTCAGATATTGGAGATTCCAAAACCTCGGGCTACAAGGGGGTCAGACACAAGGAATTTGGTCTGATAGGTGTAAATTGGTAAATAAATTCTATTAAGACACCATCAGAAAATTTATATCCAACTTCAAGTTTCCCGGTTTCCTTCTCCCAAGAATTGGGAATGGGCAGCTCCAAATCCAGTTTTGATGTTTTCAAAATTAAGACAGAAATCTCAGATCGGAAGAGCCCCGGGCGAGTCTGATCACATTGGCTTTTTTCATTTGGGTTTTTTGTGTTTTTTTTTTTATTTTTAATGTTTCTTGGAGATTTGATCCCCTCTTGTGCCACAAGCACAGATTTCCTCACCCTTTCATGGCAGCTTGTCCAGGGAGAGACCACGAGGTGTTTGTAGTGTGTATGGGCTGCACAGTGCTGTGTCCACAGGGATATTTCCTGAGGCTCACACCCCACACCCCATAAACACAAACCAGAACCCTCCAAAACTTCCACCTTGGGCTGCCCCAGCGCCCAGGGATGTCCTGCCACGCCCAGCATGGAGCAGCCAGCCAAACTGGTTCCACTGGCAGGGCGAGGTGGTCCCAACTCACAGCAGAAACTCAAGTGCCAAACCCGTTCAGGGGAAGATCTCTGTGTGCCAGGCTGGGATGTCACAACCACCACGCTCTGTGTGGGCACAGCAAATATTTATAGGCAACCTTTTCATGAACTGGCTGTAAACTGGGTTCACAGGGAAATGTAGGCAGGGCCTTTGGGGCTATTTTTGGGCCTTACAATGAGGCTGGAGATAGGAGCCTCTTTGGCAGCTCCTTGCCTTGCAGTGCTGGGGAGCAGGGAGAAGTTCAGAGCTATGTAAAAACTCAGGAGCAGTAATTTAAAAAATCAACTGGAGAGCTGCTATCAAACCTCTGAAAGGAATTATTTCATGAGCTGTTGAAGCTGGAGGCAGCAACTTGGCTCTTTGTGAACCCCTGACCATTGAAATCTAAATTTTGCTGTGCAAAGAATCAAAACGAACCACAAACCGCTGCACAGCAGAAAAGAGGGGTTGTATTTTTCTTGGGTTTTTTTTTAAAAAAAGGGAAAAGAACTCTCATCTCTTTTCTCTATGGGGGTTAACATGCAGCATCCTGGCTCCTGTCACTAAGAAGCACGATAAGACTTCAAAGAGTACAGTGCAGAGCAGATACAGGCAGGCAACAAGAACTGGGGCTAATAAGAAGCTTGTAAAAAAAAAAAAAAAAAAAAAAAAAAAAAAAAAAAAAAAAAGACCAACTAAAAAACCCCACAAAACAACCCCCCAAACAGAAAAGAAACCTTAATGAGATCTTACATGATACAATCATTGTCCATCTTAAATAACCTCTTTTTATTAGCAGGTTTAAAGGACCCCAGACAGCAGCAAAATATTATCTGAGGTCCATAGCCATGGGCATGGAGCAAGGAAAGTGAATTCGAAGACCTCTCTACATCTGGAGTTTATCAGCTCTTTTCCTGGCTAGTATTACAGTAAACAATTATCTGTAGATCAGGAGACAGCAGGGACTTTAAAGACCCAAATTACAGAGAAAGGGAGAGAGAGAAGGAGAATACAAGAGATAAAAAGGAGCCTATGCATCTTATCGTGCTAATGAAATCAACCTGACAATCACGGCAGGCTGCGGGGGTATTACAGTGTCTGGCATGAAATGAGCACTTCCAGCACAGGCTCCTGTGTCAAGCAGCAAATAGACACGAAAGAGAAGAAAAATGGACCGCTAGGGCAAGGAGAGTGATTTATGGGCAGCACTCAGACGGCTGGGCAGCTTTAAACCCTCCTCGAGTGTGCTGTCAGGAGAACAACATATTCAAATGTTTCCATTAGCATTTCAAGGGGCTGGGAGGGCTCTGCAGCTCGCTGAGCCCCAAAATGCCAATAATGGGGAAATAACGAGGGCAGTGGTGCTGGTTGCTGCTGTGGAACCATCTCCTGTTGGTGCAAGGGCTGCAATAATTCCAGTGCTCCAAATTTGGCTCATTCCCACCATTTCCAGCCTTTCTCTGCTGGATGGTTACAAACAGCAGCTCTTCCAGCAAAGATTTGGTCCCAAATTTTGTTTTCCAAAATTCTGGGAGGTAAAATCACCCTGATCATCAGTGAAACAGCTGCAGTTAGAAATGTGAAGGTGTGCTCTATTCTTATAAGGGATGGATCCATTACTGCTTTGGAAAGTTCCTTTTTCCCCTCTTTATCCACGGACTTTGTGTCTTTCAAATGGAAACAACCAAGCCAAATAATTCTACAACTGGAAAAAGATAGAGGGAAAATGGCCTTTGGAGCTGGGAGTGAAACACTGGAATATTTTGCTTAGCAATCCTTCTGGGGCACTAAAGTTGTATCTGTCCAGTTCTACATTGCACAAAGAAGCTCTGAGACTCAGAAGATTCTGACAGGAGATCCTCATGTTCATGGTCGAACCTCCTCCAACAGAACAGGGCTCATCCTGCTTTGAAACAGAGCTCCAACCACTACAAAAATGCACCTGGAGAAAGTCTTTCCACCACAAAACATCCTAATAGAAATTGTTCTCTGTGACCCACCATGGGGTTAAGGCAGTCAGTGTGTCCTGGGCACAGCTCCTGTGTTACAGCCAAAAATAGAGAATGAAAACCTCATGTGTTTGTGATGAAAAATTCTGCTTCTTTCTATTTGACTGCAAAATCAGTGTCTGGTCAGTGTGAGCAGAGTGGTGAGAAATCTCATGTGAAAAACTGAAAATAGGAAATATGAAAAATATTAAATATAAAGTGAAGCTCTGAGTTTTGCTTGAGATGGAGTCAAAAATCAACCAAACAGGAAGGCTCTGATGAGCTGGGGCAGGGGGCAGGCGGGCCACAGCTTTTTGCTGCAGGCACTGAGGCACTGCAAGAACTTTCCTGAGTAATAAATTCTGTAATCCTTTAATGGGCAGCTCCAGATTTGTACCTGTGAGACCAAATGCAGTTTATACAAAAACCAAGCCAAAGCAGGGAAAGCAGAGGCATTAATGACTTGTTTGTGTGGAGAGGCCAGGCAGGAATCCCTCCCAGGTCCTGCTTCCCCAAATGGGGGCTGGAGAGCCCTGCAGGGAGCAGAGCAATCCTGTACCAATTATGAGGCAAATATTCACTTTGAATCCCAGTTATTTTGTCCTCCCGTCTCTGTTTCCTGAAGAGGTGGGTCCTGATGCCCTTAGGAAGACAGCACAGGCTGATTTCTGCCCACAGTGAATCTCCACATCACACTGAGGGCAGGGCAGTGCCCACAGGTGTCCCTTGGGGCTGGGACAATTTTCTGGAGATGCTGAAGGATCCCAGGCCAGCTGGGCTGTTGGAGCAGCTCTGCCTGTGCTCTCCCATTGATCTCCAGCCTGCAGATGTAACTCTGGGCTTGTTTGTGTCGTGGGAAGATGTCATCTTCATCTCTCTAATAGGTTTTCAAAGGGTAACATTTTGTTTGAAGGGAAAGAGGAAGGAAAAAAGCAAGTGACAACACTAAATTAGGGTTACTCAAGATGTTTCTGTTTGCCCTTCAGATTGGCAGCATGATGTGTTTCAGTTCCCATTCTTCCCAATAAAATCTTTTTTTTTAATATGGCTATTGTTAAAACCAGCTGTTTAAAAACAAATAAGAAGACATTAAGGCTTCTTAAAGAATTCAAATTATCTAAAGGGTTAGATTATATAATTTAGATTTCTGTCCAACCTGTGTAAGTCAAAATCATTTAAAAACACACTGGAGGAAGAATTTATCTTTTGCTGAGGGTCATGAATCTGGATGAAGAGTGATGAAATAATTACTCTCTTTCCTATGTGGGAAAAAAAAGGAGAAAGCAAAGGGGACATGGCAGTGACACAGGAGAGGAGAAAGTAGGTGGAATGGGGAATCCTGGAATACGTTTGCTTTGGAGCAGGTTTGTTTTGCCAGGGCTGGTCCCAGCTGCTTGGTCAAACATGCTGGACCAGCTCCTGTCTCTCTGTGAATCAAGAAGAGTCTAAACTCATCCATTCAATTGGGACTGTGTCTATTTTTAGCCAGGCAGGGCTTTATCCAGGGCAGGTGTGCCATGAAGTTCATTTTCCAGACTTGTTTTTTAAGTGCTGAATTTGCTAGAAGTCATAAATGCTGATAAATGGTGGTAAACAAGGCTTGTTTTGCCCTCCGTGGCAGCCACAAATCATTTTGTACATTAAACAGCACTTTGTGGAGTTGTTTTCTCAGCCAGTCAGGTCTCTGAAACAAAACTCCTGTTGCAAATATTCTCTCTTTCCCCTCTCCCTGTAATAAGGGTTACATCTCTCTTTTTTTTTTCCTGTCAGTGCAGTTTTTTGATTTCCCAGGCAGATAAATTATCTGGTGAATGCCACATCTTCCTTCTGACAGGATGCATCAAACTGGGGTGGGCAGGGGTGTGGGGAAAGGATTGTGTTTTGTCAGTGATCAGACTTAAATAAAACAGCCTAAAAATCCCTTTATGGTGCTCTCTCCAAAGTGCACAGCTGAGATGAGGGAGGAGGGAATTTCTTTCCTTGTCAGTTCTTCAACTGAGGAAGAAAAGGGGAAGATGAGCAGAGCCAGACTGGCAAATCCAGCAACAAATGCCCAGCTGCTGGCATTGCTCCTTTCCAGGAGTAAAATTCTCCCAGCTGGGCACAAAGCCCACTGAAAATTAATTTTTTTGATTTATCATTTTTTAAAATATATTTGTGGCAAACCAGAAGAATCCTCTAAAGAAGAATGAGGCATCATTTCAGCACTCTGAAGGGATGGATGGATGGATGGATGATGGATGGATGGATGGATGGATGGATGGATGGATGGATGGATGGATGGATGATGGATGGATGGATGATGGATGGAATCATGGATGGATGGATGGATGGATGGATGGATGGATGGATGGATGGATGATGGATGGAATCATGGATGGATGGATGGATGGATGGATGGATGGATGGATGGATAGAATCATGGATGGAATCATGGATGGATGGAGACAGAATCATTCCACAGAACCAGTGAGAAAGAAAGAACAGGAGCAGAACTCTCCATTGTTTGGGAAATGTGGATTTTACAGCATGCAAAAACAGGAGAGAGATGAAAAAGAAGAGGGGAATTCACATCAGTAGAGGGCAGGGATGCTTTCAAGCCTCATTAAGTCGTTTGCAGAGCTGAGATTGTTTGGTCAGGACAGCAGGGCCGGGGGTGGCTCCTCAAAGTAAAAGGTTCTTTCTTGTGAAGAAAATTAGCCCTTGGCTGTGGCTCTGACTCACACGAAGCCAAACACAACAACCTGGAGCAGCTGCCCCTCTCTGCCCAGGAAGAGGAGTGGGAGCCCCCAGACTGAGCTGGGATGAGGCAGGGATCAATCCAGGGGGGACGATTTCATCCTTGCCCTGAGCTTTCTGGGGTGCAGGGCTGAGGAAGAGCAGCTCAGGAGAAATCCCCTCTCTTTTCCAATCAGATACCGTATCAAAGCCTTAACACACAGCCAAAGGGATCCTTTTTTAGGGCTAATGATGGTCAAATCTCAACATGTTTTCAGTGTCAGCTCGACTTAAAAGCATCGTGCCAGCAGTCAGAGACTTCAAACATAGGAAAAATTGCCATATTCCTTGAGGTCTCCCATCCTTCCCTTTACTGGATCCTCCTTCTCCAAACACCAAATCTGAGAGCCCTGACCTCAAAAAACACCTCACTAGGCAAGGTTCTTCTCCTGCCAACTGGAGCCAAAACCTAACCCTCCCCAGCCCTAGAGGAAGCTTTCACCTTGCATATTCCAGTTTCATTTGTTTTCAAGGTTATTTTCACTGCTGCTGGAGCTTAGGGGAGTTCTGTTATTTACTTATCTTTGATCCATTGTTTCCCAAGTCAGACATTCTATTTCTTTCTGTTTTCAGCCTAAATTGTTTTACATCTCTTATTTTCTTAGGCAAGTATTTTGGTTTTGTTTTTCCTTTTTGGCCATTGGGTTAGGGGGGAAACTTCAAATATAAAATGTATAATTATTTGGTTGAGGAACATTAGGGAAGATGAGGAATGAAAGAGAGTTTGTATATTCAAAAGTTTTCTTTCTCTCTTTTATAAATTAGATTTTTTACCTTGAGGCCAGTTGCTTAAATCACAAGGATTCCCAATGCCAAAACAAAACAAAAAAAGGGCCTGGTGTAAGGCAAAGCACAGTTAAATGGTCAGAAAAAGAATAATAATTTTCCTGGGTTTTAGTTGCCAGCAGGGGAAAACCTCTTCTTTACATCTCATTTGAACTGCAGGAGCTCCTCAGCTCATGCTAAATGAACAGTTCAGCTTAATTGCTGCTGCTGAGGAGCACTTGAAAGAAGGAAGTTTGGTCAAGTCATTTGTTCCTTTTGCATCTTTATCTTCAGTCTGACATGGGTTTAACCTCTGCTCCTAATCCCCGTGCCAGTCAGGTTCAGCTTTCATCTCAGCAAGGGAAAGTCGCAGTTTGGGGTTATTTTAAGAGGAATAAAATCTCCAAAGGTGAACACTGGGCTATGGCAGGATGGTGGCAAAAGATGAGGGGAAGAGGTTTTTCCTGGAGAACCTCTGGAGGGACAGCAGGAGCCAGGGAGGAAACCTTGGTTTGTTTTCTGAGGAATCCCACCAGGCTTGCAAAGCTTTGTAGAGCTGCTTCTTATTTATTCCTTCCTCTACCTGAAGGCAGAGAACGCTGTCCTGACACTTCAGGGCCTCTGAAGGTAGAAGAGAATTCTTGACTTGAATTCTCTTACCTAAATTTAAACTCTTAAATCAGGAGCCCAGATGCTCCTGGCTTCCCTTTATAGCTAAGAGGGAGACAAACATGCCTCCAGAGGGAATTTCAACATTGACATTGTACCATTCATCTCTTTAATCGTCTTTTTCTGTCCCTGGCTGAGTCCAGACTGCCCAGCTGCACCCACTCCCTTGACATCTTCTTGTCCATCACATTCATCTGGCCCCAGAAGTGAAATCCCACCAGGATCCATAAAGGAAATGCACATTTAGCCTCAAGGTCTCCCTGAGGCCAGAAGCTTTGGAGGATTCCAAAAGGTATCAGATATTTGTGTCAGGAACAAGAATAGCCAGGTATAATAATCAAAGTTTAAAAAAATAAATAAAACTTTTCACAGAGCTATAAACCTAACATTCTTCAGGGTTTATGTGAACTTGTGACTAATAAGGGTTTGGAGTGAGTTTTGTACAGTGGAAATTCTCTGGGATTTGTGTTTTAGCTCACATAGGCACTTCTGAAATCCCACCCCCTGGGTCTGCTGGGCTTCTGATTGATCCAGGATGACATTTGCTGGGAGCATGTGTTTCTAATCATCAAACAATGCACAAATTTGTTTTTAAAAGTAGTGAAAAAAAATATCCTGGATAATTTAGAGGAAAAAAAGACAACAAGCAAATAAGAAAAGAAAACTTTTCCTAATAAATAGCCACAAATAATTTGCTCAGCAGGATTCCTTTCCTTAGTTCTGATGCTCTGCATTGCCTTCCTGTCTGCATAAGGAAAAACCTTGGCCCTTTCTCTCTTTCTGCTTAGCTTGGGTTTTTTCAGATGGCATCAAAAACATCATGGATGCCTTGGAGTCTGGAGTGATGGTGATGGGGATGGCTGGAAGAACTTCCACAGAATACAGCATTCAAAGCTAATTATTTAACAAGGTACTTTGGCCATATTTCTCCAAATCTCCAATTAGGAGCACGGTCTAATTTGGGATGCAGCTCATTAGGAGTGCTTTTAATGACTGCTGTGCTCTGAGGAAGTACAAAGCTCAGTCCTTAATAGCTGTCATTGGGGGAACCTTGGAGCACAGATACTCATCAGGACACCGTGGCCATCCTCCAGCTCCTGATGGAAATGAAGGGAGTTCCTCCAAAGAGGTGTTTTCCATGCAGGATGGATGGAGGGAGCCTGCCCTGCAGCAGGAGGGGCAGGGGCTGAGCCCAGCCAGGATTAAAGGACTCAGAGGCTGTAAAAAGGTGATGCCAAAGAACTGAGCAGCACCTGTACTTAGAGCACACAAAGTGTCTCCTCACCTGCTGTAAATAGATGAGGTCATTGTCAGAAAGGGAGAAGCCTCAGAAGTCTGAGCAGTTCCTCTGTTCCAAGTTTCCCCCTGTCGAATAAAGGTCACCCCCCTCCACACCCTGCACCAGGGGGTGACCCCCAGGAGCTTCTAATCATTGCAAGATAATTGTAAATTTTTACAGAAGCCTTTTGTGGGATTTTCTTTTTTTGGTCGGGTTTTTTTTTTACCACTCCTCCTTGATCTGTGCAGCTGAGTCACGGAGCTGGAAGGGGCTGAGGGAGCTCTCATCACTGAGGGCTCACACTGAGCACCCAGAGCTGCTTTTGTGTCACTGAAACCACCACACAGAAAGCACTGTTCTGTCACTGGGGCTGCATGGCTGTCCCTGGGACTGGAAACGAGCAAATTGCAGCAGCAAGTGGGAGAGAAAACCAACACAGAGGCCCTTTGTGTTCTACAGGCGGCCTTTTTAAATTTACAAAATGTCTTAGAGCTTTCTCTAAAAGCAGCCAGTTAGTCTTTGCTGGCCTTTTATTGGCTTGGCTTTGATCATTTCAATCAAATTTTATAGCTGCCAACACTGAGGAACAGTTGCCATCCACGCCATGCTTCTTTCAAGTCCCAGAAATTATCCCAAAGAAATAATTCACTGCAGGGCTGCGTCTTCAGAGAAGACAAGAGGCCAAATATTAACACAATTGCATCAGTTTGAATGCAATTGTACTTTCCCCAGCCACAGAGGAAGAAGAATTAACATAATTGTGTGGCCTTCTCTGCTCTCTTCTCGCTGTCCCATCCCTCAGAACAGCAGCACCCAGATTTCATTCCTTCACCCCCTGATGTGGCTCCTGCAGATGGAGTTGGTGCCTGAATGGCAGGAAGATCACCTGAGATGTCCTGACTGCCTGTGCACTGAGAGGATTCCAGTCTGCAGAGGTCTCATTGGGACAGATTTCCAGGTGATCCTTTGATTTTACAGGGAGAGAGAAGTGTCACTGCTGCCATTGATGTCATGGAATTTATTTCAGCAGGTGATTCAGTGCTGCTGTGCAGCAGGACAAGACATTTCTGCCTTTCTAACAGAACATTCAGTCCCATCTTTGCCTGTGCTGATGGTGAAAACTGAGGCCTAAAATCCTCTGTGGCTTTGTAGGCAGGTGGGACAAGCATTCATGACTAGACTCTGTTAATTCCAGGCATCCAAATTGCTGCACATCAGGAAGGAGCTTTTTACAAATCCCAGGGATGATTTCAGGCTCCCCAGCATGAGCTCCAAGAGGTTTTAAAGAGCTCTGGATCCCCCCTGGAACAGCAGCACTGACACCCCTGGAAGTTGTTGCTCCACCACAGCACCACCTCTCCCTCAGTCAGCCCAAACTGTGGAAAAGGAGAATTTCTGCTCAGCTCACATTGTGGAAGGGGAGAATTTCTGCTCAGGGAAGCAGAACTTGTACAACAAATTGCACCAGAGGAGCTGGTTTACTCAGAGAACATGGCTGATTGAACAGCAGAGCAACGAATCCCTGATTCCTCCCCCGGCCTGGCCACCCACCCCCTCAGCAGGATCAATCCATTCCCTCCTGGCAGCCACAAGGGGAATAAAGTGGGGAAATATGGTGAGAAGGTGCTGCAGTGAAGAAGATTTGAGGGATTTTTCTCCTCATTACTGCACAATTCCTTTCCCTCCACCTGCATATGGGCAGTGCAGGCCGTTGCTGATAAAGGCCAGCCAGAAATCTGAATATCGTTAGAAGGCCTGGGTTGTTTATTAAAGGTTTTAACCACAGACTTGGCCTTGCTCATGGCTTCCCTCACCCCGTGTTAAAAAGTATCCTATGGAGGCAAAGAATTAAAAGCTCATATGTCCTGTGTTTTGTCCTGGTTTGATTTATGGTGCACTTTGGTTCCATTCTCTGTGTGCAACCTGTTAAATCACCCTGAGGAGGTGTAAGGATAATACCTGATGGTGAAGCATTTGTTTAAAAAACTGCTGAGGGCAGCCCTGCTGGGATTAGAGATTGGCAGGTGGGGAGATGATAGTTTGATCTTCATTATCTCCTTCTAATTAAATAAAACCAAAGGCACTGTGGGCAGCAAGCAGGCACCTTTTAAATGTTACACTGCAATAAACACAGATAGTTCTATAAAATCTCTCTGGTGCTTTCCATTTGCAGTAGGGCTGGGGCTAATATCCCACAAACCACTCTTGGCAGCTTTGAGGCATGTTGAACACACAATTTTTTCAATTTTAAACATGATTTTTCTTGAATTTGTTGCCCTTTCCCAGTTTTCCTGCCTCAATGCACCAAAGATGGGTCATGCAGTGGGACAGGCAATGTTCAGTAATCTGAGCAAGGGAGAGCAGAGAGGCAGCAACCCTGATCACACAAAATAGATGTAAATTAGGCTAAAAGAACTGCTTTGTTTAATATATTAGCCTTTGATGAATGAAGTCAAGGCATGGAGTGAGTCATAAATGTAATGAAAAAGGAACGAGCGTGTTTGGGTTTGAAGTGTGGCAAACTCCAGGCCACATTCTGATAATCCAGCATGGAAGGTGAAGGGGAGAGCCAGAACCAGACTCCTGAAACCTGAACACCCCCAGATGCTGACCTGTCCCACTGACCCAGGGCTTTACAGGGGCTGCAGCAGAAACCCCAGACCCTGAGCTCCATCCCTGTGTGAGGAACCCAAACCTCCTCCCAGACTCTACAGTTCTCCTCCTCTAGCAGAGGAAAGCTATAAATAATCCCATTTACATGGCTGGGACTTTGATTTCATTTTCCTCCTTTCTCCTGCAGCTCTTCAAGAGAGGCACTGGATAATTTGATGATCACTGAGCACTTGTCTTGCTGTGCAGGCCTGGGCAGTTGGGAAGGCAGAGCTTTCATGGTGCAATGTGGGATTTCCCTGAGGAAAGAGGAAGATCTGTCTCCCCTTTGATGGAATATTGTAGGTTTTGTTTGCGCTTCTTATGGGAGGATTGGGAGCTGATTCTTATTTCTCTGAGATTTGATTTCTCTGGTGCTGCCCGTGATACTTTTATCACAAAATATGATCTACCTTTCATAACAGACCTGCTGATTGGATCTGACAGTTGCACAAAGGAGGCTGAATTTCTCCCAGGGATGCGAAAGAAGGACAGGAATTTCTAAAATTAAAATAATAAAAAAATATGACCAAAGGGAGCTTGAAGGTGCCATTTCTATGTATCGAGGGAGCTCAGGGATTATTTTTAAGCCAAATAATGAATTTTGATTGGTGCTGAGAGTGTCTCAATGTGTTGGGTGGACACTTTGTGCCATTTTACATGAACACAAATTATGTGAGAAATGACCCCTGGCTGTGGGGTCCCTCAGTGCCACCAGGCTGGGGCAGCCAGGCTGTCACAGGCAGGGCAGGGACAGCACCTGAGAGCCAAGGCCAGCCAGAGGAGAATCCCTTGGGTGCTCCTGCTGTTACACCAAGGTCCTTGGTGCCACCCAGGGGATCCCCCAGGCCTTCCTGATCCCTCCCTGGTGTCACAGGGAGCTGTCCTTGCCCCCAGCAGGACAGGGCTGTGATCTCATTCCCACAAAAGGATCTCCTGGATGGACTGCTGGCCTGAACCAGCGTGGTGAATCCCACGTTAACTTAAAAAACATTAAAATGATAACTTCATCTCAAGTTACTTTCCTATTCATCTATAGAATTTCTCAATTATGTATGACTAATTTTGCACAAAGTCATTATTTGGAGCAATTTGTCTAAGTATGAGAGGCAACACCTTCAACCTTCCTGGATGGTGGGTGGGGAAAATGTCATAATCAGTTCTGCTTTGGCATGAGTTATTAAGCGGTCACAGGAGTTCAAAGGAGAGAAATAATGAACAGGTAAGTCATTACATGCAAAAATTCTTCTTCTATATTATCAAAATACAAATTAATTACAGATAAGATCAGATGAATTTTCTTTAATGTTAGTTTTTTCCCAGAGATGGTAATGAAAGCATAGAGTATGTGGGAGGAGAGGAGTGGAGATGCATGGAAGGGATGTTTTATTAATGTTGGCTTGATTTCACTGGGAAGACGTTGCCTGTGAAAGCAGTAGAGGAATCAGGAAAGGCTCTGGGACATGCAAATAAAATCATTTTTATTGCACTTAGTGTGCTAACTCATGCATGATCTCATTCAGCCTCTCAAAGCAATCATAAAACTATCTCCATGCAACAATTACTCCATCAGCCCATGCAATCAGCAGGTAGGGCAGCTGGCAGCCCTTGCCACAGGAGCCTCCTGAATTCATTCCCTGTGCTCCTGATGCCCTGACAAGGCTTCCAGCCTTCATTTTGGAGGGCACAACCATCCCTAAAGTGACCATGGGACTCCCCAGAGCCAAAAAACAAAAGGTCTCCCCTCTCCTCCCCCCTTTCCATGCAACACTAATATTCACATGACAACAAACATTTTCAAAATAATAGTCCTATATACTTAAGGCTAATCAGAGCGGGCGCCATCCAACTTGCAAAGGTAGCAATTTTCCTTCATTAAAGGCAAATCAGGAGAGAGAACTTCAGGATTCCTTAGGGCTAATTACAAGGTGTTAATAATAACAATATAATGGCAGCAATTTTCTAGCTTTGCCCAAACCTATAATCTGCCCTGAGTGCCTTATAGGATTGTCTCTGAGTTTATATAAAGCCAAGTGTTAGGCCAGAAATGCTTGAAGTAATTGAATTTTTTACATCATGTCTCTTTCCAGCCTGTTTGCAGCCATGCTGTAATTGCTGCTGCTGGAGAAGTCTCCTCGTTGGGAGAGAGAACAAGTAGCAGCACGACAGCTCAGAGCAAACCCTCTCCCATCTTCCCAGGGCACATTTTGTACACCAGAACAGAGATCCCAGCTCAGAGATGCCCAGCTCCAGCCCAGAGGGGTCCCAGCCCCACTGCTCCAGCAGAAGGGAGGGAGAGAACTGATTACAGAAGAGCTGGAGACAAACAACAAACAGACAAACGTACAAATTATTTTCACATCCACCTCCTAATTGCTTGCTAAAAACCCTCTAGGACTGCAGGATCAAATGGGACACGTTGCTGGAACAGGGATGAGTCACTTGTCAAAAATTTCCAGCCTCAACAGCAAATCAGCAGCGCTGGCACAGCGAGGCGTCCTCGAAATCCAGCCTGGAATTGTCAGGGTGGATCCAGCATGGACAGAGCTCACCCCTGTGGGGAGGGGTTCGGGATCTGCTCATATTCCTGAAATCCCAAGGTGAGAAGGCGACACAGCTCAGCACAAGCAGAAATCTAGGCTGGAAATAATTCCCTTGCTGAATTTCAGATGGTGCCACCACAGGTCTGCCTGCAGTTCTCAGCCTCGTGGTGATCACTTACCTTGACAATGTAAGATCACAGCACACTGTAATTTGGAGAAAATTGGCTGTAGTCATAAACTGGAGACATCAGAGGCTCTGTTCTAAAGGGGAAAAAATAATAGTAATGTATTGGTCTTATTTTTTTACCAGAGGAAAAGTGTTTACCTACAGCCTGTCAAATTTTAGCCTGCAGCAAAATGATTTATGGACAAATTTGAAGCTTCTTCATAGTTGACAAGTTAATTCTCCCTGGAAAAAAAAAGAGAAAAAAAAGAGGAATTATGACAACACTGAAGAATGTTAACATGGTACCTACTCTAATTGAATAAAAGACACCTTGCAGAGCTGCAGTGCAAGCCCTTATTCATTTCAAAGCTACTTACAGGCTGAGAAACTTCAAAAAATTTGGTATTACAAATAGTGGAGTCAAATTTCTGCGAGTTGAGAAGCTTATCCACTTCAGGCCTTCCAAAGTTAACTGTGAAATCTCAGACAAACAGTTTTGTCTAGAAAATTTCTGGGACTTCTCAGATGGCAAATGCTGTTGGGTTTTCAGGTGAAAACTGAAAGAAATGAGAAAAATTGAGCAGCCAGAGTCACCCAACATACTGGGGGGTTTGCCCCATAAAAGTGGGGAGGGAGACATGAGGAAAAATAAGGGGGGTGAGTAGGAAATAAGTTAATTTTTCCTCTTCCCAGTCTCCCCTCTATTTGGAAAGGGGGAAAACAGTGGTAAGGAATGAAGTGCAGGGCTGGAGTCGAGTCAGATGGGTTCAAGTGGTGGCTCTTTGTGTATCTTAGAAGATAACCCTGAGAGAAACGAGCAGCTCCTCTTTCCTGTGCCGTGTCTGCCTCCCCTTTTCAAAAGCCCCACCAGCACTTATTCAAAAGTACTGCAGACTTTGATGTCTGGAGATGAAAAGCAGTTTTGAGGTAAGAAATCACAGTTTAGTCCTAATCGGGAAGAATCAGTGGCTACTAATGATAAGTAATTTAATTTCATGCGAGCAATTTTTGTCTCTTTATGGATTTGTTTTACGAGGCACTTATAAGGTCAAACGGTGCTAAGTGAGTAAATGGAGAGTATTTCTTGTGGATAAAGTGAGTAAAATTACCTTTTCCCCTCCTTACCACCACGACCTTCTCCCAGTTTACAATTATTTTGTGCATTTTCCCCGCTTTAGTCAGATGCAAACCCAGCCCTAAGAAAATTGCACACTTCACACTGGTTCACTAAAGTAAATTTATTCTGATTTACCTCCTACACTTGTCAAAAGCTGTGCCAAGGTGGATACACAAACCATTTGCTTGGATTGGTTCACATTAATCATATTAATGTATTTGCTTTATTGGCTTTGGGGGGGTTCCAAGTGGAAATGATTGAAGTGGGGTCCAAAACCAGCTTTGTTTCAGTGCCAGTTCTGGTGCTAATGTGAGTCCCACTGGGCTTCTCCTGTCCCTGTCAATGGCCCTGAACTTCCACATCAGGAGCTTGAAGAGGCAGCTCATCACCAGTTTATTTCTGAAAAAATGTTGTGCTTAATAATTCAATTATTGAAATGTGAAAGGAAAGCAAAACATGGCCTTGAGTCTGCAAAAAAAAGGGGGGCTCATCAGTCAGGGGAGCTTGGGGGATCCATGCAGGATGAAAAACAAGTTATCCACAGAAAATAGATAGGAAATAGATAGGAAATAGATAAGAAATGTACAGGAAATATAGAGGAAATGTATAGGAAATAGATGGGAAATAGATGGGAAATATATAGGAGATAGGAAATATATATAAAATATACAGGAAATAGGAAATATATAAAATGTACAGGAAATAGAAAATATATAGGAAATGTATGGAAAATATATAGGAAATGTATAGGGAATATATGGGAAATGTACAGGAAATGTATGGGAGATATATAAGAAATATATATATTTCTTTCATTTCACAGGAAATGCTGTGCAATGAAGCAGCAAATTCAGCTGATCCCAGGGGAAGGAGAGATGGCATGAAAGGCTGCAGAAGTCCATCCCACAAACATCAGCTTTCTCAGCATCTGCAGAGGGAAATGCTTCCCCTTCAAGGGCTGAACTCCAGCTCTGCCCAAGTGCTAAAGCTAAACGGACACAGGACATGCAAAAGAAACAAAGCAGAAGTTACTGTGACAAATGCATCCTTTATTCTGCTGCTCCAGCCATTTGAAAAGCCATGTTTGGACTTTCTGAGCTTTCCCAGGTTTGTTTCTGGAGCAGCAGGACCCAGCAGGCCAGGCTTACACAGGCTGTGCTTTGGGATGGAGCAGAACTCCTAAAAACCCCTCAGCTTAGGGATGCAGGTCGGGACTTGCAGCAAACACAGCTTTAATCAGGGTGAAGCACTGGAGGTGCAATTCAGAGGCAGAGTCAGGGCACAGATCTCTTGCTGGAGCTCTGCTGAGGGTGGGAAAAACAAACAAGGCATCCAGACATCCCTTTGCACACACCAGACACGTTCAGTGATGTTGCTACCAAGCTTTGCTGTAATTTTGGTTTTGCTGTTCCATCTCCAAGTGCTTTGCAGAGAATTTTCCCCCATGCAGGGATGTTACCCAGCCTGGATTTCCCCCACACCAGCAGCAGCATCCAGAACTGCTGCTCTGGGCCCAGACCAGCACTGAGCTGCTTGTACTTCTTTTCCTTATAAAACTCCTTTTTTTTTAAATGGCCTTATTGAGTACAAAGGTTGAGAGATAGCACCAATTGTGTGCTTCAAAAAGTGCTCATATCCTGGGAAACAAATAAAAACAAACCACACATGGATGATTTTCACAGAAAAGGGTTTCAGCGACCTCTGTATCCAAGGCTCTGTCTCCATGCTCTGGTTCCTGGGACCTTACTGTGGAAATTATTTCAGAGAAAAGCTTTTGGAACTGTGCAAGATAACAGAACACCCACATGTGCAAAATGATGGCAGTTTTAAAAAGGTGAATTCAGTGTCCTTGCCCTGCCATTCCTTCCTTTGTGTCTCCCTGCTTTCTGCACCCCCATTTCCTATTCTTTTCTCACGGAGGTGACCGAGATTAAAGCTTTACTGGGGATGATTATTCAGGAAAGTCCCACTTTCTAAATCTGCTTCTAATTAAAAAGGGGTGGGAGGGGAGGAAGGGAAAAAACCCCTCCTTACTGTACACACAGGCAGCCTAATCCATCCTGCTGACTTTCCTAGGCATGAGCTCCTAGCACAGAATTAATAAACTATTTTCTGAGATTTATGTTTCGTAACCCTCCCTCACCCCGGAGATTTTTTCGGATGTGAGCCGTGGATGTCACTTCAAGGAAAGATGGGCATCTGACTTTAGCCTGGACATCAGTTTATTTATGAGGGAGGGGGGCAGGAGTTCAAGCCTTGTGTTCATAGCAGGGCTAAGCAAACAGCTCCAGCCCAGCCTAAGCCATTCCAAACACACGGAGGAGCTGGAAACCCAACTCCCCTCCATGGCTGGGGTTCACGTTCAGGTTGGGATTTCACTCCATTCCCAAATGTCACTTTATCCCTGCTTTTCAGGAGCTTATTTTCAAGGATTTATGAAATGTGAGATGACAAACCTGGTGCAATAATGTTGTGGGGATTTTGCCCTCAGCTCACCCTAGGAAATGCTCTGCACGAATGGTGTGGAGGTGCCTTCCCAGAGCAGGCTTATTTCCCCCAGGAAAAAGGAAAATTTGAGCTGTGTGTCATTAAGATGAAAAATTCAAAAGGGGTGGGAGGGGACTGAGAAGGGCATTAATCAGAATTGGTTAAAAAAAGAAAATAAAATGCAAGATTTCCCTTGTCTGGGGGGGGAAAAATAAAGATGCAAAAATGTACTCAGATGAAGACAGAGAAGCCCTACCAGGATTTGCCTATAGGCTGCAACCAGACTTGTGCTGCCTGCACACAATTTGCCTTTGCCACAGACAAAAAAGCCCCCATTGCTTCCTTTTTCTCTCTATTCTCATTATTGCTGCTTTTTACTAATAATACAGAGCACCTGAGCAGTGTGTCCATATTCTCCCAGCCCCAGAAAGAGGATATACTCATGGATTTTCTGTGGGAAATTCAGATCAGGGGTAAATCAAAGGCTTCACTCATCCCTATGTAATTTATTTTTAACTGGTGTGATTTGCTGAAGCCTTTAGACAAGAGATATCACATGAGAATTAAGCAGTTTTTCCCTCAAAATTCCCAGCTGGCTCTCCACAGCATTACCTGTGCATTTTTTAATTTCTGCTTCCTGTGTTACCAAAGCAGAGACCTCCCTAAAATTGTTCCAGGCCAGGCTGGACAGGGCTTGGAGCCATCTCATGGTTCCATGGCAGGAGTGGAACTGGATGAGCTTTAAAATCCCTCCCAACCCAAACCACTCCATGGTTACATGATTCCTTACAGGCAGCAGCATTTGGGAGACACAGCAGAGCTTTCAGGAATGCCAATATCTCAAACCTGGGCCAACAAAATTTCTTTTAAATCCATCGTAGTCATGTATCCAATGTCTCTTTTCAAATTGTTTTTCCATCACTCATCTTTGAGTCTCAGGTGTTCAGCAGCCACTGGGATGCCCCTGCTCTGTGCCACCTGAAATTCCTGCAGGGAAAGAGGGAATCTCTACAGCCAGGAGGGAAAACTTTTATTCCTGGAATTCCTTATGGAGCTGCATGCCCAAAACACTGGATGGGCAACAATTAAAACTGAAAATCTACTGTGAATTGTCAACAGAGTCAACACATGGGAGCACAGGGTGCAAACATCAGGCCTGAGGGCTTTGTGCCCACATGGCAGGAAGTAAAAAGAAAAATAAGTTAGGGGGGAAAAGAAGAAAAAAAGGAAGGAAAACAAAAGGAGAAGGGGGGGAAAAGATCAATAATTGGTCAGTAAGAATTACAGCAGCATCTTGGTTTCACACACAGTTTATCCATCTGATGCTTTGCAAACATTCTCTCCTAACACAGCTACAGGAAAATCAAAAATAAAAATATGTGGCCGAAATCTCTTTGCTCCTACTCAAATGCCAAGGTAGTAGTAAGGTAGTAGTAATATGGTACAAACTCTGAGGTCAGAGGGGGAAGAGCTCAGTGCAGAGGCAGCAGAGCTGGTGGTTGCACCCCACAACGTTGGACACATTCATACAAAAACAACCATGGGGATGTTTTCATGCCCCGTGTGTTTGCATAAATATCTGCCTGTATTTATAACCCACCTCTCCCAAAGACACAAAGCTATCTCTGCTGATTTATGCCACGGATCTGGAATCTCTGCAAGGTCAAAGCAGCGGAGCTGAGGTCTGTGGAGCTGCTCCAGATTTACGTGAGTCTAATAAAGATCAAAATCTCCCCTGGGTATTACCCTTCCTATTCACCAGAGTATTTTTATGTTTCTGTTATCTCCTGCCTTCCTACATTCCTGAAGAGTTTTCCTCCTAACATACTTGGACTACAAGATTTGCTCTAATCACCTAATCTTGGCCCTTTTTTAAGAGGAGGGAGAGCTGATAGCTGGGTTCCATTACAAAAATGACAGCGTTTCAAGACTGGTGCTATCTAAAAACCCCAATCACATTCTCAGCCACTGCTGAGCATCTCATTATAGTCATGAAATCCTGCAGAAGTTCCACTTCACTCAAATATTTCACTGGAAAACTAAAAAGGTAAATTATTCAGAGTTAGGGAGGAAACCAGTTCTGTCTGGAGCTGCACTTCCAGAAGTAGCATCCTTCTCTGTGTGTGAGAGATGAACTTGGCATTATCCTTCAAAACATGAGGAAAACCCAAAAATCCTAATGGTCAGTTCTTTATGCATTAAAAATACATCATAGTGAGGGATTTTGGTTTGGTGATTTTTCTTTGTTTTTATTGCAGGTGATGCAGGGATCATCTCGTTGATTCTCCAAGTCCCCTGTTAACAAACGTGATTTGGGAACTTTCTGCAATAATTTTTCCACCAAATCTGAAAGATATTAAGCAAAACACATTGGTCCCTAAAGGAGAAGTGGAACAAAAATCAAGATTTTAGATGTTCCCATTGGAAAATAGAATTCTCTTGATATCCAAGCCATAGATGTGACATCGTCAAGGCCCTCAGGGGATTGGTTCCAGTGACAAGTTGAGATTCCAAGGGTTCCCAGAGCCTGGGCACTCATCCACTCACTCACTCATTGCACCACTTAATTCCATCTGCAGAAACACTTATTGGTGCTCTAAATGTTACTGGAAGCCTTTAACACACCCGATTTTTATAGTTCATGGAAAGGTTTTAGAGGCAAAAAAAAATGACAAATTAGCTTCCATACTTTGTTTAAGAATATTCTGTTCTGCCTCAGCACGGCATGATTTTTTTTATTCCACTTTTACATTCTGCCAATCTGTCCGTATCTAAGTGAAATAATTGTGAAAAAGGTCATTCCAGACATAGCCCCTTTCAGCACCAATTTTAAGCCGTAGTTTAACCTGAGATATTTTCTGCAGTCAGAGTGTTTATGCTTCCAGCCCCTGAGTGCCAGCTGGCTCTGGGTGGAAAAACGACCCAAGAAGAAGGAACATAAAAGTTGCAAAATCGTTTTTGAAGAGTCTTCCCCCCACCTGAATCCTGATGAAAGATGTTTTGTGAGTACTGAATGAGCTTTTTACACACCTGACCTCAGAGATTCGGCGCAAGTACAGGAGGGGAAGGGGAAGCAGATTGATTCGGGTTGAAGCACTGCCAGAGGGGAACAAAGTTCCTTGCAGGCTGATGTTCCCAGAGACACAATGGAATAAACATGTTATCTCCCTTTTGGCTGTAATCTCTGATTAGAACGTTTAATCAATTAGCATTGCTGTTGTCAAAACTTGCTCCCGACAAAGGATGAGAAAAGCTGCCCCAGGGGGATCCCGATCCCAAAACTCGCAGGAGGAGGTGGGAGACTCGTCCCTGCAAGAAACCTCCTGTTGTTCTCCCCTGGCTGCTGTGTCCCGAGCTGGGAACGCTGATCCTGCCTTTTCCAGCCCAGGAGCACTCACAGGATGTCAAATAACCCAAGAAGAAGAAAAGCTGAAAGCCAAGGATTGCGAGTGTCAGATTTCCCTAAAGAAAGTGTCTTTTTCTTCCCCCCACCTCAAAAAGCAGAGCACTTGTGATCTTTGGATCTTTGGATCTTTGCTGCTGTTTAAAAATAAAACCCAAAGCACAACGTGTTTGGAGGCCAGCTGTGAAAAACTTGCTGTGTGTTTTCCTTGCTCCACGAGTCACCTGGGGTTTAGTCGCTCAGAGCTGGTCATTATTGGAATTCCTACAAAAATGACAAGAATTCTTTTCCTTTTTTTCTCCCCGGTGAGGTTTATTATCTCTCTCATTAGCACAACCTTTGTGTTATGGAGTTCTCCGAGGCCTTGGACAAGAACAGGATCTCATTGTGCTAAGTACTGTACAAACATATAATGGCTAAAATAAACAGGCAGGAGAGCTGAGACAAAGAGGAGAAAGAAGAAAATAAAATCTCTCCCATTTCACACACAGCAACCCCAGCCCCAGAGAGGTCACAGGACTTTCTTACACCAAAGGACAATGTTGGGCCTTAAAAATTCACCCATATTTCCTGAGGGAGAGTTCACAAAAGGGAAATTTCCTTCCCACCTACCTATCTGAGAGCTGAAATCCCTGATTGTTTCCTCAAGGGGTTTGTCCTCCTTGTCCCTGTCCTTCCCAACCTCTCCTCAGAGGCTTCTCCTTGCAGCGCTGAGCCCTGTGCAGAGCTCACCCACTCTCTGCCCAGTGCAGGAAAAGCCCCAGAAGAGAAATATTGACATTGATTTCTCTGTCAATTTAAACAGAAATCTGTACATTGATTTCTCTGTGCCACGGGCATAACTTGGCTGTGGGGTAATCTTGGGACCAGGCCAGATGGGTGCATTAGCCATGGATATTTCTTCACAAAATCCAATGTAAGTCATGGTAAACAAATGTATTTGGATGGGGATTATTCCTTTGGGGGCAGAGAGGCTTTTGGTTGGTTTTTTTTCTGATTATTTTATATGAGGCTGCTCCACAGGAAACAAATCACCAATTTGGGACGAGGAGAAAGTATCTTCTTGCCTTCAAGCTGCCAAGGAGCAGGCGGAACCCTGCAGCCCCCAGAGGAAAGGGAAGACAAACCCGGGGATTGTTCTCATGTCAGAGCTGCAGAGCAGCAAGATTTAATGTGTTGGGGTTTTTAATGAGTTGCAGAAAGAAGTGGACAGTGAGGTGATGAAATTTCCTGAAGTGCTGACAGCCCAAGACGTTCTGACTTAGTTATGGGAAATGCTGGGATATGCATGTTAATTGGGATGACTGTTTGGGGCTGGATTCAAGCGTGCAGCGTTCTTGGAAAGAGCTGTATTGGTTTCATGTGCACCTTTTTGATGTGGTGTTCATTCCTGAGCCACCACTCCGGCTCCCCAACACTGCAAAAGACAAACAGCCACGGGGAGTGTGGCAAGAGCAAAGCTGGAGAGGCCCAGGCTGGATCAGGAGGGGTCTGAAGGGATCTCTGACACTTGGAGGAGGTCCTAGGGAAAAAAACAGGGGGGAAAACACCAGGAGAAAGCAGGAAAAACCCACCAGGAGCTGGAGCAATGAGCTCTGAATCCCTCAGCAGGAGGAGCTGACAGCTGTCCCATTCTTTGCATAAAGCACCCAAATTTCACACTCAGACTCAGAGCTAAAGTTATTTCCTACCATCACATCACTCAGCTCAGCAACTCTTACGTACCAAAACAAAAAATTAATTAAAACTGGCTGTATATCTGTCAGTAGGATGGGATGAAATAGTGACAAAACCTTCTGGGCACTGCAGAGCCGTGGCACAAGCAGAGCTGCAGCCTGGGCAGGAGCAGCAGGGCCAGCCTGGGATGGTCTGAAATAAAAATCAGCTGCACAGTAGCACTCCCCAGACAGCCTGGAGAAGTGACAGCCACGCAAAATGAAGCAGAACATGATGGATTCGTGCAGGCTGGGGAGCACAGTGCAGTCATTCAGCTGCCCAGAGCTCGCCACAACAACAGTTTGGGAAATGGCTGGCTGGGTTCTGGGGTGAGGAATTGAAAAGGATGAAACCATAACCAAAAGGCTGTGAAAAATGGTGGAATTCACACTGGGAATGCAGACTAGGAAAATATTTGGTGTGGTTAGTGTTTATTTACTGTTTTGTTTGTCAGGGGGTTTTATTCATTCACAGTGCTCTGATTCCAGCTTGTAAAGATCCAAATAGGCAAAGCAGCTCCTTGAATTAATGTTGTTTTACCATTTCCAAATCAAACATTAAGATCTCTCAGAATAAGCTGATTGTGCCAGAGAAAGTTTTGTCAGATTTAGGAACCCAGAGCAGTTTCCTGAACTGAATCATACCCCAATTTTTGCAGATTTCTGAGAGAGAGGCAACACTCTTCTCCCAAAAATCAATTTAATATGTATAAATCCGAATTTACTGCCATGCAGCAAAGTTTGATGTACCAAGAAATAAACTAAATTAGAACATTTGTGCTGTCAGAGCTGAGAGTGGATTATTAAAAGAGCCATATTCAAACCCCAGTGCCATGTGTTACTCATTCCTCTAATGGTGCAGAGACTGTTGTGTTAGAAGAGGGTGTAATAAGGACACGTCGTCCTAGACATTGTGTTTCCTAACATTTTGTTAACTGGACACATTTTTGTGGGTTAATAATCTTGCTTGTTTTCTGATGCTTACACTCAATTGCAAAAGCAGCTGAGAGGAAAAAAAAAAACTGCAAAGAAAGACTGGAGGAAAAGCCAAGAAACCCTTCAGTGGAAGTGTAGGTGTTTGGACATGAGAGCCTCTTGGCAACTTCAGATGTTGGGGTTTTGTTTTTCTAGGTGTTTAAAGAAAAGCAATTACCTCTGTGATGACACTTAATATGCCAAGATTCAGCCTTGAGCAATTTTTTATGGCTGTGTTCTGAGCTGCAGAGAGTACAGAGCACACTGGGTGCTCTGAAAGATGTTTCATTGCAGCCGTTCTGACAGGAAAACTGTGGTTACGCTGGCATCTGAAAATTCCTGAAAAAAAGACAAATAAGAAAGAAAAAAAACAGTGGTTTCAGGGGGTGGAAATGCTGCATCACTGGCTGCAGAGGGATAATAAATGGGCTGAGATTCTTGGCCTGTTTGAAGCTTATCTTTGAATTTTGAGGCAGATTTTTCCCCCTTGTGTTCGTTTCTTTGAACAGGAATGAGGGGATGGAAGGAGCGAGAGCAGGAGATGTGAGAGAGGCAGAAATTTTGAGGTTTTAGGGGTTTTGCAGAGCCTGGGCAGCAGCTCTGAGGACGGCAGGGGTTTATTCCTGCTCCTATGCTCATTGGGATCCACACCCCACTCCCAGAACTGCAGTGGGATCTCCTGGAGAGGGCTGGACCCCAAATCCACCCTGGAAAATACAAATATCTTGTGCTTCCTTGATCCAGAGGGCTCTGGGATGGGTTCCCTTATCCAGCAGCAGCTGGGACAGGGCTTTGGGCAAAGCAGGAATGACCCAGCCACAAACCCCAGGTCCCAGGGATGTTTTGAGCAGGGATTTTGTGTGGCTGTCAAATTTACCCAAAACTCAGCATTAAACAGAAAACCATCTAGAGCTGTCTGCTTCAGAACATATATATGACATCAGGAGAGGTTTTTAATTGAGGAATTAAGTAACATAAAATAGAACTTCAAGGTGGTCTAGGAAGAAGCAAATAAATCCCTGAATCATGGGAGATATTGGGGAGTTTTCCTGGCATTTACCCCTTTCTTTGCACACCACAGAAGGGGAATCATTGTGCAAAACCAGGGCTGGAATGGAAATTCCTCCTCCATCCAGCCTGAACCCCCTGTGAGCTCCCAGCACATCCTGATCAATATTTCCCTGCTGTTCCAGTAACTGCACACTGCCATTCCCCGAGCCCACAGGTTACAACACCCAATCATGTTTTCAGATATACTCCTGTTGTTTATTTTAAGGCTGTGTCTAAATGTAGCCTTCTAATTGCTTCATGGAAAAACAAGTTTACTTTATGGTTTGAGGGTGTAAGGCTGGGGATCGTATTACTCTGTACTTGTCTTACAGTGACTATTTAAATGGTTGTGATAAGCTACCGAACCTGCCGAGCTGCAATTAAGACGTTTCCAGAAGTTGTGCCCTGTCAGTCAGCACAAGGTGCAACAGATTTCTGTGAAAACGCTGCGCTGAGATATTGGGAAATTTCCAAAAAATGAAATATTTGTTTTAAAAAATCCCCCTTTTTTCCCCCAAAATATCAGGGTTGGGTTTGGTTGTTTTGTGGGTATTTTCAAATTTTTTCTCTTTTAATGGATTTTTCATTTTTAATATTTTTTTTCTTTTTTAATGTATTTTGGTCTCAATTTTGAATAAAAGTATGTTTGGAAATGCGATTGAATGTTTGACCCTTTAAAAATAAAAAGTTAAAGAAGTTAAAAGTTAAAGAAGCCAAAAATAAAGTTTTAAAGAAGTGCAGAGCTTGTTGATTTGTGAGTTTGAATCCATGTCTACGACTATAATAAAGAAATAGAAATAGAAATAGAAATAGAAATAGAAAGTGAGAAAAATATATAAATTTATAAAAATGAATATAAATTGATAAAAATAAATATAAAATAAAAAATAAATATAAAATTAAATACATATATATAATTATTAAAAATCCTAATTTCTAAGCAAAATAGAGTCAGTGAGGTGAACGGATATAGGGGCACTGACTGATTGTGTTTTAAAAAAAAATGCAAAATGCAAAAGGAAAATTAATTTTCAGTTTTTGCCGAATGGGAAGGAGCAGCTCTCGATGCCAGCCTGCCCCGCTCGGCTCTCCCAGATGAAGATGTTTATTCCAGCTCGTCGGGAAGATTCTCTTGGCGTTGCCTCCAAAGCCATTACGCAGGTGATTAACCCATTTATTTTCAGCTGCGTGCCTTGTCAAACGCGGCAGAGCAAACGCCAGGGGATGAAAGCAGAGTTCCCATTTCGGGGCCGGCCCTTTCTCTCCCCTTTGGGGCAATTTTGCTGCAATTGCAGCGAGGAATTTGCCACATCTGCTGCGGGCTCCGAGCGCCGACTGAGCCCAGCTCCAGTGGAAATGGAGATTCGGCTGGATATTGCATTTCCTCGGACTTGAAAATGCAAATTGCAGCCGGCTTGGACAGAGCCAGCCTTGGATGTGGGAGCTGCGAACCCAAAGTTATTCCATCAGATGGGAGTCGGGGATCCGCGCTCAGTTTCTGTTCCAGCCGCTGGTTGTGGCGCTCAGGGGAGACAATAATCTGTTTATTCTCCTGTCGTTGTGTTAATCAGCTTTTAATTTAAGGCTGTGTCAGGAGTGACTGGAGATCTCTGTTGCTGTAAATACCTGAGCACAGAGAGATGTGCACGCAGTCTCAAAAATGTGCCTGGGATCAGATCTCGGGGGTTCCTCTGCTGCTGCTTGATGGAGATATAATTGGGAGAATAAAAAGAGAGATTGTTTGGAGGTAACCAAAGAAACCCTGGCACTACCCGTGTTTTAAATCATCAGCTACCTTGAACACGGGTAATAAAACACAGTGTAACACATATTTTCAGAGTGCAGCAAATTGTTTTAAAGTCATCGCTCCCAACAAACAAAACTCTGGGTACCCAGAGTGGATTTTAGGGCTGAAAAAGTTGTTATCAGCTTCCAGTGTTCCTCTTTAAACACAGGTATGTTTTTCCCATTTAACCGCAGATTGGATTGTTTTCAGCTGTCAGAAACTTCAGTGGAAAACAACAACCCAAAAACTAAAAACATTTTCTCTTGCGCCATTACGAACACCTGCACTCAATAAAACAGAATTTCAATCATCACTTTTTTTTCTTTTTCCTTTTTTTTTCCTTGCACCAAGACATTCATTTCACTTGAACTGTGGAAGTGAAAAACTCACTGTCATTTGCATTTATACTTTTTTCATTCCTGGCACCACCAAATCTGGGAGGTGGTGGTTGGGATTTTAATTATATCATTCTTTTAATTGGAAAACTTAATATCCCTCTGTTTATACTTTTGTACATTTTGATTTTTTTTTAAAGTGCTGGTTTTTTGTTTTATAAAATTTGGCCTGAACAAGCCCCTAGAAGAGACAGTTCATAAAATTACTCAGTATTTATGCTTCTCCTTAAAGACTGAACAGAGCAGGGATAATACAGATAAAGGAGAGTCTGACTCTCTCAAATCCAACACTGGATGTTTCTCCTGTTGGAAAGCTTTGACTGAAAAATCATAAATAAATAAAAGAGGACACAGGAGTTGTTCTGATGGACACGGAAAGGTGGTGGTTGGAGGATGCTGCTGTTCCCTCACGTCTGTGGGGTCTGTGCCCGTGCCACCCCTCTGCCCCTATGGAGGACGTCCTGCAGAGCCAGGGAAGGGATGAAGGGAAACTCTTGGAGGGGGAAAAGGTGGAATTGGCTCTTGGAAAGGACTTTTTGTTCCCTCCCCATGCTGTCAGAGCAGTCTGTGAGTGAAAGCCACAGCAGACAGCAGGGAGCTGCTTCCCCCGGGAGCAGGCACTGGTGGGATGGGAGCTCCCAACCTCTCCCCTCTCACCCGGGCACGGCTCCAGCGTCTGCCGAGCCCAGCCCAGGGCAGCGGGCGGGGTTCAGAGCCGCTCCGGGGGCACCGGAGGTGAGAGGGGAGCCGGCCTGGCCTTGGGTGCCGGGGGAGCTGCAGGAGCTGCTCCTGCCCTGTGCCACCCTCCTGGTGCCCCGCAGGGCTCTGGGGGAGATGGAGGTGCTGCTCCTGGCCCCGTGCCACCCCTCTGCTGCCGTGCCCGGCTCTGGGGGAGCTGCAGGTGCTGCTCCTCACCCCGTGCCACCCTCCTGGTGCCCTGGCCATGGATGCTGGGAGCTGGAGGTGCTGCAGGAGCTTCTCCTGCCCTGTGCCACCCCTCCTGGTGCCCTGCCCGGTTCTGGGGGAGATAGAGGTGCTGCTTCTCACCCCGTGCCCCTCTCCACTGCCTGCCGGGCTCTGGGGGATCTGCAGGAGCTGCTCCTGCCCTGTGCCACCCTCCTGGTGCCCTGGCCAGCTCTGGGGCAGGTGCCAGGCTGAGGGAGCAGCCCAGCCCAGGCCCAGGCTGTGCCACAGCCCCAGAGCATCCCCGGCACCTCCCGCGCCGAGGGAAGGGCAGGGAGGATGAGCAGAGGATGCTTGAGACGAACATCACCCACCGGGGCTCCCAGAGCTCACCCCAAATGCTTTTCCTCCCAAATGCAAGGCTGGGAAGGAGCCCTTTGGCTCGCTCGGACCCTCCTCCATCCCCGCAGGGATGTCCCAGCCCGGTGGGAATGCGGGGGTGACTCCAGGACAGCGATACCCCGGGATTTGCTCGATGCTGTTTGCAGAAGCTGCTTTTCTTGGCATCCAGCGACTGGAAAGACAGAGCACTTTGCATTGCACTTTGCAGAACACAAATACACACACGGAGAAATGGGATTTCGCATGCTGGCTTTGCTGCCAGGAAAGAAAAGCAAATGGATAATCACAAACAATAATGTTACACTTGTAAGAAACAGTTGCTAGGGAGAAAAGCTGCTTGTGTTTCCCAGAAGGCTTCAGCAAACTTTCATATTTATTGAGTATAATCTGCCTTTTGCATGATCCTCTTTGCATTCTACCACACCAATGACTCCTCTAATCGTGCCATTAGCAGCTCCCTCCAAGGGCTCCTGCCACTTTCTCCTTTATTAGTAACAGGTAGATGTTCATGGCAAAGAATTTTCCCTCTTTTCCCATAATCGTATGGGAATATATGGATATATATATATATATATATATATATATATATATATATATATATACTTAATACTTAATATATGTATATTACTTATATATATGTGTGTGTGTGTGTGTGTGTGTGTGTAAAATACTTAATATATCTATTAAGTATATATATTAAGTATATATATATTAAGTATATATATATTAAGTATATATATTAAGTGTGTATATATATATATAAAGTATATATATTTAATCTTCACCTATCTGAAACATTACCAAAATTCAAAACTTGGCTGAACCAACTAAGAACTTCTACTCGTGAATTATGGATTTACACACAGAAAAGAGTGAATTATTCAAAGCCCAAATGGAAGAGCAGAAGGAACAAAGGGTGCTTTATCTCCGTGCCCCTGTCTGCGCTGTGTTTTGTGGGTTTAGATGGTACTGGCCATGCCCCAGTGGGTTCAGTGGGAATTTTGGATGGTGCCAAGGCTTTGTTGCCATATGAGAGCCCGGGCTGGTTAGGCCGTGTGTAATTGGAGTTAGGTCAGCGCGATTTGGCTCTGCTGGCCCTGCCCCAGCAGCGGTGGAGAAGCAGAGCCGCTGTTGGCACTGCACACCGGGGCTGACCCACCCTCCTGATTGCTTCAGCTGGAGATCCACACTGTTCACGTCATTTTAAGATGATTTTCTTGGCTCTGGTTGCGCTGCAAGGAGCAGCAGCCGCCTCCCCAGCCCTGTCCTGCTCCCCCTGTGCAGAGCGGGCTCTGCAATCCGAACTCAGGTCCCAGCCTTGCCCGGGCTCTTATCTGCTGTGGGCCAAATGAAAATTCATTCCTGGGAGCCTCCTGCACGCCGGAGCTCTGCTTGCTGTCCCAGCGCCTGTGTTGTGGCTGAGAACCATCTGGAGTAAATCAAATGGAATAAAACCTCTATTAACTGAACCTTAAATATCCCGAGCTCGCCGTTATCACGGCCAAGCACCCTGACATTGCAAAAAGCCTCTTTGCTCGGTACAAATCTCTGTCTCCCGCGTTTCCTCAGCGTTGTCGCTGCCCTCGGGAAGGGACACTGAGGTAATTCCATCCTGAATTATTCCGCAGCAAAACTGGGGATGTTGACCAAAGTTAAACCACTAGCAGGATCGGGGTCCGGCTACAAACCAAACTCTTAAATCCCAAAAGCGTCGCTGGGCATCGTGGTCTTGTTAGCAGCACTTTCAAAAAAACGAAAACAAGCGGTAAAAAAAAAATTTAAATTTATTTGTCTATAGAATAACCGAGATTTTTGCAGATGAGGAGCAGTGGGGAGCTACTGTCCAAGGAGAATTTCAGTGGAATGAATCGGGGTTGGGCAGTCAGAGGAAAATGCGGATTTTTAATAAAAGTCAATCTTGTACATGGCACAAAATGCCTTCTAACAGATCACAGAAAAACCTTCCCTGAAGTGCTTCTTCCCCAAAATCTCTGCAAGCAGCCCCCTCAGAGTTGCAGACTTTAAATTTTTTATATATCTTAGAGTCTACAAATGAAGTTGCTTAAAATGCATTTTGTAAGTGTATAAGCAAAGGTAATCCTTATATTAGAATGAGGTTTATTTTCCAGGGAAAATTAAGGAAACAAGGCAGTGTTGGATATTTCTAACCACCTTACACGTGTAGAAAGATGGAAAGTTTTATTAACAAGGATGGAGGAGTTGGAGATTCTTCTCCTCTCTGATTTCTGAGAGTCTGTGCTAAATAAATCTGTTTAAAAAGCCACATGGATTTAATTTCATCATTTTCTAAACGAGCATCTTTCCACCATCTGTTACATTCTAAAGTATGATTTATTCTGCTTGTTTTAGCTCTCCGTGCAAACACATTTATACACACAAATAAAAATCGGTGCCCTGCTTAAAACGACCTGGAAGCCACGCAATGGCCAGAGGAATTAGGAGCATCCGAATAAATTCCCCACCCTGCGGACCGTGGGGGTGACGCCGATGGCATCCACTCCTGGGCTAATATCAGCTCGAAACGCAACCAGAGGAATTGCAAGCGCCCTGAAAGAACCCTGAACGTAATTAAATAAAAGGAAAATAGAAAAAAATTCCCTGTAACCTTGGAGGGCAGGCTGGAATCCGGGGTGGAATGCGCTCCCCACTCACGCTCCACGCCGTGGGTGAGAGCGCAGCGATGGAAAAATCGCGTTTGGGCTGAGGATTTTTCGCTGTCCGCGGATTCCTGCGGGGATCCCCGCGGCTTTGGCAGCCCCGAGCCCACGGCCAGCACGGCCGAACAGGGATGCGGGGGCAGCGCTGGGTGTCCCTGCCTGCAGCTCCGAGCATCGCATCCCGGCCGGAGCATCAGAGCTCAGCCGAGCCCCCGACGGCTGCAGAGCCACTCCCCGCCTTCGTTCCACCGCGTGAAAATCGCTAAACTCCTCAATCTCGCTTCAACAAATTTTTTCAGAAGAAAAAAAATACGGCAATCTTAATTTTCTTTGAAGAAACGGGGTTCGAGAAGTAGAGAAATCAGCCGGCTGATCTCGCGGAGTCTGGCACCCTCGCCATCAATTTGTACCAAGTCTGAGCCCGTAACTCAAAAGCTGTTTATTGATCGGTTTATTACAGCGCCCGGGATAATAAAAAAGGGATGGGAAATTACGGGAGACAAACGGCTCTCGCGAAGCTGCGATCGTTCAGGGGCTCGGGAGAGATTTGGAAAATAAAAAGCTGAATAGGAAAAAAATAACTGACAGAAGAGAATTGGAATTGTGGAATTGCATCCAGCGTTGGACACATCTCCACACCGCGAATGCGCCATATAAATAACAGGATTTTTATAGGAGCTGCCTTTGGGCACGGGACGATTCCGTGTGTTTCGTGTGTCCCTCATTCCCTCTGCATTTCCAAGACTGATGGAAGGCAGAGAGCGAAATACTGAAAAAACGAATCTATCTGAAAATTGATAAATAAAAATAAAACGCGCCCGTGAAAATAAATCTCTCCACTTGTTTGTGCGGGAATGTGGGGACACTCTGGGAATAACCGGGTGCTCCAATCTAAGCCAGACCGGGAGCTCTGAGTCTCTCCCTCTGCACACACATCATTTCCCCGGCCGAGATGAATCACGTCGGTTTATTCATCGCCCAGACAGGCAGGGAGGTGTGTGCGATTATTGGGAATCCCTGCAACAAGTTCGATGGAAATCGTTTGCAAACAGACAGACAGACAGAGTCTGGGGGAGAGGAGGAAAAAAAAACAAAAAAGTTTTAAGGACATGGATGGTATTTTTTTCCTTTATGTGCCTCGTAAAAATTAATTAATTAATTAATTAATTAATGTCACCCCTGACGTTCTCCGTCTCTGGCAGTCTCGGGGCTGCCCCTCTGCTTGTCGGTGCATGGGGAACAGGGCGGGACGGGGGCACCGGGGCCAAACCCCAAAGTATTTTGCCCAAATCTTTTCCAGTGGTGGACTTGGAGGGTCCTGCAGGTGCCCGGGGGTTCTCTCGGCTGGGCCCGATCCTGCCCTTTGAGGGGAGCGGTTTTTGGGGGGTCCTGGCCTCCAGGACACAGCGGGACCCTCCGGGGTGCGGGCTCGCAGGGCGACCCCAAAATCCCGCATTTCTCATGAGCCGGGGACGTGCATCACCTCCGAAATCCCCATCTCCGAGGGTCCTCTTGACCGCGAGTTCTCTGCGTGTAAATTTAACCTCTCTACCAGCGCTTTCCTCCCTCGAACCTTCCCTTTGTGTTTATTTAAAAAGTCATTACCTTGGAGGGGTGGGGGAAAAAAAAATTGTTTTCAATCCTTAAGGGCAAAACTGTTAATTGCTTTGAGCGGGGAGACGTCTGATCTCTCGCGGCTATCCCCTGCCTCTTGCCAAGCAGAACAAATATCTGCTGCTAAATCAAATACCTGCGCAGAGAGAGGCAGAGGAGCGCAAGCCCAGGACGGGTGCGACGGGAGCATTGTGCAACCAAGGAGAGGATGGCACCGGAGCGGTCACTGGGACATGGCCGGGTGACACAGGGGACAATTACAACGCGTGGTTGCACTCGGTGGGCTCGGCTCCATCGCTCCCCGAGCCCCCAGGAGCCCCCGGCCCTGTGCGGGACGCGTCCCGGAGGATGCTCGGGGAGGGTGCCCTCGGAGCTGGCAGCCAAAAGGGCTTCGGGATGCAGAGGTGGATCCAGATGGAGGCGTCGGGATCCAGCCCTGATCCCTCGGAAGCTCTGATGTTCAGCTCGCTTTAATTCCTCTCTAGCGTCTGGAGATAAAGGCGCATTACTGTGAATGCAACGCCTTGCTCTTGGCTCCGGGTCTCATCTGGGGCAAGGCGATGAAACCATAATCTCCCAGCCTCTGACGCATCAAACGTTCCCTCGGTGTACACCTCGTTTCGGGGCAAAACTCACACTTGATGCACACTCTGAATCCATTTTCCTGCCTTTCTTTCTCCGCTCAAATCGGGAGCCTGATCTTCCTCCCCTGAAGGATGTCCTCACGCCAGCCCCGCGGCGGGACCTTAAAAAATAACAAACTAAAAACCCTTCCTGTCTCTAGAAAACGGATTATTAACCAAATCGACCATAAAAGGAGGGGAATTGCCCGTGAGGTTTTCCCTCCCGGAGAATAAACTCTGTCCGCACCGCCCACGGGCGTTTTGTCCTCCCGAGGGGTCTGTGAGGGGCGGGGGCCGGTGCTGTGCGGGGATGGGGACACGGGACATCATTCGTGTAGTGATCCCAGCGAGTTCCCTCCTGGTTTACACCGCTGAGGGCAGGAGGGGGTGTCGCACAGCCCCTTCCCCAATCCAGCATCCCGGTTATCCCAGCATCCCGGTTATCCCAGCATCCCGGTGGTCCCAGCATCCCGGTTATCCCAGCCCAGTCCCGCGGCGGGGATGCTGCTCCGGCTCCGTGGATCCCGGAGCGAGGATGCTGCGGCTCTGCCCGCCCGCCCGACCCCTCCCTCCGCCTCCGGGCTGGGCAAAGCGGGGCGGGGGTGGGCTGGGGGGCAGCCTGGAGCCCGGGGGAGCACAGGGGGAGGCGCAGGGGGAGGCGGAGCTGCCCGGGACGGGCCCTCGCTGCTGCTGCCGCTGCTGCTGCTGGAGCTGGAGCCGGTCAAACTGCGCAGCCACTTCCCCCAGGAGCTTCCCTTTCATCTCCCCGCTCCTGGCGCCTGCAGAACAGCCTCGGTTTGTCTGCAGCGTCTCTCTTCCCCCTGCGCTCCCTCCCTCCCCGCCCCGCTCCAGCTGAGAGCCCCGGGAGCCCCGAGCCCGCCCCGGCTCTCGGCGCTGATGCTGCGGGAGGGCGGGGGACAGGCGCAGGGCCAGGGGGGCCGGGGGATTTCTGGGCATCCCTGGGACCCGACCGTGCCCTGTGAATTCGAGGGGCTGCCCCCAGAACCGGCCCGGTCCCGCTTGGGGTCCCAACGGGGACACAAAGGGGGAGCCCGGAGTAGGGGAAAGCCCCCAGACCCCCGTGGTTTCCTCGGGATGGGAGAATTCCCTGCTAGGCTGAGGCTGGGCGGCCGCTCTGGGATCCTGGAGAGGGGGCAAAGCTTTAATTCCCTGAAATTTCTCTCTCCGAGCCCGTCTCGGCGAGGTTTCCGTGCGGACACTCGGTGCCGTATGGGGCTTCAGCCCCTGGTGTTTCACTGACAGCAGGAGGATGAAGGAGAGGAGGGGTGAGAGAGAAGAGAAATCTCTAAATCCAGCCTTTAGACAGAAAATGCTCCAATTTCGCGATGGACTGAGGCTGAAGGGGGAAATCGCATGAACAAACCCTGCCATGCTTTGCTGTCCCAGGCGCCCCTTGGCACCCAAAATTCATCCGGACCAGGCTGGATGAGCCAACCTGTGCTCACAGCACCGACAGCTGCTTGTCCCTTGCTCCCTTTCCCTCCGGCCTCCCGAGGGATGGCAGCGCATGGAGCCTCTCCAAGCCCACCGGGGCCACATCCTGGGGACAGAACCCGCACCAAGGGACGTGCCCGGTGTCACCATGACCCCGAGGAGCTGCGGCTCCCCAGGCGCCCTTCCAGCGGGCATCGCCCGTGGGGCGCGGTGCGATTATCGGCGGCGTTTTCAGCAGCCCCACAATGGCTTTCCACGGGCGCTGCATTGTCCCCGGCACGCCGGCATTGTTCCTGCGTGCCCATCAATTCTCATTTACTTGTCACGGTGCAGGAAGCATGGAGAAGGGAAAGGAGGGGGGAGAAGAGGGACAAACTCAACCCCGCTGCAGCAGCTGAGCTTTGCAAGGCCGGGGCTGCTGCCTGTGAGTGTTTCCCAGCAAAGAGATGGATTTTGTGGGGAGGGAGAAGTGGCAAAATGGGGGGAGCGAGAGCTGGGGAGACAGACTTTGTGGCATTATTTTCATCCTCGGATGAAGATGAAAATATTTTCAGACCCCTCCCGATCGGGGCTCTGCCTGCTGAAATGTTGCAGCCAGGCCGGCTGCAGTGATGCAGAAGAAAGCATCGCTTCTCCTGGCAGGTCTTTAATCCTTAACCCATCGAGGTGTGCAGTAACACGGGCAGCAATCAGTAATGAGTGTGCAAACCCTGCTATTAATTAGCGCCAGGGCTGATGAGTGGGGTTTTGTAACTCGGCTCCTCGCACTCGTCCTCCCACGCTCCTTCCCACACGGCCATCCCGTGCCCCGCTCCCAATTTGCTCTCCCTGGCACCCGGCGCGATCTTATCGGGGCTGGGGCCGCTCGGTGCTCGGTGCTGAGCAGTGGGGAGGGATGAGCGGGGCCCTGAGGGGTCGGGAGCAGCCCTGGGCCTTGAAAAAGAGAGGTTTGTTTAATATATGTACAGAAAATAATAGGGATAAGTCGTTCTGTATCCTTAGAGTCCCCTTGGCTTTGGGACAGAGCAGTGCCCCCAGCACAGGGCGCTCCCTGCACCCCATCCTCGAGCTGGGAACTCGCGATTTACTGGGCTGGGGACTTCCAAGGCTTCCCCATGAGCTGGCAGGGAAATCAGGAGTCCAAATCGAGCAAAAGATGAGCTGGTTAAACCCTCCGTGTTTAATAGAAGGGATATATCCGAACTTTCGTGGTCAGAGCCCTGCAGGACCGAGCAGCTTCGAGCTGCCCCTGAATTCGGGGGTTTGGAACAGAAGTTGTGCCTGTCCCGTTCTCAGTGGTTTTAGTGACTCTAAAAACGGCCCTCACTTATAAATTGTGACACCAAAACAGCTCCCAAACCCTGCGCACCCCGGACGTTAAAAAACAAAACAAAACCAACAAAAACAAACTAACTAAGCACCTGAGAAAGTTGCGGGCGCAGCATGAAATAACGCCCGGCGCAATATTAAAATAATTATGAAAAGAACAATATGTATTCGCTTTTATCCGCGCTGTAATTATAAAAGCTTTTTAAAGGACACTCTTTATTCATACCACTGGTAGGAAGTCAAAAAGTGAGAGAATCGCTTTCATAGTGCTGGTTTGATATGACTTTTAATTAAGGGCTGCGTGCCCCTAATTTATTAAAGCTCATCTTTTCATCACGTGTATAATTGACGCTGAAGAAAAAAAAATAATAATAATTACAGATCTAACCTCTGCAGAGTGGTTTTGCCCGACTTGTGTCCTGCTGCCGTGGAAACGCAAACAAGAAAAAAATAAATTGGATTTATTTGATTTAAAAAACGGCGGCGCGCGTTTCTCCGGGGGTCTGCTTCATCCCGAATCCCGCATCCCGAATCCCACATCCCTAATCCAGAATCCCACATCCCGAATCCCGCATCCCCAGACCCCGCTCCTCCGGGAAAGGGACGCGTTTTTGGGGAGATAGAAGGAAGGGGGGGACAGACCCCGCTCCGGGAGGGTCGGAGGATGGGGATGAGCCCGGGGGTGCCGCGATGAGCCCGGGGAGCCCCGGGATGAGCCGAGCCGGCGGCGAGGGGCGGGGAGGGGGAGGCAGAGCCGCGTTCCTCTGAAGTTCCCTCTTCGCCTCATCATCAGCCTTAATTATTTTTATTTTTTTTCCCCTGGCTTCGCTGTGATTACAGCCCTGCACGGCTCCTCGGCGGGCCGCCCGTGTCATTAACCCCGTGTCATTAATTGGGACCGGGAGAAGGGAGGGGGGGGCGGCCCGGGAACCCCCCGCGAGCGGCGCCGGCTGGGCCCGCCCCCTTCGCCGCGCTCAGCCAATAGGAGCCGGCAGCGCCCTACGTCACCGCTCACGGCGGGCGCTGATTGGACGGCGGGGCGGCTCCCCCGCTCGGGCAAGGAGGACAGCGGCGGGGAGCCCCAGAGGGGGAAAAGGGGGGCGGCCGGGCCCGCTCGCCGCACTCCGGGCAGCGCCAGCTCCGCGCACCGCCATGGCTTCCCCGCACAAGGCCAAGGACGTCTTCTCCTCGGACGAGGAGGGCGCGGCGGCCGGCGCCGAGGAGCACCACAAAGTGAAGGTGTCGAGCCTGCCGTTCAGCGTGGAAGCGCTCATGTCCGACAAGAAGCCGCCGCCGCCCCCCAAGGAGCCGCCGCTGCCCGCGGCCGGCGGCAGCGCGGACGGGGCGGCCGTGGGCACCTCCAGGAACCTGCTGCTGGCGGGCCACGGCTCCCGCGACGCGCACAGCCCGCCCGGGGCGCTTACAAAACCCTTCGACACCGCCTCGGTGAAGTCGGAGAACTCGGAGGACGGCTCGTCCTGGATCCCTCAGGAGGCCGGCAGATATTCCCCGCCGCCAAGTGAGTGCTCCGGGGCCGGGCGGGATGCGCGGCACACAGGTCCTGTATTTTATATCCTGTGTTCCCATCCAAGGGCTCCAGGCCCGGCTGGATGGGGCCCTGGGCAAGCCGGTCTAGGGGAAAGTGTCGCTGCCGATGGAAGGAGGTGATTTTAAGGTCCTTTCCAATATTTTCCTAAAATATTCTGCTTTTCCGCTATGCTTTTATAGGTATTCATACGTGTGTCATATTCCCATTTGTTACATATTTATTACTATATATATTGATACTATTATGTATTTATAGAGTTAAATGTTTCTATACATCGCTACACGGATGTATATGAACACAGACCGCTTTCAAAGCCTTAAAAAGATCAGAAATCACCAGGGACCAGCTCCTGTCCCGACTCGCACCCCCCTGGCAGCCACTCAGTCCATTTGTGTTATCCCGTTGCGACAGCGCTGCGATTTCTCCCTGCGCCTTTCTCCCGTCCGCGGTGCGCTGCGATCTCTCAGACTCGGGAATTGTCCCTTCCAGCCCTGGGCTGTCCCTCCATCCCTGGCTCCGGAGCGTGTCCAAGCGCCCCGCACTGTTCCCGACCCCTTTGTCCCCCGTCCCGGTCCCTCCCGATGCCGTCCCCGCCTCAGGGACGCGCGGTGCGGAGGTGACAAATCACAGCCGAAACCCCCCTGGCAGCCCGAGCCGCCTTTCGCTTTCGGAGCCATCCCTTATAAAATAAACAGGGGGGGAAATATCGCTTTTTAGGAATGAAAAGCCTCCGAACATCTTTCAGAGAAGGGGAAGGAGCATCCCGGCCGTGCCGCACACCTGTACAGGGTTTATCTGCTCTGCTCTGCGCATCCCAAACTTTCCTGCTGGAAATTAAATACTCTGCTTTATTTAACTTAGAGACTTTACAGGCGTGAACTGTCTCGCGGAATTTACTCCTCAGTCTAATATTGCGAGAGGAAAGTTTAGTGTTGTTACAGCTTTCCTTATTAATTTTTTTAACAATAATTTCGATTTGGCTTTCATCCATTTCCTTTCTTGTATGATAAACCCGAATTAATTTGATTTCTATCGTGCTGGGAGAGGGCAGCAGGAAGGCATTCCCTGTGTAGCTCCGGTTTTTAATTTTCATGTACCCTCAACTGTGCTGGAAAAAACTTAGAAAAAACTGTGTGCCCTTACTTGGACCCCTTCTCTAAATCTGCCCAAATCCCCAGACGCAGACACGGAATAATAATCTCCCTCTATATTTTTTTCCCCTTCGAAATTCCTCTTCTTTCTCTTTGAAAATTGTTTGTTCTCGGGATCGGCAAGAGAGTTTTGTGTAGGACTTGGGTAACTGGGAGTTCCCGTGACTTCAGAGGGATTTGGGGAGAAAACTGAGGATCAGGGAGGGGAAGGTCCTTCGGCCTCGACTCTTTCCCTCATTTCCCAAAATCCCTGTCCATGGAGAGTTCTGACATTAAAAACAGCCCTCGATTTATTATTATAAATATTACTGGTGGGATGAGCTGGGGGAAAAGCTGGAAAAGCTCGAGTTTTGAGGAGCACGGAGAGGGAACCCTCTCCAAACTATGGGTTCTTTTGTCCGATATTGGCCAGAAAAAGAAGGATAAAGATAAAAAAAACCCCAGCAAAACAAATCAGTGAGAGGAAACAAATCAGTTTGGGGACTGGCACGGGATAAGCGCAATTCCCGGACCCTGCTGTTCCCAGAGCCCGGCAGCCCCTTGGGCTGTGTCCTGGAGGGAATATTCCCCGGGATTTCATGGAATATTCCCGGGATTTCATGGAATATTCCCGGGATTTCATGGAAAAGCACATTTCTGTTCTGTGCGCAGCCTGAGCCGGGTCAGGCTCAGCCCAGGGCTGGGGAAGGCGCTGGGACAGGGAGCCACGGGCACCCCAAAATCTGCCCCTGTCCTGGGATGGCTTCACTTTGGGAAGAGAAAGGAATTGGGTTTAAAACTAGCGTGGAACAGTGTGGGGAGAGGCAGGGAGTCAGGGTCGCTGTAGTTTTATTTAATGCAATTTTAGAAGTGAATCAGCTGTCACGGTGAGCACCTGGATTATTAAAATGCCCTGGTAGGATCATAGGCCATATTTGAAAGTTGTTCCCTAGAGGAGCTTTGTTGTTTTTTTTTTGTTTTCAGTATTTCAGTAGTTTGCGTTCTACAGGAAGAGCAATAAGAGAAGTTTAACTTTTTCTGCTGCGTTTTCTCCCTCCTCTTTCTGAACTTTTGAACAATTCCCTCGTGGGATTTTTAAAATTACATTATATGTGCTTGAGCAGCTTTAAAAAATGAAAGAAAAGCAAAACGAGTACAGAAAACCCAAAGTGCAAATCCTGATAAGTGCTTGAAGCAGACACCACCACAATGTGAACCAAATTCAGCAGCCTGGGTGTCACTGCTGTGTCCAGCCAGGGTGACTTGTCCTGTGCCCCAGAGTGAGCGAATCACAGCCAATTTACCGAGCTTCTGAAGTCAGCCGCCAGCTTTTTAGTTATTCTTTAAATTGCAAAATTATTAGTGAAGTGCTAAATTCATCTAAAGGCAAGTCAGCTCTCTGCCATCCCGGGAATATTGCCTAACCTGGCTGGGGTTTAAGGCAGGCACAATAGGTGGTGGATTTTCTGGCTTTTATTTGCTACAAAATGCTGAAGTTTTGTCTGGGTTTTGGTTTATTTTTTAATTGGCAAATATTATAAAAGCTGCATGTTGAATTAAAAGAGCGCTGCTTTCTTTTTTGAGCTTGTGGGTTTTTGTACTGGTTGATAATCAGAAAACACACACTGAAAATCAAAATTAATAAGCAGAGGAAAAACTTGATTTAAAAGAAAATAATAGCAAGAAAAAATGTCCAGTTAGCAAAACCACAAAAACTGTCAGACCTTCTTCAGCTGTCACTTGTTGCGCTTGGTGGGGAAACCCTGAGCAGGGCTGGGCTCTCCTTTTGCCCCACCGTCCTTTTGGGAATCTCCTGCTTTCATGGTGTTTGTGCTTTCCTGGAGCTGTGCAGCAGCCCAGGCTGTTGGTTTGTGCTCTAGACTCCTGTGAAGTGACCTGTGAATTCCCTGTGCCCTTTGAAATCACCGAGCCAAAATTTCCCTCCCATCAGCCGAAGCGCTGTGAACTGGGAGAAGATTTCCAGACCCCCTTTGGCAAAGGATGCCGTGTTTGGAGGGGACACCCAGCAGAGCTTTAGGGTGTCCCTGCTGCTGTGCTAACCCCTGTCCCTTCCTTGCAGGACACCTGAGCCCCACTGCCTGCACCCTGAGGAAGCACAAGACCAACAGGAAGCCCCGCACGCCGTTCACCACCTCGCAGCTGCTGGCTCTGGAGCGCAAGTTCCGCCAGAAGCAGTACCTGTCCATCGCCGAGAGGGCCGAGTTCTCCAGCTCCCTCAACCTCACAGAGACCCAGGTCAAAATCTGGTTCCAGAACCGGAGGGCCAAGGCCAAGAGACTGCAGGAGGCCGAGCTGGAGAAGCTCAAAATGGCAGCCAAGCCCATGTTGCCCTCGGGGTTCAGCCTCCCTTTCCCCATCAACTCCCCCATCCAGGCTGCCTCGCTGTACGGCACATCCTACCCTTTTCACAGACCTGTGCTCCCCATCCCGCCCGTTGGACTCTACGCCACCCCCGTTGGATACAGCATGTACCACTTATCCTAAGAAGATCCGACAGACAAAGCCTCAGACAGACAGACAGACAGACAGACTTCCTGGTGGATCCTGTCCAGCCCTGAGAAGGCAGAACCCCAACCAGTGCTGGCCGTTCCTTCTGCACGCTTCTATCTGGCATCCTGAGTTGTTCTGGGAGTTTGCTACGGGTTGGGCGTCTCCTGAGAGTGCTCTGAGCACTCAGAGTCTGATCCTCAAAGCAAAAAAAAAAAAAAAAAAACCAAAAAAAGCATAAAAATCAACAAAAAAATTATTTGTGAGTAAATGTAGGGGTTTTATCCAGTGCAAGTAAAACTAGGTTAAAAAAGAGTGGGTGAAAAAGCGAATTTATTATACGGAGGCAGAAATTCCCCGACACCTTCCCGGCGGGGCCCAATGGGTTTAAAAAGAGAGGGGTGAGTGCCCTTGAGCCATGCTCTAAGTTACCATCCCCTCACCTGGGGGCAAGGGGGAGGGAAATAAAAAGGTCTAATCGAAGTTTTGTTGTTTGGTTTGTTCTTTTGAAGACAGCAGAGCCCGTAGCTAGAGACGTGTAAATAGAAACTAGAGCCGGTAGAGTCTCGGTGGAGTTCAGAGCCAGCAAATTCCTGCATTTCTGGGGGCAGGGAAAAGTTTGGCATCCCGAACCTCGGCGAGATGAGCAGCAGGGCCCCTAAATGTAGAGCCCAGCTTTGCCCAGCGTGGCTCCTGTGATGCCTTTCTGTGTATAAATAGCTTCAGCCTTTGTAAAGCACTGGCAGGGGAGGTGCGGAGCGAGGGAGGGCTCTTAGGCAGGCTGGTTTTTATCTCTTCCTATTGGCATGCTTAGAAACTTTTGGCTGCAGCCAGGTAATCTTGGCTCTGCAATGCTCTCGGAAAAGCAGGAGAGAGGGGAGAAAGACGTGGGTTGTTCCCAGAAAGGATTGTTGAATCATTCCGGGGGATGTTATGGGGTTTTTATGATTTGTGTTTGCCACAGCCTGTGTTGAAGAGAAGAACCCCGCGAGTTTTCTTCCATTCTGAGGATGCCAATAGAAGTGACTCGTGCTTTAAGCCCTTCCAAAGAGAGATCAGGGTGTCACAATCAGCCCCACGAGCAGGACAGAGAGGTGATAGAGACTGGTGGGAGCAGCTTCCCCAGGCTTCTCCTTGTAACTCTTGTATTATTTGTATTACTCTTGCTAAACTTTATGAGGAAGTTACTCCCAAGGCTGTGGAGCACTGAAGTCAGAGCTTCTCCTGGATTTATTTTCTTAGCATGCTGTTGTGGAGGAAAGAAATGAAACAAAAAAAAAAAAAATTAAAAAAAAAAAAAGAAAAATCAGAAAAAAAATGGAAAGAAAAGAAAAAAAAAAAAAAAAAAGCCACGAGGTTTTGCTGGTTTTGGTTTGTTTTGACCCAGGCATTGATGCTACCTGGGACCCACTATAGATGAACTTCCTCTCTCCCTTCCCCTCACCCCCGATCTCCCATTATAGGAGAATCCCTTTGAAAGGGATGCCTTGTACAATTTTATATATTTTATTGAAGATTTATTATTTCTTATCTCTTATTTCGAATTAAATTAAAAAAGAAAAAACATGTTTAATCGCGTGTGGGTCTGTTAGTGCTTGGAGTCCTTTGAAAGGTGCCTCCTCTCCGTGTGTGTTTTGCACCGCTGGGTCAAGTTCAAAGGAATGTTTGGGTTGCCTTTATGATTATTTCCCCTTTCTCAATCTGATTTAAAGCCAAATTTGCAGCGCATGAAGGTGAATTGCAAGTCAACATTTCGGAGTCAAAAGCCAAAGCTTTTATGAGGTTTCCTTGTTTTTAACGACCTCTTTTAGGCGCCTCTGTTCTTTACAGCGCCGTGGTTCCATCACTCCCAGCTCGTCCGCCTTTCCCTGTCCTTGGGGCCCTCCCCTCGACTCTGCTTTAGGGGGAGATGGGTCTCGACTCCTGAAGGATTTGGGGGGAATCTGGGACAGGCAAAACCTGGCGGGGCCCTGCAGTGCTCCAGCTGCATTTCAGGGCACCGGGGTGCTGTCCCTGTCCCTGTCCCACGGTTTGGGGCCAGGCTGGGACAGCAGGTGCTGGACACCCTCCCCGGGCTCGGATCAGGGGAGCCACGGCATGGAAATGTCGCAGGAGGGCTCTTGGGGTTAGGAGGGGACCCGGGGACAAACCAGGTGTGTTTGCCCCTGACCAGATGACTTTGCCCCCTGCCCAAGTGTGCTCCTTCTAACTAGGTGTGTTTGCCCCCTGTCCAGGTGCCTTTTACCCCTAACCAGAGGTTTTTATCCCCTGCCCAGATATTTTTACCCCCTAACCAGGTGTATTTCTCCCTAACCAGGTGTATTTCTCCCTAACCAGGTGGTTTTACTCCCTAACCAGGTGTATTTCTTCCTACCAGGTGTTTTTGCCCCTCTGGGTGTCCCCCGTGTGTTCTCTCCCCGCCCCGGCCGTGCTGCTCCGCGGGCACAGCGCTCCGGGCAGCGCCGCTGGAGCTCCGGGAATTCTCCCGTCCCGTCCCGGCTCCTCAGCATCCCCGGATCGGGATGGAAGGGCCGGGGAATGCGGCACTGCCCAGGCGCGCTGTGGGGAGGGGAGGCAGAGCTCGCCCTGCTCATCCTCTCCCCACTCCCAGAAAACCCTTGAGGACCCCCCAACTTTATAAACACAGGGAAAAGCTGCGGGAGAGCCCAGTCTCCAGTTAGGCTCTTCAAATTAGAATTTACCGCTGCATGAAAACGGGGAAAACCCGCTTCTTTCCCCGATTCCCTTTTCCCGAAGCATCACCCCCCAAAATCCCGAGCAAGGCGAGGTCCCCCCGGCCCTGCCCTTTCCCGGCCGCCCGTCCCGAGTGCTGGGCTATAAATAAGCCAGCGGTGTTTCTGAACCTTCGGTATAAATCAGCTGTGTCAGGGATTACGGCTAAATCTTTTTGCTGGAAATTCTTTGAGCGCGGGAGCTTTGCGTGTGTTATCCCAGATCCCTAAATGGATACAGATTTATTGCGGCACACAGGAGTGTTGAAGGAAAAGCTTCCAAATCTCGGTTACAGCCTCGGCTCTGGGAAAGGCGGGAGGGATCCGTGACACCTTCTCGGAGCCTGCGGATGGCATGACAATTCACCCCTGCGCCCATTATTAACTTGTTCCAATTAAAGCCTTCAGAAAGGCCGAGTTAATTGAGTATTATATTTTATTAGGAGGGAGGTGTCAAGCTTTACTCATGAGACTTCATCATCGTCCTAATGGGAGCTGCCCCGCAGGCAGATCTGTAACTGAATAAATTACAGCGAGGCAGGGAAATCAGAATGCTATCATTAAAAGCGATGCACTTACTGAAATTCCTCCCCCACTTTCGCAAGAGGCTGGGGAGGTGTGGCTTTAATTAGTTATTTTAATGCAAAGTTAAATTGTTCCCAAAGTATTTTCTGACACAAAGCAGATGCGATGATTAGAAGTTGAGTGAGACTGAAAGGAGTTGGCACATGTTCCAGGTACATCTATATATTTTAAATTCCCAATAGAAAGTGAAAAATAATTAGAGCAATAAATAATAAACATTAAAAACAACGCGATAAATTATCCCGATCCTTAAAACCCGGACTTGCTGAGCGGCGGCTCAGGCCGGCCGGGCACACCTTCACTCACCGGGGATGGATTTGTCGACATAAACATTTGGGATCGCGCTTTTCTGCCTCGCTCGGGCCAGGCGTTCATTACCCAGAGCCACGGGCGCTCCGAGCCTGCATTTCATGTTGTCGCGTCGCCTTGTCAGAGCGCGGAATTGCTGCGTTTTATGGCGAACGAGCCAAACCGGGCTGGCGGCAGCGGCGTGCTCGGGACAGCGGGGAACCCTCGGGGCTGCGGGCACACAGAGACCCCCGAGCCACGGGATGGGGATGGGGTGAGGATGGGGATGGGGTGAGGATGGGGATGGAGGTGAGAGTGAGGATGGGGGTGAGAGTGAGGATGGGGATGGGGTGAGGATGGGGATGGGGATGGGGAAGGGGTGAGAATAAGGATGGGGGTGAGGATGGGGATGGAAATGGGGGTGAGGATGGGGATGGGGGTGAGAGTGAGGATGAGGATGGGGGTGGGGTTGAGGGTGAGGATGGGAATGGGGATGGGGGTGAGGGTGAGGATGGGGTGAGAAGGAGGATGAGGATGAGGATAAGGATAAGGATGGGGCCGGGGATGCTCCCGCCACCTGCCCCTTGGACCCACCCGGGGGGCTCAGATCCCCTCCAGGCCGGGCAGAGCCGGGCAGCAGCATCAGGAACAGCCCCAGAGCAGCATCAGCATCATCCCGGCTCCCAGCCCTGTCCCCATCCCTTGGTTCCATCGCCCCCGTGGTTCACAGGCACCCCCAAATCTCTGCAGCGTGATTCTGCGGGGGCATTTTGCACATCCCCACACTGCCCGAGCCTCTCACACGAGCACCCCAATGTCCCCTTCGCGCACACCTGGGGCTCTGCGGGATTTTGGGATGAACGCAGGAGGAGGAGAGCCCTCGGAGGGGATGGATGAGGAAGAAGGATCCGAAAGCGCCAAACTCTGGGGCCCTGCGCCTTCGGGAGGGGCTGCAAGGCACGCACGGAGCCTGAGGGTCCGCGGAACAACCGCGGGGGGATTCACTGCCACCCCCTCGGGGCTGCTCCGGGAGACAAGCGAGCCTTTTGCTTCCTCTAAAGTATATTTCCCCTCTCTATTTTAATTTAGTATCCCCAAACACCAATGGATGTCTTCATTAAAAAAAAAAAAAAATTAAAATCAGTAAAAGCACAAAAAAACCAACCAAAAAAACCCCACAACAACCAAAACACTCCTCAAAGAAATAATCCCTGGCATTCCGGCAGTGTGACCGTGTTCCTCCCGTTCCTACGCCACGGAGACTCCGAAATGCCTTTTCCGGGGGTCACTTTCAGAAATTAACCTACTTTCGGCAGCGCCCACGTTCTTGGCGTAGGAAGCCTCTCTCGCAAAATAAAAACAAAGAGGTTATTCCAATACATTTTTTTTCTTTTCCCTTTTTCCATTCCAGAGCAGAGGGGGCATATTTTTCCAGTGAAAAGCATGAGGGATCTCAGGGAAACCGCTCAGCTCATCCCAGGAGGAGCCGCTCCACGGTTCACGCTCATTTTCGCTGCCGCGGGGAAAGGCAGAGGGGAAATTTGGGGTCTTTTGTTGGTTTTGTTGTTGAGCTTTTTTATTTTGGTTGGTGTTTGGCTCCCCTCGCCCCTCGCTGAGCGTTTCCCACCGTAATCCACGAGGATTTCGGCGGGTGCTGCCCGCAGCTCCCAACCGGTTGCACGCAAGGAATAAAAATCTTTCCATCCATTATATTTCAGTCTTTTAACACCCGAGCAATTCTGTCCCTGCTGTTTTAGTGGAAAGACCGGTCTATAAAGCTGCAACTGCAGTATACTTTAAAATGCTACCATTTTTAAAGGGGGTTGGAATAATTCTGCTTTGCTTGGGAAGAAAAAGTCTCGGGCAATGTATGCGCGATTAAGGTTTTATAACACTGTTCAAGGAAATTAAAAACATTCTGTGATGTTCTTGCTGCAAAGGCAGGTCTCTTTTTTTTTTTTTTTTTTTTTTTGGCAAAATGTTTTGTATATGTATTTCTTAGATTGCTGTGTTTTGAATAAGCAAGAATCTCGTAAAGAGAAAAAAACCCCATGTTCCTTAAAAGTATGCGCTACCCGTTTTATTAAACTGATTATGCCAGCGTTCGACTCAAAAGTTTGTTTTAAGTAGGAATATTTTCCCAGACGTGTAATGGATTGCTTGAAAACAGAATTCTTTGCTTTTTAATGACCTGTAATGGCCAATTCATTTCGACTGCGCTTATCAAGGTGCTGTGTTAAATAACAAACCGGTTCTTGAAAACAAAAAAGCCATAATGAAAAATAAGCAGTCAGAATAATCTCCCATCTCCGAGCCAAAAAAATGCAATAAAATTAATTTAAGACTGTCAAAACATCAAAGCTGAGAAAAGGAGCTGCTAAAATAATGTCTCTTGATAAGGAAATAATAAAAACACACCAAAAAATGTCTACTCAATAAACTCCACTGGATTTGGGGGTCTGTGCTATATTTTATTTGGTGATGAAAGCACTTTGATGTCACTGTATTCCAAACAATTATTATTATAATTTTAAACAACCTGGTGTTTTCCATTACTAACGGCTTACGCTTTGAAGTTACACCTCATAATTTCTTAAATTAAATAAATCATTTTAAGTTTGCACTGGGAGCCTTTTAATAGCAGAGAAAGGAATATCATTATCTTATTGAGAGGCAATTGCAGTGGCTCCAGTTTGGCTGTAGCTGGGGGCAAAGTGGTGCACTATAACAGACATACTTTATTAGCCTCCCATAACTCTTGAAAGAACATTTTTATATTTTCTTTGATTCCCCCCCTCCCCCTCTTGTTTTAAAGCTATCCCAACCTTTAATTACTGCCTAATATGAAAAGCATTATTTTTTAATGCTGTGTAATTTACCAGAGGCAATAGGCCAAGTTAACAATTGTTTATTAGGGTTGCTGTTTCACACAGGGCAAAGAATGCTGTTCCAAACCCAACTTTTCATGGGTGGTTGCACTAATTAATACAGTGTCTGAGGCTCCTAGGGGGTTTTTAATATTAAAGCCTATGGGGCGGAACGGTTTTTTAGAAGTCCAGCTCCTGCTGACGTTCCTCCTCCCCTCCCCGGTGATTTCTGGGGCTTTCGGGGCTGTTTTGATCCGAGGCAAAGCCCGGCAGCGGGAGGGGAGCGCGCTGGGAGCCCCCGGGGGTGGCGGCCCCTGCCCCGAGCCCGGCCCGGGACGCTTCCCCCGGGCTTCCCCCGAGCTTCCCGAGCTTGCCCCGATGTTCCCGAGCTTCTCCCTGCCCTGGCTTTGATTTCTTTCCCCCTTCGCTGCCGTTCAGGTTCAGGCTGAGGCGGGCGCTGCCGGCGCGGTGGCTGCGGGAGCACCGCGGGACCCTCGGGGCTGGCACGGTCGGGATTGGCACGGCCGGAACCCCCGGGATTGGCACGGTGGAACCCTCGGGGCTGGCACGGTCGGGACCCCCGGGACTGGCACTGCAGGGACCCCGGGACTGGAACAGTCGGGACCCTTGGGGCTGGCACAGCTGAGACCCCCGGGACCGGCACAGCGGAGCTGGAGCCACCCCGCACCCCCTCGCCTGCTCCAGACCCGGGCAGGAAAACGCCCCGGGGACAGGGGGATGTGTGCCAGGGACATGTGTGCCAGGGCCATGTGTGACAGGGCCATGTGTGCCAGGGACATGTGTGCCACAGGGCCATGTGTGCCAGGGACATGTGTGCCACAGGGTCATGTGTGCCACAGGGTCATGTGTGCCAGGGCCATGTGTGCCACAGGGTCATGTGTGCCACAGGGTCATGTGTGCCAGGGTCATGTGTGCCAGGGACATGTGTGCCACAGGGTCATGTGTGCCAGGGTCATGTGTGCCACAGGGTCATGTGTGCCACAGGGTCATGTGTGCCAGGGACATGTGTGCCAGGGATATGTGTGCCAGGGTCATGTGTGCCAGGGACATGTGTGCCACAGGGCCATGTGTGCCAGGGTCATGTGTGCCAGGGACATGTGTGCCATACGACATGTGTGCCAGGGGCATGTGTGCCATACGACATGTGTGCCAGGGGCATGTGTGCCATAAGACATGTGTGCCAGGGGCATGTGTGCCAGGGCCATATGTGCCAGGGCCATGTGTGCCAGGGTCATGTGTGCCAGGGCCATGGGTGCCCCGGCGGTGCCGCTCCCGGCAGCCCCGCACGGCGGATCCCTGAGCTCCCCCCGGAGCACCAGCGCTGGGGGGGCCTCGGGGCATCCCCGGCCCCCAAATCCCGCAGAGGGCCCTGGGCCGGCCCCGGTGCCCGCGGACGCTGCCGGGGCTGTCCCGCCCTGGTCCGGTCCCCTTCGCAGCGCAGGCACCGACATCCATCAGCGTGATCGATGGGGGTGACTCGCTCCTGTTCTCCCCGCCAGTTTATTTTCTTAAACTACCGGGCAAAAAGCGTAATGACGGAGCGGACAAACACCCTAACAAACAGACGACAGCTTTATGGATGGAGCCGCGCTCCGAGGGCTGAGCGCTGCTCAAATCCGAGCTCCGCCGCCTTCAGCCATCCGAGCTCCAGCTCGGGCCACTTCAACCTCTTAAAGCGCAAAAACAAAAACGAAAACAAAACAAAATTTTTTTAAAAAAATCCAGGCTCGGCTGAGTTTAGAGGAGGAGACACGTAGGGATTTGTTTTATGGGCTGAGCAGGACCGTTCTCCCCTCTCCCTTCGCCGTTAGCTCAGCTCCTTTGCAAATCTAATCTGCTCGGCTCCTTTGCTATTTTTCATGTTGGACCCATGCGTTTCTCCTCTAAGCCTTTCTCCTTTTTGATGTAGCGAGTCAATTGAAGAATGTTGGTCTCGGTTATCAATCACCCAGCTGGGGCTTAAAGGGCTCGGGCTAATCAGATTTAATTGCTCATGTAGCGCCACTCCTGCCCTGGGCCACGACCGACTTGCTCAATTAAACCCCAAATACCTGCAATCAATAAATAAGGAATGACAACACGTTTAAGGGATTTATCCAGCAAAGGAATTGAGCTGGAAAGAGATTACAACAGAAAAAGGCCCTTTTATAATTAAACGTACACCTCTCACGGAGGGAAAAGCTATGTTTAAGGAAAGAAAAGAAAGGAAGAAGAAAAGATAAAATAGAGATCTTGTTCTTGTTCTTGTTCTCTTTGCAAAGGAGTGATGCGGGCTCTGCCTTTCTCGAGGCCATTTCAATCACTTACTCTCCTCTTTCTGGCCCAGGAAAATCCGGGATCTGCATTGCCCGCCCTGCGTCCCCTCCCTCCCGAACGGGTCCCCTCTTTTCCCGTCCTTTCCCTCGGCTTTCCTCTCAAATCTGCGTTTGCTGTTTGAATCCCCGGGCTAACGGAGTGAGGCGTCATCGTTTCTGAACGGGGAAACGTTAGTCCCGATTTCCTAAAAGAAAAAAAAAAAAAAAAAAAAGAAAAAAAAAAAAAAAAAAAGAAAAGAAAAGAAAAAAAAGGGAGGGAGAAGAGAAGATTTCCTTGATTTCCTTTTACAGCTTCTTGTTCGGAACACGGGAGTAATTGGTCGAGATCAAATAACGCTGAACGAGCATAAATAATCGCTTTTGGCACATTTGCAACTAGATTTTTTTAAAGTGTTCTTTTTTTTTTTTTTTTTTTTAAGAACTTCTCTGAAAGTGGGAGATGAAAAAACAGTTTGCAATTAATCCCAAAATATGTTACTTTAGATCATCCAGGGATGCTCTTGTCCATAATTTCCGCAGCAGCAGCTGCTGCCTTTGACCGGGGTTAGGCTGTGGAGTCGCTCCTGCTGCAGATGTGCTGTCAGTGCTCATGGAAGGAGCACCAAGGGAAAGAGCACAGAGGGACGAGGGGCTGGTGGCCAGCCTGGAGGGATCTGGGTACGGAGCCCCTGCTCTGAGCTCCTGCTGCACCCAGGGGATGCCCCAAAGATTTTGGGGTTTGGGGCCCTTGGTGTCTCAGAGCTCTCTGCACTCCTGGGGGATGAACCCCCCCATCAGGGACCAGGGTGAGCTGGTGTTTCCTCCCCCAGGAGCCCAGAATTGGAGCTGGAGCCTCTGCAGCACCCAGCACAGCAGCTCTGGGCAGGATTGAGCTGGGCCAGCAGCCCAGGGGGAATTGTCCACCTGGGTATTCTCCTCCCTCTGCACATCCCATGCACTGGGAGCTCAGCTCTGAGCTTGGCTGCAGCTGAACCTGTCTGCTGGGGGCTCAGCAGAGCTCATGCCCTGCACTGGGTCCCACTGGGATCCACTGGGATCCTCTGGGATCCAGCCTGTCCCTAATGCAGCAACGCTGCCACTCCAGAGCCACGTTTGGTGGCTGCTCTGTAAGACAATCTTGGTGGGAAGTGAAGGTAAAAATCTTCATAAAAGTCAAGGTGTTGATTAAAAAAAACCCTCAACTGTCAAGGGAGGATTTCTGTAAGGACTTGTGTTTGTTTGTTCCTTAGCTTGGTTTCCTAAGGAAGCCAGGATTATATGATCAAACTGTTACAGCCTTTTGAACTCCTGGGCCAACTCCAATCAAAATTGACAAGGGGGCAGAGGTCTCAGAAATAATCAGGTTGCTGTGATTTTCCTGAAAATAGGCTGCTGGGAGGCAGATCCTGTTCAATCCCTGCTAAGGTTGAAACCAGAGCTCAGCTCTTGAGAAACACCAGAGGAGCTCAATGGGAGCGAGCAGGACACCCCAAATATCCCAGCAGTTTCACCCTGGCTCCCAGAGCAGCAGCTCTGGGACACAAGGACCAAAAGTAACGTGGTTTGTGCTTGAGGGAATTCTTATTGGGTGCATTTATCATCTTCGCCACTTTCCGGACCAGCCTGCTCTCTGACTTGGGGAGCAGCAGAGCATCAGAGGGTGGATTGAGGCACTGGCAGAGTTTTTGGGGCAGCTCCCGTGCTGTGGGATGGCATCACCCACAGAAGCCACAGCAAAAACACCTCCCAGGGTCTTTGGAAGATCCTGAGGCTGGTCCTGGCCCAGGAGCTTGGGGGATGAGTGGTCCATGAGTTTGTACAGCAGAGCTTTGCCCTCATTGCTCTCTGTGTTCTCTTTTTCTGAGTGTGAAACCACTTTATATTTTTAACGGTTTGATCCAAATCCTCTCAAGTATCAAGGAGAAGAATAAAGAAAATCCTCCCAGGTTCTTTGATGAGTCTCAAAGCAGGCTCTAGATTTTTCTTTTTAAGTAGTGAAATAGCTCAAGGAAAAAATGAAACAGTTTTATTCAAACTCTGAACCTCGAGCTGATAGCTTTGCCTGGATAGATCTCAGTCCAGATCAATTAATTCACATTTATCACAGCCAATATCCAGCTGGATGCTGCATGGCATCCTCGCTTCTGAGTTTGGGATGTGCTGCCACAATTCCACGTTCAGGCAGAGATGCCAGTGGGAAAGGGGCAAACAGACCCTTCCCTGGGAGCCATTTGACTTCCCAATCCAGAGAGAATCATCCTCCACTGCTCCAAGAGCAACGAGGCCTTCCCTGGCAAGCCCAGTGTGCAATGAGACATTTCCTCCCTGCTGATGCCAAGTCCAACTGGGCCAGTTTGGAATCAGCCACGTTGCCAGCTCAGGGCTGTGTCAGAAACTGAGCTGTCATTTATTGAAATAAATGGGTTTGTTGTCATTGAAAAGGCTCCCAACACAACAGATTTTGTGAGCTGGACAAAACTGAGGTTTTACAGTGCCCTGGGGAGAGAGAGGTTTTTCATTCCACGTCATTGCACTGTTAACTCTGAAGGAAGTTAGGCCTGAGGAAGGATTTCACCAGCCTCAGGTGTTCAAGAGCTGAAGAATCTCATGGAATGGCACCTCCCTTTAGCCTCAGACACAGCCAAACTGGGCACAAACAGAAGGAAAAATTAGGAAAAATAGAACAAGGGAAAACAAATCTGACTGGATTCCTTCCAGCTGCCTACATATACTCCAGTAATCCCTTCTGGCTGATCCTTTTTTTTCCCAAATTGGACCATCTTCCTTAGTTTAAGGCTTTCTGCTTGTTGAGATGAGTAGGGAAAGGGAAGGACAAAGGGTGAAACCGAGCCAGCTGGGCTGTGATTTGCCATTAATTCCAAACAACCGCATGAGACCAATCACAGATGCACCTGTTGCATCCCACAGCAGCAGATAATCAATGTTTACATTTTGTTCCTAAGACCTCTCAGCTTCTCAGGAGAAAAAAATCCTGAAGAAAAGATTTTTCATAAAACACGTCTGTGACAAAGGGGTGTAATTTCCTTCTGGGAGCTGGAAGCGTGTCTTCTGCTCTGTAGGAGGGCAGATCCCTGGAATCAAGGAGGAATGAGGTTCTTGTATTCCTCCAAGCTCGGGGGATCTCACTGCTCAGCAGCCTGTCTGAGGGACCAGGATGTTCTTTCCCATCTTGGGAACAACAGCAAGGTGGATCCAAATTCCCATGGGCTGCTCAAGCCCAGGACATAAAACCCATTCCCAGGGAGAGGCAGAAACACTGGATTCATTTCCAATGTATTCTTGTGTGGGAACCCAGGAAATTCCTCTGGCTGCCCTGGAGGACTCCAGACCCTGCCCAGGGGGCTCAGAGACCTTGGCACAGAGTCCCAGATCCCTGTGCCTTTGATTTAGCCATTGGAAAAAACAATTTTTTCTTTATATGAAAGATTACAACCCACAAAAGTTTAAGTAGAATGAGAGTGAATTTATCATGGGGTGAAAAATAGATTTTTTGGGGTTTTTAGAATGGGGGTTCAGGGGACAAGATGGAGGGATGTGGGCATGCCCAGCCTTTCTCCTTCTTCTTGGCCTCCATCTTCTATTGTGATGTTGGCACTTTTAGATTGGTTTAAAGTGGAAGCTCAGTGTCTAACATAGGTGATAGGTGTTGGGAATTAATTGTAAACATTGTACACGTAATTTTTAGTATAAAAAGATAACACTGCCCTGGGGCAGGCAGCGTCTTGCTGAGCGGACCTTGGCTGGATAAAGAATTTTATAGATAAGAAACAATAAATAACGTTGAGACCAAGAAATGAAGAGCCCTGACTCCTTCTTTGAGTGCCAGGCTGGGAAAAGAGACTTTCTGACACATCTTGGGGTCACTGTGAGCAGCCAGGAGACCCCGAGACTCTCGGTCTCCCCCTGCCCTCCCTGTGCCCTGGGAGAGCCCAGGCTGGGGGTGATGGAGCTGCAGGGAGACGTTGCAGCCTCCAGCCCTCTGCCCCGCCCAGCTCCCAAAATTTGGCAGGAAAGGAGGAGAGGCTGTGGCTCAGCTCAGGGCTGGCTCCTCGCTGCAGGCTGGGGAGAGCACCAAAATTCAGTCCAGCATTGCCTCCAGGAGGGAAAGCACCAAAGGGAGACTCCAGTTGTTCCTTTGGTGTTTTGGAGAGAACAGAACTGTGTGTGTGTATATTTTCTTTGCTCTTTGTGAATTGAAATACATGAACCTTGAGAAGTGCAAAGGGGTTTTCACCTATCCAGGCCTTCAGCTGGTGCTGCTGAGCTTTTCTTCTTGCTGACATGAGAGCATGGAGAACACCAAAATTCAGTTCAGCATTGCCTCCAGGAGGAAAGCACCAAAGGGAGACTCCAGTTGTTCCTTTGGTGTTTTGGAGAGAACAGATCTCTGTGTGTGTGTGTTTGCTTTGCTCTTTGTGAATTGAAATACATGAACCTTGAGAAGTGCAAAGGGGTTTTCACCCATCCAGGCCTTCTGATGCTGCTGAGCTTTTCTTCTTGCTGGCACAGGAGTCACTGGGGGCTGCTAAAATGGCACAGGACATCAATTATTCCTGATGTGGAATTCTGTGCACTGATGTGACTGTGCTCTATGGAAAAAGACAGAAGAAATTCTAGAAATGACCAGTGGATCACTGATTTCTCTGTTATTTCTCAGAGAGCATCCTCCCACCCCAAACAGGGCTCTTTTGGACTTGACTTTAAGGTATTATCAGCCAAGTGACAGAGACAGATGCAGCAGAAGGGAAAGAATATCTTCTTTTTCCAGAAGGCAGCTCAAGCACAAAAAGATTGAGGAGTTCAGCCGAGTCCCATGGAAATCTCTGGCAGGGTCCCACCAGCTCAGTCCTTGCTGGGCTGAACCTCTGGATGGCCCAGCAGACACTCAGGGCTCTCAGCGTGCAAGTTCCTGCATTCTGCTGTATGAGAAGAAAACCTCATCTCTTTGCCCTCATTTACTATGTGCAGACATTTAACAGCTGAGAAGCTGTTGTGAGCCCTCACATTAATTAGAGCTCATTGCTTCTGCTGTAATATGTACCAGCATAACACCAAACCCTAATAATCCAAACAAAAATCAGTCTATGGCATAAAACATAATCCCTCTCTGGTGTCTGAGGAGAGCTATCAATTCAGGGGCTCAATCTGGCTCTGCCTGAAGTCAACAGCAAAGCTATTAATAACGGCAGGATCAAGTCAGTGCACTAATTTGCCAAATTCCCCATCATTAGTGTGAATTAATGAGATCCTACTGGAGCTGCCTGTTGGCTGTGGGTGAAACAGAACACGCCTGGCAGCACATCAGCAGCAGGGGGGAGGCTGGGGAGGAGCAGCAGCGCTTTGGGGGGAGGGAGATGAGCAAATGGAAGAGTCCTAATGCAGTCCAGATGGAAAGAATTGACCCTGACTTCACCAGGCAGGCAATGGCCACAGCCAAGCTGTTTCCTAGTGAGGAGGAAAACGAGAGAGGCTCAAGTAGCAGATGAGAAGTCAGCTCAGATATAATAAGACAGCCATTCCCTTTGCCCCCCAAATGATCTTTTGCCCAAAACATGAAGAAAAATGTGTGTTTTCCTGCCCCTTCTCAAGGCTGCCCCGTGGTTTTCCTCCCCTTGCTTGCTTTAAAGCTCCCAGAGGTAGCAGTGCCAGTGCATGGAGTGGAAGGTTGTGCTCACTCTCACAGCCAGTCCCATCCAGAACTAAAATTATAACAAAAATCTCATGAAGAAAACATCTCCGTGAGATTTACAGTGCCAAGAGGGTCATATAAAGTTTGGAAAAGCGTCCAAAGAGATGTCAAATGGAACTTAATTGAATTTGGCTGTCATCACTAAATAGGACACATCACTTTGAGCTTAATGGATCCTGCCAAGTCCAACAACAGATATTGTTGCTGTGTTCCTTGAGATGTGATGGGGTTGAAGTGTCCATGAGTCACTGGGATTGCAGTTATTGCCTGAAAAGAATGTGCAGGGGGGAAAGGATGTTCTTGTCTGCCCCTGTGTCTGCTTTTGGTGCCATTGCACAGACAATGCCAGGCCAATGCTGCGTTCTGATCCTTTAATGGCAGCAGCCCTGTAGAACTGGGGAAATGAGAATTTTTGCTTTTAAAAAATCTGTTTGATTGTGGTGGCCAAAGAGGCAAATGCAGCCGGGTCCCTTTGGGAAGGCTGAAATGAATGGCTCCAAGGAAAGGCACAACGACAAAGCTGGCTTGTTTCACTGGGTGCTGTGATGAGAGAGGTGCAGCAGCTTTGACAACACCCCTGCCCTGCTCAGGAGGGACTTTGGCAGCAGCTCTGAGCTGGGCGCTCATCACTGACCACTAAAACCCCCAGGGGTTATTTTTGCAGCCTCTTTGGCCAGGAATTCTCTGTGCTTCAGGCTTTGGAGCAGAAATGCCCTCCTGAGCCAGGCCTTAGCTCAAAGCAGGGGTCCCTGGGCAGTGGGGTGAACTCTGCAGCCCCCAAAGGCAGCTCAGCTCCCACATCAGCCAGCCAAAGGGGAAACACTTTGGAATATTTCATGATGGCGAAATACCAATAAAAAATGGACTGTTAGAATCCACTCCTAACTAAATACCGACTGCCTGGGCTGTGCTCAGCTAGAGAAAACCTGCTTAAATATGATCCAGACCCACCAAATCTTGAAATACTCAGTGAATTCCCTTGAAAGTACCAGGGACTGATCTTCCATGCCAAGGATAAGCAAACACACTCTTTTCCAGTTGTCCCACATTACAGAGCATTAATTATCTCATAGTCAAACAGTGGAGCAGGATGAGATACCTAATTGGGAATCTCACCCATTATTTTAAACATCTAATTTGTACATCTGTGCCTGTAGCCATCAGATGACCCTTGTTTGAATTGTTAGTCAAAATAAAACACGGTAATTTTATCAGGATTTTAAAAGGTGTCATTAAATGTCCTCTACTTAAAAGGAAAAAAAATAAAAAGGAAAAAAGTCTCTGCAGGCGATGAGCTGCAGTCCCAGAGATAAGAAATGCTTCCCATACACAACCCCTTTACTTTGTAGTTCACTTCTAATGGGCAGTTTGGTGAAAGGTACTTTCCAACAGCATTTAAAGTGATCCATTCCAAAGATAAGCAAAGAGCAGCTGTTCATTAAAGCCAGCACTTCATGTGGTGCTGGAACGTGTATTTAACCAGGAAATGCTACTGTAGGCTCTCCGTGTTTGGGGTTTTTGTCCTTGTGATTCATCATCATTTACAGAAGTGGCTGAAAATTACAGGGCAACCGCGGGAGCAGAGCAGGAGGTGCTCGGGGAGGTGAACACCCCGAATCACTGAGAGTGTTTTCCACACAGCTCCCCTTTGCTTGCTGCTCCTTTTGATCCTTGTTTACAACACAAGCTCCCTGTCAGAGGGAACAAAGCTCCTGCAGTGATGCTATTGTGCAGCTCGTGTGCTGTAGCAGAATTACAAACTTTCTAGGAAGGGTTAAAGTCAGGTTCAAACACCCGAGTGTGAGCACACAGAGACCCACAGAAAGCCAGAACTCACCACTGCTTCTTCTCACTTTGCGAGTGCCAGAGGGAATTCACACATGCAGAATTCTGCAGTCATTTTTTGGGCTTAGTCCCATTTTCATACTCATGGAAACTCTCCTCGTCTTGCCCTGGATGGGATGCTCAGGTTCCTGATAGGACTTTTGGGGCAAATCACTCAGGTTCTCTATGCCAAGAAGGAGATGCTTCTCCTTCCCTTACAAAATCCAGCAAGTGTCAGTGTCCTCAGAGGTGATGTAACCTGTCTGGGGAGATGCTGTGAGGGAAACATTTTCCAAGTTATTCCAACTTGAAATCTTGTCCTCCACGACAGCAAAGCCCAATTTGTCCCACCGGAGGAGCCAGGTTCTGTGCTCTGCACACACTGCTCAGGCCCTTCGGGGTGTGGGAATCACAGCCCCACGGTAGAAACTTGATTTTATGGCAAAATGCCCTCAGTGAGAGGTGCAGCAATGCTGTGGATACCCCAGCACAGGAATGGGATTGTGCAGGTGGAGAAAAATGAGTGTGTGGGCTCCAAGTAGAGGCCACGAAGGATCCCAAAACAGAAACTCCAGATTTTCCTCACTATTTCTTTACCCTCCCAACATTACCAGCAGTTTTCTGTGTTTCTGTGGATAGTCCAGTCCATTCCCCTCTCCTTCCCAAGGCACTGGGGGGTGTCACATTCTGGGAGGTGCAAATATTGATTTGTCTGTGGATTTATTCCATGCCAGAACACATAATCTTGAGCTTTTGGTCAGAGCTTCAATCAAACCTGGGCATTTTATAGAAAATTTATCATTATGGAAACCCTCAATTTTCCTTAGGAGTTAAACCAGACTAATTTCAAACCATATCATATTCATTTGAAGGATACCACTGAGAAAGAAGTGGGGTTTGTCTTGCCTTATAAGCTTCCTTCTAAAAATTTCAATTTTTTTTTTTGTTTCTTGACCTTGAAATTCCCTAAGAATCAAAGCACAGCAACACCTTTCTGAGGACACTGCAGCACTTCCCGTTTCCCTGTGCAAGAGAGAATATGCAGAGACAGAGTAAATATGGGAAGTCAGCGAGAGAAAACCAAAACGAGAAAAAAAAAATCAACCAAATTCTTATGGAACCTTTAAGAGGCGTTGGGTGCCAATTCTGGGTAGAGATGGCTCCAGCCCAAAACGCTGCAGACTGCTCTGAATGAGGTTTTCATCAGGCAGACTTTGGCGTGGGCTCGCAGCTGCCCTGGGTTTTGTTCAGCTTCCAAAACAAGAACCAGGGCTCAGAACAGCCCAGGGCTGCTGCAGGGTCAGGGGGGATCTCAGGCTCTGTCTCAGGTGTCTCACACAAGGTGAAGGTCCACACTGAGCTCCTGCTTCACCCTCCCTGATTCACCTATTTTTTTAAATAGCAGTGAATCAGTGAAAACTTGCTGAGAAGAAAGCCCTTCCTTTCTGCTGTTCAGTTTTTAATGCTGTCTGCAGAACAACCTGGAGAACCCCCGCAGCCACCAGTTCTGTGTGACTTTTCCTACCAGGAGTGAATTATTCCTTGTGCAGACATTGTCTGTATCCATCTCACTTTTTCTGCCTGAGTTTTGAAGGTTTAAGGAGGTGCAGAGCTGGAGAAAAGATGCTGCATCACATTTGGGTTGCATCTAATCTGGCCACAATAATCCCCCACAAGTCCAGCTCTGCCTCAGACAGCAGCAGTGGGGAGCAGCTGACATTTATGGGAACCATTTGCCCTGCAGAAAATAGGATTAGCAATTCAGGACCCAGAATTAGGGAGGCACGTAGGAACCCACAGGGTTCGTGGCAGGGAAAACTCCTCTGGTTCATCAGCAGCTCTGAAAATGATGAAGCAGTTTGGGAGAACAATTGGGTGATGCAAGAGCAGATCTTGGGAGGTCAGGGTGTCTGGGGCAAGGGAGAGAGAGACAGAAAAGTCTTGTTCCTCAGTGACATTTTCCTGTCACAATTTGGCTAAAAATTTGGGCAGGACACTGAGGAGAGAGAGGAGATTTCACAGTAACTGAGGCTGTGAGAAACTTCTTTACCTGAGCATCTAATAATGGGAAACTCAGCTGGAGTTGGGGTTTTGTTGTGAGTTTTAAGTAAGCCTGACAGGTTCACTGTGATCTGCAGAGTCTGACTGATGATTTTAGAGAGTTTTGATCTCAACAACTCTGAAAGTTCACCACAAGGACAGCACAGGTGAGGAAGGAAGAAGAGAAATAAAAGACAACTCCAAGTTACTCCTTGCTCATTGAGGAGAATGAAACTGATTTACCCAATTTTGCTTTCCAAGTGTCAATTTAGCTGTAATTACTGCATCTGTAGGCTCAATGGGCTTTTGTCACTTTGTTCTTCACCACAGTCCCTCAGAAGTCCCAGCAGTCACTACTGGATGGAAAAAAAACACGTGAGGAGTAATGAAGAAGGAACAAATAGACTGGAAATCAAAAGGCTTCCTTTGGTTCCAGTAAACCATGATTACCACGAGCCCTCATGCCAGTTAAAACATCAGGTAGAGTATCAGCCCCGCCTCAGCTGGAGGGATAAAATGTTATTAACAGGATTTTTGCCATCACCTGTAGATCATGTTTATTCCATTTAAAGCTGTTCCATAGTCTGCTCCATTCAGGATGAACTCTGAGAGCTTTGGCTCCATGAAATGCCAGCAGCAGGTGATAAATAGACTGAACACTTGGTCCCAGCAATGATCCCTTCCATCCCTTCACGTCCTGGGCCAAGCCTGCTCCTGCCTGTTTGCATCTGTAATTGATTGTGGGAGCTGTTAATCATAGGTGCCTGTGATAAAGTTTAGACATCTCTTTGATTCAAGGATGCTATTAAGGAATTAGGCAGCAGCAGCAGGGGCAGAGTTTGTCTCTGCAATTAATTGCTCCCGGGGTTTTGCAATCCAGGGATCGAGTGGTGGTGCAAAATTCAAAGAGTGGCTTAGAAAAACCCAAACAACAACAACAGCAAGGCCCAGCTCGGGGTGCTGTGTTCTGCTCACAGTCCACAGCTGGTGGGGGCTGTGGACATTCCTGTTCCATGGCTGCAATTTGGGAAACAAATGCTCAGCACCCGTTTCAGCTCCTGAGCTGCTACTGGAGCTTGTAGGAGATCTGATGGAGGAGGGACAAGGTAAGCAGGAGGATAATTAGATTTCCCTCCAAGTTACACTCCAAAAGGACTGGGGAGTGACTGCACTCCCTGCTGGCTTTGGCCCTGTTTTGATCAGGATCCTGACAAGAATTGCCTGATTCTATTAAAACTCAACATAAATTTGGACTCTTGGTCTAATCATAAGTCATCCCTTCAGGCCTGGTATTTCCTCATTTCATAAGAGCTGGTATTAAGGATGTTTGGGCTGAATTTGTTTTGAGGTCGAAAGCTGGGTGAAGAAAATGTCAGAAGAAAATATTTTTGAGTCTTCAGAGGTGGCTTTTCATCTGGAATTAAACTCCAGGAACTGGACTGGGACCTGCTTTGGTTGTAAATGAGAGGTAAAACAAAACTCTTCTCCAGGTGCATTGGGTTCTTTAAAGCTCTTCTGATGTTTGTCATGTGAAAGCATGAAATGCAGCAAGACAAGACAATTCTAATTCAGACAATTATTTTTCACTTAGGCCAAGCTCCTCCCAGTTACTTAAAGTGAATTTCCAGACTGGAAGGTCTCTGAGGCAGGAGATTGCAGCAATAGTGGGAACTAATTAAATGGGAGTTTTCTCATGTCTCTTGTGCTGGTTTTTATACAAGGTGCCTGCCATTAACCAACCCAGAAATAGATGCTTTCCAACCCAATATAAAATAATTTGCCTTTTTTTTTGCCGAGTTCATTGAAATCAAATCCTGACATGTAATGTTGTTGTTGTTGTTCTTGTTATGGGAAACGATCCTGCCCTTTGAATGCCTTCTCTTCCCTCTGGGGACGTGTCCATCCAGGTGACTGTACCTGCTCCCAGCAGCAGCTTGAGAGCAGTGGGGAAATGGAACATTGAGGTTTTCAAATTCCATTCCAGTGTCTCGCTGCCAAGGGAGCCTGCCGAGCTCAATTCAAGGGCTAATCCATGACCATCACTCCACTTCAATAATTGCAGAACATTAATGAGTCTGTTTCCTTATTACAGAGCTCAAAATAAGAGCATTGGCATTCCGATTTAGCAGGGAACTTTTAAAGTCTTAGCCCAAGGATTGTAAGAGGAATGGATTTTTTTTTTTAATTAACTTTGCATTCAAAAGTTGTGTTAAACCATCTGTTCTCATGCAAGAGGTGAGGGAGGGGGACCATAGCCACAGATTTTCATCAGCGAGCTGTTAAATTAGTCCCTTTACTTCACAGAGCTTGTTTTATTCAATCTGCCTTTATTAAGAACACAGGTTTGATTCTGCAAAGAACAAATTCTTCTGGTTCTTTAAGGAAAATGGTTTTAAGCAGGGTTTTATTAGGTTGCATTACTGGATAAGCGATACAACATGTTACCAGCGTGAATCATCTGATTTAGAGTGACAAGAAAGGAACTTAAAAAATACCCAGAGCCAAAACATTGCCTGGCAAGGGCTGACAGGGCCAGATTGGATCTACTTCTGCAAAGTTTTGCTGTTGCAATTGGTAGTAACTGTCAAGGGCTTGTAGATAGTTTGTAGATATTTTGGCTAACTCTCCTTGCCATCCCTAAATTAAGGAGGAGAAATTAGGGCCAGACTAAACCTAACCAGACTGAGTAGTCAGCAGGGCTGCTGATGGAGTGCAGCAAGATCTGGGAGAAGGTCCAGCAGGATTCCATCCCAAGAGACATCCATGGGTCACCTTTCCTTCACCCTACAGCACACTGGTGTTCTTTCCCTGCCTCAGCCCAGCCAGAAGAGCCCTTATGAACCCCCTGGCTGCTTTGTCTGATTCACAAACCTTTGCCTTTGGAATTCCACAGCCTTCAGCAACACCAGGGGGGACAGAACCTACCTGAGAGGCACCCCTGAAATTCCTCAGCTGTTTCCACTGCCTGCATCCAGAGCCCTGCTGCTGCAAACCTCCAATATTCTGTTGAGAGGCCTGACAGGTAACAGGGAAGAGGCACAGAGAATATTGATAGAAACAGAAATGGGGTTTCTTAATGAGAAACACCAGCAGAAACCCGAGTCAAATATTCAATGGCCATGAGGTCAAAGAGCATCTTCTGCTTGCACTGAAGACAGAGGGAAAGTGGCACGTGAAGATCTGCAGGTTCAAGGATATCCCAGGTAACCAAAAAGAGAAACTGAGTGCTCTCGCTAAAAATGTCATAACAAAATAGAATAATTTCACGTACCAAACTTGACAGCTTTGAGTGTAAGGATGTGTCTTCATCATGTTGAGAGATCTCTGTCAGGATTGGGGTCTAGCCTAGAATTAGCTCCTTTCCTGTATTGAGGTCCTGGGATTGAAATGAGCTTTTATATCTGAAGTAAACTTCTAAAAGAACTCCTGAAACTGGTGACTAGAATTGATAAACCAAAATTCCCAACTAAGCTAAAGTACCCACATTTTTAAGAGATACAATGCCCTCTGTTGAATTCTCAAACTGTGCTCCAGACTTTATAGAGAACCCAATACCTCTGTGGTTTCAGGCTCCAAACTGAACTATGGCAGCAGAAGGAAGGTGACTGCCTAAAAATCAATTTATAACCTCACTGCTGTCCTCCTCAGCAGGTTGGTTCCCCCTCTTTATCCCAACTGAGTCTTTCTGCCAAGAGCCTACAGACTGCTGGAACAGTAAAGAAAACTCCAGAAATGTTTTGTTCCTCCATCCACAGCAGGGAGAAGAAGGAAAGGAGAACCAAATTTTGCAGCAGGACTGTTCCTTTGGGATGCAATGATGGATGTTCATACCACTAACAAGTGTCACTTGTTTCATCCCCTCAGAACCTATTCCCACTTTGAGGCTTGGATTTTACTTGTAGAACAAAATCATGGTCAAGTTATGGACCAAGGACTTGTCACTGAAGTTATGTTGGGACCTGTCTGGGCAAAAATAAAAAGACAGTATCATTTCTTAATTGGAAAACTCACCCGAAATATTGGTTCAAACTAAATCAAAACCAGTACTTTAAAATGCTTCATTTTGCGTTCCTGTTGAGAAAATAACCCTTGGAGTGAGATTTTTACAATTCTACATACAGAATATGACATACATCTATTCATATTTCAGACTCCATAAGAAAAAGACAAAAAGGATAAAAAAGGCCAGAGTGCTCCAAGCACAGGGCTTGGATTGTAAGTCCGAACTCTGGAATTCAGTTTTCTTACATGCAGGGAACAGCTGCAGCCTCAGTTTCATGAGTAACCATCAGGTTTTCCTTTTTGGTGGCTGTTAGTCATTTGGGATGCTCGGCTCTGCTGCATCCTTTCCCCCAGAGGGAGCAGAGGAATCCCATTACTGCCCCTGGAGTGTGTGCCAGCAGCCCGGGAGTGGCTTGGGAACGAGAGGCTGTTATTACAGGAGTGATGACTCCTGATTCTGAGAAGCCCTGGCCATTTGACCGCGCTTGGGAATGAATCTGCTCCTCTTTTCTCCCGAGCGTGCTGTCCCTCTCACACAGGGAAAAACTGAGAGCAGCAGGGCTGAGCAGCTCCACTCTGCCACAGCAGCTTGGACTGGAACCTCCATTCCAGTAGCCATGGGATTCCAGGGAATCTGATGAGCTGGGAATCCTGAGCAAGACCACAAATCCATCCCGAACTCTGCTCCTTTCGCCTCTCCCTCTGCTCCATCCACATCCATGCCACCTCCTCATTACAATACGGAATGAGGAAGGCTGAGAACCCCCCGGGTTTCTTTCAACCTCTCTTGAGGTGGAATTTGAACCTTGCTACGAATAAACCATTAAAAGGACATTAATAAACACCGGAAAGCAGTAATGATGTGTTACTGCCAGAGGAGGGCCAGTCCAACGGGTTGAAGGCTGACACAGTTTTCCAGGCTCAGGCTTGCACAATGTGCTTGTTTACCTGGAACATTTCTTCTTTCCCTTTCCCTCCTCAGACACACACATGGGGGGACCAAGGGACAACGGGAACTGGACTCAGGAATTCCAAATATAGGTTACAATCTCCATTCCTGATAGTTTTATCTGTAAGATCACAACTGTAAATATCCTTTATTTCTAAAACCTCAGATATTTGAAAATGAGGGTACTTGTCTCTCACCTAGAGTTCCAATCCTCTTGGTTTATCCTCTTTGTGCATATATATTCAGTTTATTTCTCCATTCTAGGACTCATTCCTGTACTTTCCCATGAACCATGAAAGATGAAAATAAGTTTTTCTCCCCTTGACTTTGTAAATCTGTCCAGAACTCTTCTGTTCCTCTTCCCACTGAGTCATTTTAGCCCTTTAAATTTTACCTTGGAAGCTTTCCTTTCTCTTTACTTCATAATGCTGACTTCTGCTCTTTAGTTGTGTAATACAGCCCAATGTTGAAAGTCAGGAATTACCCTGAAAACACAGCTGGAATTAGGAATTAAGTTTAGGATGCCTGAAGAGAGCAGCAGCAGGGTTATGTCTGATTGATCTGATAATCCTTATTAATGGCAATTCCTACAGTGCTCTGGAATCAGCTGCTCAGAGAAATTCTCCCTGAATTTGCCCTGTGTTTGGGAAGCAGATCCCACAGGGTGCTGCAATCATACAGGTGGATCTGAGCTAAACTGGTGTTCAAGCTCTTTTTGACAAATTTAAAATCTCTACACTTCCTTTTCCAAAGCTTTCCCACCATGCCAGTGTGGAAGGGACCAAATGAACACTGCAGGAGTAAAAAAATTGCACTTCAAAAAGAACTTACCCTGGCCATCACCTCACACACCTCAACCAAGACAATTCCCAGGGTTCAGATCCATCCATACTTTCATATCTTGCCAATTCCAATGAAACGAGGATAATTTAGAAAAGTGTAATTATGTTTTAACAGATCAAAGATGAGTGTACTAAGTTGAACTAATTGCAGTGAGGAATTTTGACCTATTTTCTTTGAAGTCTTACAAAAAAATGAATTAGGAAAGCCAGTCCCTTTTGCACAGGTCAAGTTCAAGATTCTTCATAACATTTTAGCTGCCAATTTATGATTTTGCTGGACACCAAATAAATTCATTATTGCTTCAGGATCAAACAGTTATTTATACAAGGTGATAGGAGTCCAAATATTAAATATTTTCTGATGATTGCCTGAATCCAACTATTCCTTTCTGCTACTGTTGCTTCATGCTTTCTCCTACTCAAATCCATCTTGAAGTGATGTAGATTCACACAGATTTATTTATTCATTTACTTATTTACTGATTAGGATCCCAGAAGGCTTCTCACCAGTGAAATAGTGTTTAAGAATATTTTATAGCTTATAAGATGCAGTTTGGACCTAGAAGAAAAATCTTACCTCAAATGCAAACATGCTGAAAAGCAAAGGTGATTCCGTGCTTGGGAATCAGCTCTGTGCCAAAAAATGAGCAGGAAGCTCAGAGGAGAAGAAGAAGAGGAACAATGAGGCTGTGGCATGGTTTGTTTCTGTCTTGTGGATTTGAAAGGAGACTGGATTTATCAATGTGAACTCTGTTCTCAACTTTCTGACGTGGCAGTGGCTGAGTATGGGAGTAAAACTCTGCTGTGCAGTTCCTTCCCCGTCCTTTGTGGCAGCTGCTTTTGGAAATTTCTTCCTTCACCAAATCTTCCTCCTAAATATGAGAAGCAGAAATCAAACTTAAGCTCAGAAAGTGCCTCTTTTTTCTTGAGGCAGCATGGAAGTGGGAAAGGAGAATGGATGCAGGGATTTATCTGGGCTGTAATTGGCCATATCCCAACAGCAGCTCCATTCCTCGGCATTGTAGGGACAGGGAGAGGTAAGAGGTTGGCCTGGATCTTTTTTCACATTTATACATGAAAGGATTTGTCCTTAGCCATGAGCACAAACCATTAAAGTTACTCAACTCCAAATTCTGTCCAGTCACACAGAGGGACCACCTCTCTCTCTGTTTCTACCTCACCAAAAAGACTCCAAACCTTTCTACTCCCATTTCCTTCCTCTCCTTCCTTGTCTCCATTCCCTTAGGGTCCTACCTTCTACTGACTGACCTCTACCAACAGCAACAACAATAATTATCCTATAATTAGACACTCTGTTCCTAAAGCTGTCAGTGTGGGAAGGAAGCGAGAAGTGCTCAAGGTAAGAGTTTAAGGGCTCCTTCTTCATTGTATCACCAGAGGTATTTGTGCCAAGTCCTTGGCACTTCATTAAGTGGCTGTTGGGGTTCTCTTCTAATTGCATCTCATAAGCAGCTGATTGCAGCTCATGACTCAGTGGTTGAGTCTCCAGACCACAGTGATAGTGAAGGACGCTCAGGGATTCAGATTTCCAGTTCCTGCTGCCAATTAGGGCCAAACGAAACCCTCCAAGCCCATCGTGCCACCCGCGCAGCGTTGGGGGTGCACCTCAGTCTTCTGGGTGTCACCCCAGAGCCTGGAATGCACAGCTTTGGCTCAGGTAGATGTGTGCAGCTTGTGTGAAATCCAAACACCCAGCAAATCCTCCTTGGTGCTAGAGAACCCTGTGAAACCACAGTTCTCACTGTCCCATCAAACAGGTGGGACTTTGAAATGTTCTTGTTGAAATGTCCCAGCTCCGTCAAGGTTTGGAAGCACAGCCCAGGATTAAAGACACTTTGGTTTATCCTCTCTCTGTGACATGAGCACTCCGCTGAAATTCCTTAGCAAGATATTGCATATAAATGCAAAGAAATACATGAACTCCTTACAGCTGGGATGAGGGGCATGTCCACATTTCACTTTTTCTCCTTGTCTTTAGTGTCTTCTGGGATAATCTGTTGCAGAATAACAAATCCCTCAGCCCTGGCTCTGACTGGAAATGTGTACCAGGGTTTCCCTTCTCACTCACTCCATGGCTGTTTCTTCTTCTTCCACTTGCCTAGTAAAAAAATAAATAAATAAAGTTTTATCCTTTTATTCCTGGAGTTAAATTTTCCCTGGGCACAGAACATGGAGCAGTGCCTGCAGAAATACACGGGATGGAATATCTGACTTTACCTCTTTGTTGTCCACATTTCACTGTCTTGCTGCTGCTTGGATTGGTTATCCAAACCTCAGTGCAAATATTACTAATAAAATCACACTTTCCCATAATACTCTGCCTCGGTACTGAATTTCTCCTGACTCTCACTCAGGCTTGGTTATTGATAAGCATCAGGCAAAAGAAGGGTCTCTAGGTTAAATCTATATTGCTTTGAATTTCCCTTCCATGCTTAACATCAGACGCCACCAACACATCTTGAACTGATTTAAGGCCCTGGGGTGTTGCTCGGTGCCATTCAAAACACAGCAAGCCACTTTCCATGTGCCGGGGCCACTAGGGCTCGTTAGAATGGCATTTTTAATAAAACTTAAGTGTAACTACAACATTTTGCGGCTCCACTCTCCAGATAAACCACTACAGACGTCATTCCCCACCTCAGCTCCCCGTTTACACACCCACCAGACTTTTGACCAGCCGGCCAAATTCATTCTGGGTGTAAATCTATGGCAATCAATAACATTCCTTCTGCTTGACACTTCTTGTGGGCAAAAGTTTCCATAGGCTTGTTTGCCTATGTGTCTTTTTTTTTTCACTTCCTATAACAAATTAAGTCTTGAAACAAAGCCCTGAATGTTATTATTCAGGTGAGGCAATGCAGGAGCATTAAAAACACTTTGGGTTTAGATGCAGCTGGTCTATGTTAGAGTTGTTTTCTGGTCCAGAAAAGGCTGGGCTGTTACGAATGCTTGAAGATTTTCTCTTTCATTGCCTAGAATGAAAAGAAAAATACATTTATCCAGTGCAATTTCTTCTAGGCAAGAATATCTTCAGGGTTCACAAAAGAGCTCTCTGGTGCTGGCTGGGATGTGACAGGCAAAAAAAGCATAAAGCCAAAGGATGAACTCACTATCTGTTCTGCTGGCCAAAATCAGAATCTGAAAGGATCATTTACAACTCACAGGGACAATCCTAACCAGCTCAGTCAGGGCAGGGTTTCTTGGGAAGCTTCTCCATGGGAATTGGGGGGAACTGGAGGGGAATGACCCCACCAGGAGCTGCTTTGCTGGAGCAGGAGCATTTCCAGCAGAGAGTTTTGCACTGGCTGTTGCAGAGGGCAAAGCTCTGCATCTCCTCAGCACCTTTTCTCCTCTGATGACTCCTCTTAATATATCCCATTGTGCTCCTGCTTTCAGTTTCCTGGGACAGAAGAATCAATACATGGATTCCCTGAAGTGAATCCCTGTGTAGTTTGTAGGATTTGGTTAAAGAGCCTGAATCACACTCTCTTCTCTCTGGACACTCCGATTTCTATCCTCAGCCCCCTGAGGACAGAATTCTTCTGTTTGCAGAATTTTGCACTGATCAGCAAAGACCTCTGTGAGATATTTTTCATCCAAGTACCACCTGATGCTTCCCGATGGACAGAAGGATCATTCCTTTACCTTCATCAGCTCCTGGCAGACCCTGTGGGGCTCTGTTTTCTGGCGGGGACGGTGTGTGAGTGCACAGACAGCCCCAGATGCACAGCTCCTAGCAAGGCTTTAAACATTTGCACATCCCTAGCAGAGATTTTAACGTCAATATGTGAGGCTGATCGTGTGCTGGATGTGCTGTTCCCACCTCTTTCCCACCCCAAGGCTGTCCCAGCTGAAGGGAAGGGAGGTGTGAAGTGTGTGGCAGTGCACACCCCAGGGCAGCAGCCAGCACCACCATTCCCAGCTCCCAGCGTCTCCACGCGATGCTGTTTAATACCAGACCAATGAGGTGAATAAAACCTACAAAAGTTTACAGTGTGTAAATTACTGTTGCACCCTGCCCTCTGCCTCTGCGCTGAACTGAGAGGGATAAATGGAAACAGCCCCTTCCCTGCCATGGCAGGAGGACTTCCAGGAGCTGCAGGAATTCCTGGGCACTTATACAGGGGTGGAAAGCAGCAGGAAACGTCCCAAGCGGCTCTGGCTCTTGACACCTCATCCTCTGAACATCCCACTCGCAGGCACTTGTGGAAAGAGGCTGTGCTGGAGAGTCTTGGCTTGAGGCCACAACTCTCCAGCACCCAGAGCCACAGGGCTGAGCAAAACTGTGCCCTTTGAGGGCCAGCAAGGAGGCAAAGCAGCAAATTGGGGCAACAAGCAGCTAATTTGGGATTTGAGCGGGGCACAGAGGGAGGAAAACAAAGCTCTTTGGAGCGGGGCTCTGCTGGAGGCTGAGCACCACCAGGGCTGTTGTTTTGCCTCTTCTCGGCCTTCAGAAACGTCCCTGTTGTGTAACCTGAATAGCTGCTGGCCATCCCATATCTCACATATTTGAGAAGACTGGAAAATTCTGTTCCAGAGGATCTGGAAGTGCTGAGGGAACGTGCCATTGCAGACAGGCATCCACAGCTCAGCTCAGCACATGAGCTGCCCTGGCAGCTGCTGTGTTATCTTTGGAGCCACTGCTCACTCTGTCAAACTGAAAACACGACAAAACATTTGAGCAAATGCTGAAACTTTTATGATCTCTTGGGGGGAAAAAAGAAGTTTCAGATAGCGTAATCTGATGAGTGTGGTACAGATGGAGAGATAGACAATGCCTGTTAGAAGATGCATCTGCATGTTATAAAACGAGGAGGGAGAGATCTGGCTCCCTGTTTTACCCTCAGATGTGTGAGCACAGATTCCTTTAACCATTCCTTCAACCATTCCAAACCCTGCTGCTGGAAATAGGGCCTGAGCAAGGGGCAGAGGCCCTTCCTGAAGCAGCTGCTCATTCTCCACCTGTGTGGGAGAAGTACAAAGTTGACACTGGGTGCTCAACCTGATTTAGCAAATTATTGCCTTTGCACACGTGATTTCGTTTTCTGTGCCTCAGTTTCCCTGTTTGTAAGACAGCAAAATCAGTTGCATCATCGAGTGCTTTGGTATTGAAAAAATGTTCTATCTAGGGAAAGGTTTCACTGTTCTCATATTTCTGGGTGCGTAAGAGGTCACTGGAAGTTTAAGGAAGCTTACTGAGGTGTTAGTTAAAAATAGTTAACGATGCAAAAAAAAAAAAAAAAAAAAAAAAAAAAAAAAAAAAAAAAAAAAAAGGCAACTTGGAAACATCCAGGGGCTATATTTTAAAAACAAACGAATGCACAGCCATAGCAAGGAGCAGCTTTTGCCAATACTTGCTGAAGTGAGGTGTTTGAAATGTCACAGTTGGGGCTGCTCCTGCTGAATCCTGGGGAATTATAGGTGCTCAGGATATTCCAGGATCAGATCTAAACCCATTTACTTCAGTGTAAGGGGAAGGGGAGCAGGAGCAGCTCCAGCAATGGGGACTGCGTGCAAACGCGCGTCTCGCACACAATCCGAGGGTTGTTCTGCTAAAAGCGGGCACGGAAACATCAAGTTAAAGGTCATGGCTGAGTCTTTCATTTCCCCCCTCTGCTGTGCCCGGGATTTGTCTTCAGACTTTCTGGGAATGGCTCTGGTCGTGTGCCGCAGCACCGGCTGCGTTTCGCTGATGAGCAGAGCGCTCCTCGTGTACTCTGCACAGCCAATTAGCAAAGTAATTGAGAACCGCTCGGGATGAAAGGTGTAATACACACACACGATTATTCACCATTTTCATTACATGCCGTATCCGGGAAGCTGCTGGAATGGAATGCAGCGAGGCACTCCGTGATGAGGTAACTGGGAATGACCTGCTTTTCCTCATTTACATCTGACTCAGAGCCATTTGAATACTCTGCTTTATGTGTGATACTGCCTTATTGCTTTTACAACACCCCGCAGAAGGCGAGGAGAGCCAGCAGGTCTCTGCCCTCCAGAGGTTGTTTTATCAGAGAGAAAATGAGTGGAAGGTAATGCACAATAGGGAGGAGATGGGTGGAGAGCTTGAGATGGTTGGACTGCAGCATAATCATTATTATTATTAAAGTCCTCATGGATATCATGGGAGAAATTAGTCTTAGGTAAGGATTTGAATGGAATGAGACCAGTTGCTCAGCAGGCCAGAACTGGGAGGCTGTTTAAGCAGAGAAGGGTGGTGTAGGGAAAAAATTGGATATACTTACTAATATATATATTTTTAATGGCTATATCCAGGTTTTATATATAAGGTTATATAGAAGATGATGATAATCCCCAGCCCAGGATGTAAAGACAGGGCTAAAATAGTTGTCATACCTTCATTTTGGAAACAGCCCATCAAACCTGATCTTCTTGAGGCTGCAAGTTAATTTTTAGGATCAGATTTTCAGAGCTACTGGGTAAAACCTGGCTGGATCTGAATGGCACCGTTTTCAAAACTTGCCTCTCAAACTCTGGTGCTTCAGGAGGTTGCCTGGATTGTGGAAAACGGGGAATTGTTTTGCTGCCTGTATTAGATGTTTTGTTTTTGTATCTTCATCCTACTAAAAAAGTGCCAGTTAGAAACACTGAGCTCCCGAGCTCCTGAACCCTTCCCTCGGCAGAGCACGACATCCAACACTAAAGCTCTCTCTTGTGGTCCTGCTATGCAAACACAAGTCCTTCGTCAGAGGCAAACTCGGCTCAGAAACTACTTCAGCAAAACACCAAGCTCATCACGAGTTGAGAAATCACGTCTTAATTTTCTGTTAATTAAGCTGACAGTTTCTATTCCTAATTTTAAATGGAGGATGTTTATTATGGAAATTATTGGCAGTTCTTGCTCTTCTCACACCAAATGCGTTACCAGAAAAAAAAAAAATCCCTTCTTTTAAATAAGAGGTTGAATTTTTTCGAAATATTAAAAAGGCTGATTCAGGTGCTTACAAGCACAACCTTCCCATGGTGCTGGAATATCCAGCTTCCACTTCCAAGAGTCATTTTGCCCTGGCTACCTTTGATTTCCCAGGCTGAAACCTCTCCTTTGCATTTACGTGCGGAGCCGGGAGAGCCTGGGAAGGGCAGGGACACGGAAAACAACTGGGCACCCTTGGGATTTGCAAAAGCAGAACCTGTTCCCCGCAGATGAAAGCTGATTCACGGGACACTTTTCTGACAGCCAGCACTGTCTGTGCTGATTAAGGAATTGTGAGATCAGATAGAGAGAGTGGCAGGGAGCTGCTGTGTCATCTCCTGGTGGGGCTGCTGCCGCTGGGGATCGGCCTCGTCTGAGCCACTTTGTTCTGGCACCAAGCTGGGCTCACGTTTGGCCTTTCCTTGTCCTTGGCCAGAGGGGAACCCTGAGCAAAACTTCAGGAGGAAATCTGGATTGGTGTGCAGATGCTCCCTAAATGCCTGGGGGTGGACAGAAAGTCTCATTTCCCAGCTGATCAGGAGTTGTGGGGGTGAAAGGATGGAGCTGGCTGGCCTCAGAGCAGGCAATGTCTCACCTGGGGAACCTTTGTGGGCAGGGCTGAGGTGCTGCTGGATTTGCTTTTACTCCTGAAAAACGAAGGGGTGAAAAATAAAATCTTCCAAAGTGACAGAGCCACGAGGAAAATGGGAATGTTTGCTTGCAGTAACACAACAAACAGGACCTTGAATCCGCAGGATGAGCTACAAGATCTGAGGAAACCTCTGAGCCCGACCAAAGGGGCAGGAAAAGGTCTGAAAATGGCACGTGAGGCCAGTTTTGGGAGGGTTCAGCCTTTGAAGATGGATGGGGGAAGCAGGGGTTGGATTTCTTGGCTGTCTTCTGGAATCAAACCCACCCACCAGTGTCCCTATCACTCTCCCAGAAGCTGCTGGAAGTCACCCCATGGGCTTGACTGAAAAATCCCCACAGGGGCTCTGATCCCAGACCAAGCAGCCTCAGCAATGATGGTTTTGTTCCTTCCTGTTCAACAGAGAAAAAATTCCACCTTTAGGATGCACCCAAACACAGGACTCTCTCCTTCTGAGCTTACAATTGACTACCTAAAATCACATTAATGGTATGACCCTGGCAACCCTTGAACAGAAAATTTAGTGGGAAGTTTGGAAATCCTAAAACTCCTTGTTTTCTGGAGAGTTCAGGGAAAAAATTAATGTTTTTAATATATATTTTTCAAGAGTTTTCTGAGAATTGGAATGCCATGGACTTACTGCTTTGTCTTCCTTTGTACCTTTTTGTTATTCCACATCACAAAATGAATGGTGTTTAGGCAATTTCCCTTTTTCTACTTAGTGTTTACTGCATATTCGAAACATGGCAAATTTTGGAAAGTTAGAGAATGACCAAGTAAATAAAATGTTAATAAATACTAAGATTATTTTCTCTCCTGATAATGGCAATGCTAAAAAAAATTGTGCAGGTTAGTTTTTGATAAAGAAGATCCACGTCTTCTAAGGCTAGTTTGGTTTTTTTTCAAAAAAATAATGCAAAATATAAATAAAAACCTTTGAAGTGGAAAATTCCAACCAACTCTCATTGTCCCACCCATGGAGAGTCACCTAGAGATGAACAGAGTTGATTTTTTAATGCAAACCCAGGCAGGACCAGGCTGCACTTTGCCTTACTGCAAAACTGGTTATTAAAACTCATTTGATTTTGAATGAGTGTTGGTTTTGGTTTTTTTTTTTTCCCTGCATTGTTTTGAAAGAAACAATTCATTTTCCTGGACAATTAGAAAATGACAATTGTAAAGGACTGGAAGAACGGGTCTGCTGAATGAATCCAGGCATACCTGGGACTGATTTGGTAGAAAGGAACAATTCTAAAAAACAACATTTTTGCAGGGCTTCATCCTCTGAATCATTGGCTGCTTTTAATGGCAGCTAACACCAAATTGGACTTATTAACGGTGAGGAAGGCCTGAGCCTCTGCCAGGGCCAGATTCTTTTTCTTTTGTGGATGCAAAATGCACTGGAGGTGTTTGGGAATGGCTCAACATGCAGGAGCTTGAGAGTGGGGTTACAAAAACAGAGCTAACAGGCAAGCCAAAGGAAAACTGGGAATGCTGCTGACTCCTTTGGAAAATCAAGACAGAATGGAAGGCTTTCTTCATTAATTTTCTTTAGAAGTTAATTTACCAAAACATCGAATTAAGAAAAGAAATGTGGAAAAACATGAGCATCCCCCATTACTGTGACAGGGTTTTTCTTCCCTGAGCTGGGAGTTGAAATTTTCAAACCTCACCAAGAAATCATCACACCCAGGCACTAGTGGACAGCAAAGTCACCAGGGCTGTAACCCTCTGAGGGCTCCAGACCAAGCTCTCTGATTTAAAGTGGGGATTTTCTGGAGGAAAGGAAAAAATGGGCTTTGAACTTCTCAAATGCCAGACGTGTGTGTGAGCAGGTTGGGTCTGTGCTGCTCTCACCACGTGGCTGCTGCTTTGGGGAGCCAGGCTGGTACTGGCAGGCACAGAACCCTCATGGCTGCTGAACTCTGCTGAAAATACCCAAAACCTACCCAGGGCATGGAGAAATGGACTATTTTTTCCTGTTATGGGTTAAATCTGTTCAGGTCCCAGTGTGTAGCTTGGGAAGTCAACAGGAGCTGCCTTCCAGTCCTCTTCCTGCAGTCACATATATATGTGACAAATAAATGTTGTGTCCACAAAAAACCCTAACAAAAACAAAGGAAAATCAAATCAGAACTTAACCATGCTATTATAATCAATCCAGTCATTGTCTATTTGTAAATATGCCTTCCTGCCCTTGCTTAAAGCATTTTTTCTTCCTGGTGGCAGAAAATCTCAAACCACAGAGAAGTGATTTTGACAACTCTTGTTCTCATTCTTTTATAAAAGCCTGAAATTGTTGTCCCAAGACCTATTCTACAATTTCCCTGGAAATTATTCTGAATGGCAGGGTTAACAAAAGAGCTTACAAAGAGATTATTATAGTTTTTATTAATGTATATATTCAGCCAGAGGTTTGGAGAGGAGATCTGGTTTTTCTTCTTCGTCCTGTAACACCCCATGAACAACTCATGTGTGCTGGTGGATTGTCGTGCTTGCTCAGAAAAATCCATAGTTCATCTTGAAAAACTAATCCTTGTGTTTTGTCAGAAATGAAGGGAACTGCAAGCAAACAGCTGCAAAGTTGAGGAAAGGTGATTTAAATTTACCAATAACAGCGTCTTCAGAACTGTTGACTTTCGAAAGTATGAGAGGAATGAAAGGGAACGTTCCCTTGGTTTCATTCCCTGGTGTCATTCCTCATCATAATGTAATTTAAGTGCTGCCTTTTATATTGTTGCTTTGCAGGTTGCCTGTTTTTAAAGGTACACTGTCACATAAAATCAAACAATGCTTTACCTCTGCAGTGAATAACACTTCCAGCCACTAAAAGTGATTGTTAAAATGTCATGTTAGTCCGTTCCATAAATCACCGCTGAGATCCTGACCTTGCTGAAATCAATAGAGGTTTGCCACCAGCTCCCATGGGGCCAGAATTCAGCCTCCAGGCTTGATGGATATCCAGAGTGAACAATATCTCCAATTACTCTCTTAGGTTGGGCAAGTGCATTCCTGGTTCCCATTCCTTTCCTGCTTTCACAGTCCCTCACATCTTCAAGGGGGCACTTGGGCTGCTCAGTCTGAGGGGCTGCCAAGGGTCGGGCTGATCGATGGTGCTGAGGAGCCTCTTCCTGCAAACACTTCAGCACATCCAGAGCTTTATCATCCCTCTGGAGCCACAGCCCAGTTCTGTCATAAATGACAGAGCTGTGGCTGAGGTTATTGCCCATTTTACATCCCCCTGTCCGGTGCAGGAACAAAGCACAAAATGTTTTCTCTTTTCATTTACCCAGGGAGTGAGTAATAAGCTGGGTACTTATTTCTGTTGCTTTAGACAATGAAGGGAAAGTATTTTGCTCTTTGTTTTTGCCCAAATCACTCTAATTGCCTCCTGGAAAGTCCACTTCATAAAAGGAAAACACATTTGAAAGTGGAGCTGGAAAGTTCATCACTCAGAGACTGAAAAAGCAGCGTTTGTTCCTCTAATCAAGCTTTCCAGGTCGATGTGTTCACCGCAGTATGTTTACTCATGCTTCATCTCATTTAGATTTAAATAGTTATCACATGTCAATTTAAGACCATTCCTTAAAAATTAGAGAAGAACCTGTGGAAATTTTTCAGATTTTACTTCCCCATAGCTCTGGCAAGTTTTGGCCCAAAGTTGGTGGTTTTTACTTCATTGCACATGAGATTTAAGAGCAGGAATGGGACAAGGAGAAAGCTGCACATCACATCAGGGCATTAACCCTGATCTTCCTTTACTACTGCCACCCTGGCAGCCAGGGGACAGGTTTTTCTCTCCGTGCTGCTGGTTAAAAAGGGAATGTGAGCAACACCAGGCCCATGTGGCAGGCACGGTGCTGCCAGGACTCCTGCAGGTACTCAGGGCAGAAGCGAGCACTTCAAAATGCTTCTCAACACAAGTCCCAGGGCTTATTTCATTGCCTTCCCAAAGCCTGGAATCAAACACGGAGTGTATCGGATGTCTCCAGCAGCAACTCTACTCATGCACTCTTGTAAATCTCCCTCGTAATCCCCCTGCTGCTGACACTTTATTAGCCAGGCATTCCGGGCTGTGCTTTACTGGGGCACCTCTAAGTGGTTGCAGATGGGAGCTCTGCTGGGTTCAGATGTGCTACCAGAGAGCTCTCTTCATATTTTCCATGCTCTGCCTCATTTGTCAGATTGGTTTTAACCCTGTTGTGTTCAGGATGTTTCTTACCTCAGCCAAGGTGCCGGAGGTGGATGGGACGCCTGGGTGTTTTCATGGATGTGAGGCTACTCCTCTCTGCTGATCCAGGGAAACTTAAAAGCTCCTTGCATTGAATATCCAACAAGGAATGCTGGACAGGGTGAGGAGATGTGTCAGTGCTCCAGAGGGAATCTGGGAATTGCAGAGAGCTGCCCAAAGCAGCAGAGATCTGAGGTGGTGAATCCTCACCATGGAGCTCCATGTGCGAGGCCACAGCTCCGTTCCCAGCAGGCCCCATTCATGCACAGGGAAAGCCACTGGATGAAAGGAAGTTTCTGGATTAAAAGTGCCTGTGAATGCCATGTTAAAAAAAACCCATGACATCCAGGCCTAGATCTGGGTCTCTGCTCTGAGCTGCCCCATGTTTTCAGGTCTGGAGGATTAACTGAACCCCTCTTGCCATGGTTCCTGCACTGAGGAGAGCACAGACAGCACTGCCTCATTTCCCATCCAGGATTAACCCAAACATCACTGCACACCTACAGGAAAGAACACTGAAAAATCACTATTTTATCTCCCTGTGCCTTTCAATGAGCAGAACTTTGATAGATACATTCCTGCTGAACACAGGCCAGAGTTCTGGGCTGCCCAACTGGTCTCTCAATTTTATGTTGCAAATCCTGCCCAAAGAGCACAAAGTTCACAGTGCTGGGCTGGGAAAACTGTAATTCCCACGTTCTAAGCAAAGAGGAGTGGGCAGCACCCACAGCGTTAATTTTGGTTTTCTGTTCAAAAAAGCAAATCAAAGCTCTGCACTTCTTGTTTTTCTGAAATCATAAATATGACATGGAATGTGTTTATCCCTGTGATGACCTTGCTCAACTGAGGTAATGGGAATTGCAGATGGGCTCTGCAGTGCTTCAGAATTAACAGCTTTTTGGGAGCAATGGCTTTTAGGATTTCAGGTTGGAGAAGCAATGCTGGTTAAAGGAAGTGGTGTTAGAAATTCCCCAGAGATGAGCAACTTTCACAGCACTACCCAGCAAATCTGTTTTTCCAGCTTATTCAGAATCTCAAAGAAGGAATTTTAAAAATCAAGGCATGGCACTTGTGTCTTTTAAACCATTAATTTATTTAATTGCCTTGCCTGAGAAATGTTTGCCACAACCATTGGAACAATGTAAGGCAGGCTCATAATTGCTCAGTGAAATGTATACAAGTGTTTTTATAGCAGCTATTTTCCAGAAGCTCTGATTTCTCTGGTTAAATTGAGTGTAATAGAGACAGCAAGTCTGTGACAGGCAAGTTGTAGCACCTGTGTTTCCAGATGGGACACAGGAGGAAAGGTTTGCTCATCCTGACTGTTAACTGAGCTCTACAAACCCACATTGCCCAGAATAAGCAGGTGCCTATCAAACCAGAGCTCTGGGAATTCTCTTGTGATTCATGCTTTTTCCATTCATCCAAACAAGCTCGGCTAAGCTGCTTGACTCCATAAACTGGACTGCACGAGTAATATGATGAAAAGCATCATAATTTATATCCCAAAGAACATATGTCTTCCATATTGATACGTTAGCAAGTCCCAGACTTTGGCTCAATGGTTTGGCCAAGTCAGGCACTTGTGTTGCTGTGGTTAATGTGAATTTGTTCTCTACATATGGGCAGCAGTTCTCAGCAGGACTCACTGCATTATCATGGAGGATTAAATTCACATAAATTAAACATGCAGCCAACAGTGGCTCTTTTATTAGGAGAACATTGTTGGTGCGTGATTATAGCCAGATTTTCAAAGGAAATCAGCTCCCAGCTAGATTCCAGAAGGAGCAGACTGATTTTTAAGGCAACTCAACATTTTGGATGCTGAGCTCATGAGCATTTGGCCATGAGGATCATTCTGTTCCATCCATAGCTCATGGTAATATATTGGCTGTGAGATCTTCAGACATTCTTTATTATCCCATATTTTGCTTTCCTTGACGACATATTTCTTCAAGTTGAGAGGGGAAAAACATTTTTTCAGTGTTGCAGGAAATCAAGGAGCTGCTTGTATTTTCTCCTCTGTTCTTATGAGATAAGTGCTTCTTGATCTCTGTAACCAAAGGCATTTTCTGGTGTTGTGAGCTGAGTATTTTATAGCTCACAACATCAGTTGTCCTACCAACTTTCTGGACCAAATGTATATTACAGAGCTATAAAAAACAGAAGAAGACTGACCTCTTGCAGTGGATTTGAACTTTAAATCATATAGGTTTGTGCTGCTGGTTAGCAGAACTCATCATGTGCATGTCAGTGGTCCTTAGAAACTCTTGATCATTGGTGATTTTTCTCCAGCTGAAAAGATAAAAACTTTGTGTATTTGATGTGAAATACTCAGCTTTATTTTCTCCAAGCCTGTGGTTTCTTTAATATTCCCTTTTGGGAGCAGCAAATTTCTGGTAAGATGGAAATTTGCCTCTATAAGGAGCATCTCATTGAGGTCACACCTTGAGTGCTGTGTCCTGTTCTGGGCCCTTCACTTCAGGAGAGGCTGAAGCATGTCCAGGAAAGGGAACAGAGCTGGGAAAGGAGCTCAGCCTGGAGAAAAGAAAGCTCAGGGGGGGAACTTCTGGCTCTGCACAACTCCTGACAGGAGGGAACAGCCAGGATGAGAGGGAACGACCTCAGGCTGGGCCAGGGAAGGCTCAGTGTGGACATCAGCAGGAATTTCCCGATGGAAAGGGGGCTCAGGGCAGGCTCAGGGTGGGCACAGCAGGAATTTCCCCGTGGAAAGGGGGCTCAGGGCAGGCTCAGGGTGGGCACAGCAGGAATTTCCCCATGGAAAGGGGGCTCAGGCACTGGAACTGCCCAGGGAGGTTTGGAGAGCCCATCCCTGGTGGTGGCACTCGGTGCTCTGGGCTGGGGACAAGGTGGGGACGGGGCACAGCTTGGACTTTATGATCTCAGAGCTCTTTCCCAGCTTCAGTGATTCTGTGATCTCTTAGAAAGTTGTCAGTGCATTATGGGCACCTACATGTGGCAGATGTGAATAATGGCAGTGCAAAGGTAAAAAGTAACATCATCCATTTTGCTCAGGTACTTTTGAGGTTTTAGGGGGGTGTGGGTGGGAATTTCACATGACTGAGCACCGGTCCTGCAAGATATTACAAACAGGTCCCCAGCATAATGGATCTTAATAAATCTGCTTCCTTAAGATTTTCCATAATTATTGTTGGATCTACTTTTGCTCTCATGTCAGCAGAAAATGAGGCAAGAAGATTAAGGTCCTGCTGTACCTGGGAAACAGATGTAAAATTGCTTTGCTTATTTATGCAAACAGATTTGAATCTATTTCATACCTGAGGAAAACCTCCAAAACCCATCCTCTGCCGCACCAACAGATCAGAAAATGCCATGTTCCTATGGAATAACCTCAAAATGAGAATTATTTTCCAATTTTTGAGGCCTTTCTTCACATTTCCTGCTTTTCTTCCCCCCTGTGGCCCCTGTTGAGAAGGGTTGGGTAATGCCTAACCTAAATGTTGCTTTAGTCACACACCAGCAGTCACCCAGAAACCATCGAGCGTTATTAAACTGCCGTCGTTTCTCGTTGGGGCCCATCAATTATCAAGACTGATGGGGGAAAAGTTCAGCCAAGGTTAGAGCCTGTGTGTGTCTCTGGCCTACAGGGAGCTCTGTATCATTGCTCTGAGCCAGCAGAGAAGGCTTTGTGGGTTTGGTTGCTCCCGGGGCCATAAATCCAGGGAATGTGCAAGTTCCAGTGATTCTCGACTCTCCTGTAGGACTAAGGAGGGAAGGAGGAGAATCAGCAGCTAGTGTCAGCAAAAAGCTTCTCAGAGCAGTTCTCTTACCTGCACTACATCATTAAGTTTGTCCCTAAGTTGGTCTGTTTCATCCTTATTTGTTTGCTCTTTATTTGAAATTCCTTTTTGAGGTGCTTTCTCTTCCCATCACTGTTGTGGCTCTTCTGCTTGGCTCTGGCTCCACCAGACAACCCCTGAGCCCCAGGGCTGTGAGAACCATCAGGAAGGGCTGAAGGTGAACAAAGTGAGAGGGGCACTCCAGCCCTTGTGCCAATGCCCTTCCCAGCCTTGCAGTTCTGTCCCTCATCCCTGGCTCTGCTGGAATTATGGATCTGGGAGCACATCAAACCCACTTCCATGCAGCTCTGGAAAAAGAAAGGGGCTTTGATGACCTCAGGTATCTACCCTTCAGGTATTCATTTAATTTTTTGGTGTGGCTTTTACAATTAGTGCAGAATTTGTCTGTAAATTGGAAGGTACTTGCAGGTCTGCACAAAGGGATTCCAGCTTCCACCAGGTTTTTTACTCTCACCTGGAGATGGAGTCTGGTTCTGCCAGCCTGCGTTTGGCTGCACTCTGGCTTCTACCGCACGACTCTGAGTAATAAATGGGATTGCTCAGAGTCAGAGAGTGAAGAAAACAAATACCCATTTTAAAGTCTATGGGGACTGTCTATTATTATAATGAGAAAGTGGAAACCTAATTAAAACAAAGGTTATGAAAAGCAATTTCACAATTTCCTTTCATTTGCCAATAAAAACATTTAGATTATATATGACAGCCTAGCATTTGCTCAAAAGCCAGACTCCAAAATGTCTCAATGTGAAGATGTATGGGTAGAGAATATTTAATTTCATCCAGCCTCTAAATTCAGATGTGAATCATGAATTCCTGCAAATTTCCCTTAACAGCTGTATGTTAAAACCTTTCCCAGCTGTTATAAGTCTGTTCATTTTTCAAAGTTATTAAAGGATACACCCCCTCTAATAATTCTCAGATCATGGTGAGACACAAAAGGTTTATGTATTTCAACAGAAAGCTATTTTGCATTTACAGTTGTGCACGAGAGAAGGGCTTGTTATTTCCCCTGAGGCTGATCAATACTTGCAGGAATAAAAATGGTGATAACTTCAAAGTGTTCTTTGAAAAATTTCCAGGACTTCAAACTCTGAACAAAACATAAATGCAAACTTAAAATAAGTTAAATTATGTAAAATGTGATTTGAAAACTTTTAACAATCACTCTTGCCAAACCCAATAAGCTCTTTTTTATGTGGCTGCAGTGACTTGAACTGGATCAGAACAAGGAAAATGAGGAATCCATGAGAATTAATTCATTTAATGCAGGGACAAGGTTCTTTCATGACCTTGTTCCAAGCACAATCAGCTGGAAGTTCTTCAACCAGCTCCAGAGTGGAATGAACACATTGGGGATGTCACTTGGAGCTCTCTGAGTCCTGAGCTTTTTGATATAAAGGATTTCCCTTCTAAGGACAGACATATCCAAGCAGGAACACACATTTTTGTTCATAATTTGGTGAGCAAAACCATATGGGCTTGAGTTTGTTAAAAATAGTAAATTTGCTGATTTTTGTTTCTTGCCTTTGAAGTTATTTAACACTTATTTCTTAACCATTTAAAATTACTTTTTTGAAGAAGCATTTACCAAACTTTGCAGAAATTGGTGCAGCGTCTCCATTTTTTTTGCAATTTTTTTCCTGTGAAGATCAGTGTAACAATGATTCTCACTCATTATAAGCACCATCACTTTTCCTCATTGAAGAAGGAAAACATAAACTCCAGAACATTGATCCTGTCAGACATTTGATCCCATCACCCTTTGGTGAGAACATATGAAATTATCTATCTCCTTAAAGCAATGGTTCCTCCATATCTCTGGGCTACAAGTAACCATTTTGTTTATGCAATTGCTTTTGATTTTATCTCTATCAGTGCCTGGCACTTCCTCAAATTAGCACACAGATTGTGTGTTGTGTCCCTGAAGAGGAACAGTGTAATTGCTGATCACTTGAAAAAGGTTTGGTTTAAGCAAATTGCTTTGCTCAGAGGGACTCACTGGGTAGAATCCATTTTCCAGGACAATATCCAAGTGCTTGTACCCACAAATCTGTCCCTCCTTTAATCTTGGAGGCCACTCTTTGCTTTGACATTCAGCCCTGCTGAAGCCCCAGAGCCATTCTGTGCTGGGTATCAATAATGCACCTGTGCTGTGATCTGTGCACGCAGAACAGCTCAAAATGCTCACAGAAGCTCTAAAACTCTTTTTTTCCTTACTCTGAGTGTTTGACTTTGCAGTCTCAATAAGCTCTGGGTGTGGATAGCAGAGCTGGTTTTTCTTATTTGGCAAATTTCCTGGGCAAACTGAAAATGCAGGAAAATCAGAGTTCTGCTTGTGTGGGTGGGAGGTGCATCCATTGGGATCTGGCATCTGAGCCAGCAGCATCCCTGAGAGCTGTAGGATTCCAGCACCCTTTGCATGCACCAGGACTGACAGAAGATGAGGCATTTCTTGCCTTGCTATAGGATTTTTGGGGAGCAGGGACCAGGAATCCCTAAGTGAAGGAGAACCAGGGTATTTCCAGCAAAATACCTTTACTCTGCCCCCTCACCCCTGTCCCTCCAGCAGCTCAAATCCCAGGATTATGTAGGTGCATTCACCCAAATGATGGGTGTTAATTGTCAATGAGTCACTTAATTAGCCCCATATGACTGCAGATAAAATGCCCCAGTGTATTACAGTGGCAGCAGCAACAGAGCCATGATACTCTGAGGACACAGCAAGGCAGGGCTGGTAGGTAAAGCCAAAGGGGTTTTTTTTATTAAGCCAGCTGATGCAATTGGAATAATCTCCCAGTTGCACATAAATGAGGTTTTGGCTTATCCAGGAACTGTTCCAATTGATTTAAAGTTGTTCAGAAATAATCTGCTTAATCAAGGCCAGAATGCTTAGTACCATATAAAATAGATCCCTATCTCTGAAAATCTGATTACTGGTTTATTCTGGTTAGAACTTAATCCATGACACACAGTTTGTATTTTATCTGGAGGAACAGCTCAGGAGCCACTCTAAGCCTTTTATTGGCCTTGCTTACAACTCATGTATTTGAGGTGTTTTCAGCCTGTGCTCTCCAGACCAGGTGGTCTGGACTTCCTGGTGTCCACAGAGGTTCTGGACACTGGGCTGTTGTCCCTCAGTCCATCTGTGGCCTGACTCAGGTGTTCACCAAAGAGGAACCCTGATGGTTCCATTCTGGAGGTGTCCAAGGTGTTCTGGATGTGGTATCCAGTGCTGTGGGCTGGTGCCAAGGTTGGACTCAATGGTCTGGGAGGCTTTTTCCAAACTCATTGGTTCTGTGAACCATCATCTTTGAACCCTGGGTTCGGACTCTTTTCTTTAGGCAGAAAAATCTGTCTAGAAAATCAGTTTCCAATGGAGCTGTGTCTATTAAGGGTGTTAAGGGCGCCTACTCTCAGGATCTAGCTTGAACCCACTTTGAGTTGAGTTGGTTGGTTGCTAAACTGATACAGAAATCAACTGGATGCCAAACTGCAGCTTGAAATGATTGGAAATTCCAGTGGAGTGTGTTAAAAAATCAAGAATTGAAGAAGTATCCTAAATGGTTCCTTCTGAAAACAAAATATTCTGTTCTGTTGTCAAGCTGACAGACTGAAACAAGCTCCAGTAATTTCTGTATCAGTGTAATTGTGTCATGTAACTGCTGCAAACTTCTTTAAACAAATTTCTGAATGCAAACAGGTTCATGGAGCAAGAGAGAAGGTAAAATGAGAGAATAATTTGGGATTACTGAAACAAGCCCTGCAACTGTCAAACCCTGAGGAAAGAGAGAGCTAACACACTTCATCTAAACCCTCCCATAAAAACTGTAGGTAATTAGAGGCTTAGATTTATTGAAAACAATGGGAAAAAATCATAATTACCTTTACATATTTTTCATTCGCTGTTAGAAAGTGATCCCAGTAATTTGGTGTACAGTGAGCAGGGCACGTTTTGCATTGTTGTTCCTCCACTGTGCCCTTGTGAGCAGAAGTGCTCCAGGGGAACCCTGCTGAACAGGTCTGTTCTTTTCCTTTTTAAATCTTGCAGCAATTAGCAAGCATTTCACGGGCCATTTCGATCCCATAATGTGACTTGGCAAAATGGTGCCCAGATCAAAAAGAGGGTTGCAAAATACATCCTTGCTCTAGATGGGAAAGGTTTCCTTCAAATGGGAGATGTCCTGCAATAAAATCCACCTCAATGAAGCAGGACGTTTCTTTCTCAATTATTTTTACCCAAACCCAAAGGAGAAACTGATCCTGGGAAAGGCCTCTGTTAGAAACCTCTGTGAAAGTCATTGAACAGCAGAGAGGAAGCTCAGAAATCTCTGAGAAAGTCATTGCAGAGCAGAGGGAAGTGTCACAAGAAACCTAATGATCCCTCTCGTACATGAGTGGATGATGAAGGTGGAACAAACCAGCGAGAGCCCATGAGGGCAGACATCCAAGGCCTGGGGCAGAGCTGGGGCAGCCCAGCCGTATGAGAAGTGGTCATATTTCAAAATAGGCAAGTCCAGCATAATCCTGTTTATGAAATGCAGGTGGAGCATAATTCAGAGTTTGTGGCTGGAGCTTTAAAAGTCATTATGTTTTGGTTCTGCACTGTGCATAGACCGATGGCCTCCGCGTACGTCAGAGCCGGGATGCTCCCAGCAAAGGGAGGCTGAAGTTTGCACCTCTGGGGTTCTGAGCACAGGACAACTCTCGCCTCTGGAATCTGGCAGCGTCCTGCAGCCTGGATAACCTGAGCCATTTGGTTTTCCAGCCTCATCTCCTACGCCAGGCGTTTTATGACTTTCCCCTGAGTGAGAGCAGTGTGGTTTGGGAGATAAGATCTGCCTCGGAAAGGGCAACCAACGCTGGGATGTGACAGCGAAACTGAAGAAGTGCTGACGGATGAAAAATATTTTGTTCTTCCTTTTCCAAATCCTGGAGCAGTTCAGATCTGTCCCTGTCCCTGTCTTTCTTCCTGGGGAGCCCTGGTAGCTTCATGCTCTGTGCCATGTCCTCTGGTCATGCTGGAGGCTGAGGTTACGAATTTCCTTCCTGATATATAAAGATGCCACCACAGAAATGTTTCTGGAGAGGTTGCCTGGCAATAACTGCACAAGCAGACTTTCAGGGGCTTAGAAGGGGTCACAGCTCAGGCTGTGGGAATCATGGAATGGATTGGAAGGGGTTGGAAAGGACCATAAAGCTCACCTCATCCCATCCCTAGCCATGGACACCTTCCGCTGTCCCAGGTTTCTCCAAGCCCCATCCAACCTGGTCTTAGGCACTGCCAGGGATCCAGGAGCAGCTACAGCTTCTCTGGGCACCCTGTGCCAAGGCCTGCCCACCCTCACAGGGAAAAATTTCTTCCCAATATCCCATCTAACCCTGCTCTGTCAGTGTGAAGCCACCCCCCCTTGTCCTGTCGCTCCAGGCTCTTGTAAAGAATCTCTCTCCATCTTTCTTGTCAGCTCCCTTTAGCTGCTGGAAGGGCACAACTAGGTCACCCCAAATCTACTGCCTTACCCCAAAAAAATGGCTTTTCCCCTGTCCCTGCAAAGACTGTTTCTCTGGGACCAATCAAAGCCTAAAACAAGCAAAAAATTAAAATAAATAAAATAATAGTCTTCCATTAGAAAATAATTTATAAACATTCCTGTGTGGGAGATGACGTGGACAGGATAGAAAGGGAGGAAAAAATACCCCAAGTGGTAAATGAAGCCTTAAATTCACAGATGGGGTAGAATCTTACAAACATTAATGTCAGCCTGGAGGCTTGGGGTGTTCATTTGGAGAGGAATGCTGCTGGTGCTGGGTACGTCAGACTCTCGTTGACTTCTAAACCCAATGATGTTGTTCTTCAAACAAGCATGACGTGCTCAGAGAGTGCCACAGTGCACAGATTTAGGTCAGATGGGGAGGAAGAGGAGCTCTGGCTGCAGTTTGGGGTTTGCTCTCACTAAATGAGCTGGCTGGGATGTTTGCCTTTGCTTCAGCACCTGACTGTGCTGTTCCAGAGCAATAAATGCAGCTCTTGCATAGTTCAGGAGATCTGAAAATGAGATCAAGTTTAATACATTGCACAACTCAGTTAAAAGGCTCCTACTGGGCTACTTAATATTGGTCTGGAATAGCTACAGTGCAGGGCAGCAAAGCAATCCTTTTTCATTTGTTTTTCTGGATTTGAGCCTTTTGCTGCTTGTGTTTTTGTAGCTATACTCGAGAAAAAACAATCTGGTTTTTCAGTACAACAAAATTCAGATGTGAACGACAGAAGATGAGGAATGTTCCTTGTGGAACGGTGTCCCCCTGACCCCAGGGGTGTTCGTAGGGAAGGGGTAAAGCTCCCATCTGGTTTTCTACTCCAGGAAAAGCAAAGTCTCTGTACCACTAGAGGGTGCATCAGCTGCAAAAAAAACCCCAGGATTTTGTTCAGTAGCTGCTCTGTTTTGTAGTTCTGAAATTAAACAGCCTCAACTATCTGATGTTTCATTCTCAGCATCATTCAGCTCACCTGAACTTGCCCGTGGTGGGTGGCTTTGTCAACAGCAGATAATTTATTTTGGCTCTTCCAATTCCACTTGCTTGTTGCCTGTTGCAGAGCCCCAGGCAAAGCAAGATTATTTAAATGTATTGGATACAAGGATTTGCTGTTGTGGCACCAGAGCCTCGGTGTCTCAGCTCCCTTTGCTGGTGGGATGAAGAGCCAAGAGTTGAGGGCAGAAGGTGGAGATTGCTGAACTCGATCCAAAATGAAGCAGATTGGGAATTTCAGCTGGGTTAGGGCACTGCCTGTTCTCCTGCTTGTCTCAACCTAGAAAAGTCCTGGAGCAAAGCTTCCTTTTCTGTCTGCACCTCCCTGCCAGACAGATCTTCATCTTTTGCTCTCAGGAATTGTATTTCTTGGAGGGTGGCATGTTTCTATTTATCCAGGGAAAGGTGGTTACAGCTTAGAGGACTGAAAGAGAATGGGAATGTTTACATCCAGGAAGAAAGCTTATAAAGCCATTTTGAGCTATATTTGAGATGTAAATTCTTCCAGCCCAATAGATCTAACCTAGCTCCCTGCTATTTTAAACAGCCACATTAAATAATCCTGTTCATAAAACAATCAAAGCCCCACCTGGTTCTCTGCACTGTGCTCCATCCAAAACACCAAAAGACAGGCTGCAAATTTAACAGGCAGAAGGATAAAATAATTCTGGTTTGATGCCACCAGACTTCTTGTGCTCCTGGCTCACAGTTCAGATTCACCAAAGGCCCTGATTGTGTCCCTGAACAGTCACAGGTGGTGTTTGTGTGATAGGTGCAGTTCTTTTCCTCTTCAACCTGTTGTGGGAAGGATTGTGCTCTTCCCTGGGTGCTATAAAAGCCGTGGGGCAGCAATCTCCTGAAATTTTGACAGCTGCTCTCCCTGAGACCTGGGAGATTTGGAGCATGTGCAGGTGGGAGGACAGAGCTGCAGGGAAGTCCTGGGGGATGCTGCAAGTGCTGGGGAGCAGAGGGAGGCGTCCCTGGGACTGCCTAAACCTTCATTCACAGATTTTGTGTCTTTTGTTCAGCCTCAGATGTGATAACACAAATCCTGGGACTGCCTAAACCTTCATTTATGGATTTTGTGTCCTTTGTTCACCCTCAGATGTGATAACACAAATCCTGGGATTCCCTGTCTCCTGTCCTGGGCCCCAGCACTGACCAGGGCCAGAGCCCAGCAGATGAATTTCACTAATTTGGCTGATTTGGATATTCCTGTCCCTTGCAGGTGCAGGTGGGAGCTGCACTGTCCAGGTGACCTGGACCAGAGAAAACCCATCCTCCTGGCTGGCAGTGAGAAAAAAAATCACTCAAAACACAAATTTTTAACAGATTAGGACCACAAAGAAAAGTGTGAGGGAGGATGGGGCCTTACAAAGCTGCTCCACACCCAAACATCCCATCAGTGGTGTTTTTCTGGGTTGGTTTTTTCCCATCTGGAAGATTTTACTGCATTCCTCTGCCCTAAGCAGCGTTTCATGGTCTGTCCCAGTGGGTGTTTGGCTCTCTATGGGTGCACAAGGGTAATTTGTGCTACAGCTCTGTGTGAGTGTTAAAAATGACACAGAAGGGCCCTCGCCCTCAGCTCAGGAGCAGGCAGGACCCCCCAGCTCCTCCTCTGAAATCTTCCTCTGTTAGAGCCCAAATCCAGCAGTAGATGGCACCAGCAGGATGGGAAAAAAAGGCTTAAACTCCTGGAATGCTTCAAAATTCCCCCAATGTTTCACTAGACACAGAGAGCTCAATGAAAAGGTTCCTGGCAGAGGTGAATCACCCGGAGTGGTCCAGGGTGTCCTTCCCAGGGCTGGGGACACGCTCAGGAAAGCGGGACACAGATAAAACACACGCTATTCCAATTTCCATGCACACAGGAGCAGTTTGTAAGGCAAACAGAGGAGGCTGCTGGGAATTCCCCATAAATTGGAAATTGCTGCTTCAGTGGCGCTGTCCTGGGAGGATTCCTGCTGCTGTCTGTCCTAGACAATGCATCCAAATTGAATTTCTGTCTCAAACGTTGACCAGGACTCATATTTCACACCTATGGCCATAGGGAATATTTGACAGAGCTCACAAGATCCTACTTTTTAAGTTTTTTGCACTACAGAACTATAGTTTCATTTTTTTTTTTTTCAAGAATATGCTATAGAATGGAGAAATAATTGCATAAAATATTGAAGAAACTCTTACGCAGGTGAGCAAAGCAGGACACTGCACACTATTCTGGAGTCTGTGCTTTTTTCTTTCCTTTTGTTTTAGAATGGATAAATAATTTAAAAAATGTTGAAGAAACTCTTACACAGGTGAGCCAAGCAGGACACTGCACACTATTCTGGAGTCTATTTTTCTTTCCTTTTGTTTTGGACACACACAGGAACAAGTGATCCATGTCCTGCAGTGTTTGAAGTGAAGGAGATGAGGACAAAATAATCAGTTCTTGTTCCTGTGCTTTCCTAAATAAATATGACTCAGGGCACTCAGAATTGGTAAGAGAAGGAGGCCCAGGGTGAGTGAGGGTTCTGCAGGTAAAAAATCAGGCTCCAGTTTTAGGCACCCCTGTGGGAGGATCTGCTGAGTGCAGGTTTCTAGCACAGCAAATTTAATTTCTGATCTGCTCCCCAGTTACTCGTGGCTTCCATTTCCAGAGTGCAACACAATGCAGATTTTAGCAGGCAGTGCAGATGGTATTAAAAGATGCTTTTTTAGCTGTAGCTGCCACCAAATGGTCTCTATTTAAACATTTTTATTTTCTTCAGCTCCTATCTGCCACTTCCATGGCCCTGTAAGTTGCTGAAAGAAGTTTTTCTCTGCAGCTCTTTCACCTGATGCTTCCAAACTTGCTCTGGGGTGGGGTGTGATTTCACTTGGCAGCGTGGTCTGAAAGTTCCTTAATAAATTCTATACTCAACAGGGTGGACATCATATTTTTAATTGAAATAGTCATTAAATCGATCAGTGAGCAGCTCTGCAGTGGCTGTGCTCCAGAGATAGTAGGAGGAATATTAATGGGCACAAGGAAAGGGTCCATTTCTCCAACGATTGTTCAGGAGGGGAAGACCTTGTTTTCTGGATCTCTTTAACAAAGGTGTTTTCAGCGAGAATTGCAAATGAGCCGCTCTTCCATGGAGGCAATTTGCATATCATTAGCCTTCCGGGTTTGTTAATTGTTTTCACCCAGAGGAGGTGGAAGGGTTCAGTCTTTGTTTGGCAATGACAATGCTTTCAGCGAGTGGCACATTTTATTTGTGATAGGTGATACAATTTATTTTAACATTTTCTGTGAACTGCTACCAATTTTGATGGAGAAGATGATGCCCTTTCAAAAGAAAATTGAGACCTTTCCAGTAGCTCGCTCAACATTTAATTTCCTTGCATTTCTTTGGATGTGACTTTTTCAAATAAAATAAATATTTTCCTTTTGTGTCTTTCTTCTCTTCCCTTCCACCAATTCCCGGGATAACATTTAGCATCACACCCTGCAATAATGTTTTCATGATCACCTTTGCAAGGCTGTAACTTCGCAAGAATTCAAGAAAAAGACTAAAAATTCGAAAGGCTTTTAAAAATCTTTGTCGATGATTGAAACTCTGATGTCCTGTTTGCTTTTTTTTATCTTTATTGTGCAGGATTGAGGGAACTTTTGCTGCCCAGAGCTAGGCAGAGATGAAGAAGGGATGCACAGGCTCAGGGTGAGATGGAGATGACCCCGGCAGGTGCAGTTTAACCCTAATCCATCACTTTATTCACATGGCTCTGGCTGTGATGTTTTCCAGGTTTCTTTATGAATTTTGGTCCAGGGGCTCATTTTTGTGGGGCTAATTTGGGTTTCTCTAAACATACCTGATGTGTGTCAACACATACACCTGGACCAGCACAAGTCTGGGGTCTGGGCTTGAAACCACGAGCTGGGAAAGACAGGTAGGGAAATTCAAAAATGCTCACCATGAAGTTCAGGGGGTGAGAAAAAACCTCTTTAAATTCCTATTGATCCTATCAGTTCTTGTTCCTGTGCTTTCCTAACTAAATATAACTCAGGGCACTCAGAAATGGTGAGAGAAGGAGGCACAGGATGAGGGTGCTGCAGGTAAAAAATCAACCTCCAGTTTTAGGCACCTCTTTGGGAGGAGCTGCTTTAAATTCCTTTAAACCCTTTAAATTCCTATTGACGCATGGACACTTCTGATTTTGCTCCTTTTCATTTGGGATTTCTCCCCATGCTGACCTAAAGCTTGTGTGAAACTTCAAAATAGACACAGCACAACCTTTGTTGGTTTTTTTGCTCCCTGTTTTCTGTCAGCAACACAACTAATGGTGGATTCATCTTTACCTGACATTGATTAAAATGTTAATTAGCAAGACTTTTACCGGAATGAAGTTGGAACTCATGCCAATTATTCTGCAGCTGCTCACACCTTTTTGTGTTACTTAGAAATAGTCATGAGTTGTCTGACACCTCTTCTACTTCTGTTGTCTTAAAGATAAAAAATAATATTAAAAACTGCCCTTTTGGATCTATTGTGTTTATCAGAAGAAGAAAATGACACTTCAATTCTCCTCTCCTCTCTCTCACTGTCAAATCTTCCTCCCATCATCAACCACCACGGGGAGATTTTATTTATTTTATTTATTTCTTGCCTCAAGTGTTGAGTACCTCAAAAGGAAATATTTTATTGCTCTCCAAAGATTGTAAAGCCCGTGACTTTTTTTATAAAGCTGCCAACATTAACATCTGGGAGATTTGCCACTGACACAGTTTAAGTCTTTACTTCTTTTATTGATCCACTACCAAGTTATTTATTTGCACAGTCACATGTGTAGGATTTTGTGACAGATCCTAATTACATTTTCTGGAGATTACTGCACTGGGCTGCACATTACCTGCTTGGATGAGCTTCATTTTCAGAGCCTACTGGTCTGTTGGTGACTGAATATTTGCCATAGATCATATGATTAAATATGGAAAACATCTGGTTGAAGGAGTCTAACAAAAATCTTAACATCTGGAAAATATTGGTAAAGAAGCTAATTCAGTTTGTCAACTTACAAATTGTTCTAGCAGGAAGTATTTAGGGGTGGAAGATAATTGAGATTTCATTCCTCTGGCTGCTTGTCCTTGCCTTTGTTTATTTTGGTACAACTGAAAGGACTATTCTTCCAAATACTCCCTTGGACACAAACTGGGAGGGAGGTACCAGTGGGAGAAGAGGAAAAATAAACTTTGGTTCCTGTTGTCTCCTGTTTTAAGCATTTTAAAAGACACCAAAATATACTCAGCTTCCCACACCTCTCGGATCCTCTCAGCTGAAGGTTTTGCTGCTGCTCCTCGGCTCCTCCACAATTTGCACTTGGCCAAGGCAGTGATGGTTTTTCTGGGGAAGGTTTTGTAGTGACTCCACCTAACCCTGAAGCTGTGGGGTTATTGAGAATATCTGCATTTGGCTTCTATAAAACACCCAGAACTTGATCTTCCTCTTCAAAATATTGCCTTGCTCAAAAAAACCAAGGCTGGGAAAAACACTTCTTTCACATAAAAAAGCCTTTTTTTGTGTCAGAGAGAGATCTTCACCAGCCACAATGCACTGAAATCTCAGTCATGACAGATCTCAGTTATTTTTGCTCTGAGGGCAGGAGACAGCTCTGATTCAGTTTCCCAAATATTAAATCAAAGACAACAAGTATCTTTTAAGAAGTCAAACCAAACCCTTAAGGCTGTTCACGGGAGAAGAGGCACAGAACAGTTACATGATGTTCCTTTATGGACTCAGATATAACCATGACCATCACAGCACTAAAAAATGAATGCATATTAATTCCTAAAAACCTGCCTGTTATTTTCTCCCCATTTCCTATCAGCTTTCTTCATTTTGCAAGGTGGTGATTTGCTCTACTCAAGTCTGACCACATCTTGCCTAGCTCAGGGCCTCGGTGCAAATGAAGCTTTTGTCACCATGAGTAACACCCCTTAGATGTAAAGAAATTAAACATTAAGAGCTTTGCAGTGTTACTCACACAAAAGAGAAAATATTAATGAATAGGCTCCTTTGAAAACACCCTTCTGCTGTTAAACCTTTAAAGACAAAGGGTTTCTTTGGAGCTTCTTGTTGAATTATCCACAGTCTATCTGTGAGCCTCCTGGCTCTTCAGCAACAGGGAAAAATTCACATTGAATAAAAACAATTCTTGCATGACTGCCTGTCCTACCCACTGAAAAAAAAAAAAAAAAAAAAAAAAACCAGAAGAGACATGAATAAATTAAGGTACAAATGAATATAAATGTCAATGTATAGTACAAACACACAGAAGAATGGAAGAAATAATTCCATTTGTATTTGTCTCCAGCAGCAAACAGCCTGGTGGCCAGATTTGACAGCAGTTAATTGAGCAGTAATTGTTATTAATGTCTCTTGTCTTTGCTGTCCACAGCAATTCTGGCTGTGCAGAGCTTGGGGAAGCAGTGATAATTCTAAGGTTCCTTGAAGGGATTGGAAATGTTCTTTTTCCATATATTGAGAAGTATGAACATGTTTGGAATGGGTTAAATGGGTTAATCATCACCATCAGAGCACTGTCTCTTTGGTTTTCCCACTGATGCTCTGGATTGGTGCTGGTTGTGCCCCTTTTTTGAAGCCTTGAGCCCAAGGAAAAAGGGATTAAAAGCAAAATGAAGTTTGAGGGCTGCAGGCCTGGCCACAAGGAGCAGTGGGCCATGGGGGGCTCCTGGTGACACCCCAAAATTCACAGCCATGTGCTCAGGTGTCTCTTCATGCTGTCAGGAGCTTTAGGAGAACTGGAAGGGCACTGGGGCAGAGCAGGGTGCTGAGATTTCCCAGGAAAAATGTTCTGCTTCCAGAGGAACTCCAGGAGCTGCATCCCCTGGGTGCATGTGAAGGAGTTTGTTGCGCACAAAATTTTGAATGGCGTTTCCCATGGTAAAAACATCTCTGTCATCTTTTCCCTGTCCTTTATCCCGAACCTCTGTGACAGCTTATTCTTGTGGACTCTTCTGGCCAGCCTGTTTTGCATGAAATCAGGCAAAAACCCAGAAAACCTTTCTGCCTTCCAAACTCTTGTTGAAATTGGTTTAATTTTAGCCGTGCACTGCAAAGGTTTCATGAAAAACGCACATGCAGGTGGAAGTTTCTACATGCACAGAGTGACTCTGTTAGCTCCACTTCCACATGGAACAGTTTGGAAAGGGTAACAGTCTGAATAATTCCCAAATTCTGAGGGATTAGAGTTAGGACAGTGTGTGGTTCCCAGTAATGACAGAGCTGCTTGCTGAGGGGTGATTTCAACCTGCCACTCCTCAAAGGCTGAAGGTATTTAAGGGAGATTTATTTATTGTTAATCTTAGGTGTGCACAGGGGTAATTTCCTTTTTTTCTGTGCCAGCTGGGACTTTGCAATCCTCTGGTGCCAACTAACCCAGCCTCTCCTACCTCCAACCTTTTATGGGCCAAGTGGCTGATGAGGAAATTTGAAATTATGTGTGAAACCAGAGCAAGAACCTGAGGAGAAGGGCCAGATTTGGATTGGATCCTAACTGGGCTTGTTTTTCTGTTCTGGCAGCATTTTAAAAATGCAATCCAGCTTGGGAAGGGCCATAATTGCAGCTGTAAGTCAAGGCAAAGTGACCAACCACATCTGCAGATAACAGTGGGATTGAAAAGAACAGGCAGTGTTTGCAAATCTGCTCCCTGCATCATTTTCACTTCTCTGAAAACACACACACAAAAAAAAAAAAAAAAAAAAAAAAAAAAAAAAAAAACAGAAAAAAAGAAAAAAAAAAAGAAAAAAAAAGGAGGATTAATCCCCAAGTGTAAAAGTGAAACCTGAAGTGAACCTCCATGCTCACTTGAAGTCTTGGTCCTCATTAAGTCTCTTAAAAATTTGGGGAAAAAAAATCCACAGCAAAGCCTTTGCTTTTATCTTTCAGCCCTTCATTTCTAAATAAACATGAACCATATCCTTGGTAAACCCAACTAAAGGCTGGAGGCCAATTGCCAATTAAATAAATTTAAATTATATTTCTAAAAGTTTTCTCTACATTTAATGTGAGGTTCAAGATTTTATACATTTTCCACATACATCATCATGGCTTCTAGAGCTCACATGTGATGTAATATGTAAGTTTTTCCTTCTATTACTTGAAATGATTTTTCATTTCTTTCTTTTGTTTTACTTCCTTTGTTCCCTGTGGATATTATCCACTTGATGGAAATGAGAGAAATTGTTTTGGCTTCCTCCTGCCCTGTGACTCATAATTATCCAATATTTGTATTTTCCCATCCATTTCAGGATTGGTTGGGGCATTTTTCTCTCTCTGTATTTTGGATGAGGAAGAAGATTTCTATAAAAATCTGTTCTTTGCCTGGAGCAAAATGGCTCAGATACACTGCTGGCTGTAGATCTGACAAGGAGAGGTTTTGAACCATCAGCAACTTTCCTAAAGCTGATATTCCCCTCTGCAGCAGGGAAACAATTCACACAGGGATTCGGGTGCTCAGGCAATTCCCAGCAATGACAGCATTTCTCAAAGTTGTTGTTATTTGAAGAGACAACTTAATCATTGCTGCTTTACTGTGCAAAAGCCTGTGATGTAGTTTGGAAATTGCAGCATCTCCTTTTCTCTGCCCTTGGTGCTTGCCCACACCAGCTGGTGCCAACAGAGTGAAAAACTCTACAGGTTTTGGGGATCCCAATCAAATCTGAGAATTGTGTGTCCCCAGTAAGCTCAGAATTATTGACTTGAATTATTAAAGGCAGGTCAGGAGAGATCCAGGGCTGCCCTGGCACAACTTCCAGGAGAGGATTCTCAGTGTTTTCCCCATTACTGATCCCCACACAAACAAAATGTAGGAAAACCAATCTCCCTTTCCCAGCTCCCAGGTGGTTGTGCTCCTTGGCAAACTGCTTGGAAGTGGATTCACCTCAGTCCTTCCCAGTGTGAGGAGCTGGAACCTGAACCCTGTAAGTCTGATATTTGCTGAAATCACTGCAAAACCTTTCCTCCATCCCGGCTCAGGACTCCCTTCCCATCGGAAGGGCATCATTTGTCCTCCTTGGTGAGACAATTCTGGGATTCTGAAATGCCAATCTGAAGCCTTTGTGTACAAATGCTTTCTGAAGAAGTGTTTCCCTTTCCAGACATGACAGATTTTTACAGTAATCCCCAGATCAGGTGTTTCCCCTGCCAAGCAGCTCCCTGGGAAGTTGGATGCTGTGGGAAGCAGCTCCCTGAGCCCTTAGCCCTCCTGACCCAGAGCAGGAGCCACGAGGGTGATGGGGCTCATGGAAGGCTCATTCCAAAGGGTTGTTTGGTTTTTCATCATTTCCCAGCTTGGAAAGTTCACAGATTTTGGAATTCAGGTGGTTTTCCTCACTCCCAATGTATTCTCCTTTCCCCTACAGCCACCAACCTCCAGCTCCTGCCAAGGGGAGTATCTGCACTATGGATTTGTTATTTTCCTTGCTAATTTTCCGTGCAGATGGCACAAGAATATGACAGCCAGTGGGTCTGGAGTTAAATGTGAAAGGGTTTTTTTTCCTCTTGAGAAGATCAGGGTGTCAACCAGCAGCAGTGTGGGTCTGTTTTCCACCAGAACTCCACACGAAGAACCAACCAGGACAAAAATTTCTGTCTGCTCAGCCTGCTCTGAAATCCCTATAAAATTAAAATGCAGACAGGAGCTAGAAATAAACATTTATGTACCATTTATGTACCTTGCCAGTCCCACTGGACTCCAGTCTACCATAAACAATGACTGCAGCTATAAAAAAGCAAAGCCCTGAATTATCAGCTGATCCTCCCAGGGAGGCTCTATCTGCCTGGCTGATTTGAATTTCAATGCTATTGTTTTGCGTGTGTTGAACTACAAAGAGAAGAAAAGCTTTTTGTTATTCGTCTTCATCAACTGATCTAATGCAAGAGGAAAATTACTGGTAATTATTTTTGCAGCAATTATGCTGGCCCAAACACCAGAAGTGCAAGCACATTCCTTGTTATTTATTACAGAAAGATCTCAAACCACAGGCTGTTTAGAATGCAGAGCGTTTCAATTCATGACCTTTGATGAAACTTATTTTAATATAGCTTTGTTTTCCTTATTAAATGACAAGAAAGATTAATTACAGCAGATCTGGTAGTGCTTTAATGTTGCTGAGTGTATTCCAGTTGTTAACTTTCTTTCTCTGGATGTGAACAGCACAGCTGCTCTAGAGGGGTTTTCTCAACTAATTCCAAATCTGTAAAACCTGAACTTTTATCAGATTTTATACCTGGACCTGAAAACAATTAATATTTTTTGCTAATAGTTGGGTTTATCTCAATCTGCAAGGAGCCAGTTGTCTTTTTATAAATCTGCACCTGACGCATGTTGTTGTACATTAAATTTAATAAAGTTTTGTGATGAGAGGGGAGATATTTCTGCTGCTCTAAGGATGCCCCTGTGGGACCTGTTCTGTAGTTTGGATCACGAGTTTCTGGGTTCTGCTCTCTGTCCATTCTGGGTATGGGCTGCATCTCCTGCCCTGCTCATTCCAGCTGGAAAACTCATTTCCCACCAGAGCTGGTTGGAGTGCTGGAAAAATATCATGTAGGGATTTGTATTATGATGTTCAAGAAATTATTTTGCCTTTCTTTGGGTTTTTTTTTTTCTGCTGTCTTTCCCTCAGTGTTACCCCAAACAGATTTTCCTCAGAAAAGGAAAATGTAAAAAACTTCAGCATTTTTTTGACCTGTGCAGGGTTGAGTTGGATTTAAATGAACCTTGTGGGTCCCTTCCAGCTCAGGAGATTTTGTGATCCCTCAGTCCCTGCTCCTTTCAAAGCAGCCTTTTATCCTGAAGAAAATAATCCAGCCTGAATTCAATCAGGTTTTAAATATATCAGAGCAGGCTGGGAGAAAAGTTCATCCAGGTTTATGATGCAGCTTCTGGAGGTGAATTCACTTTTCACTAATAAATGTTCATTTCTGGCAGCTACAGCTCCCCACAAGGGATTAGTGGGGATTAGATTCTGCATTAATGTTTGGATATTGATATTTGTAGAATAAACATTTGCCTCCTGTTTATAACATTTATTTGTAACCCACAATTTCTGCAATATCTGAAACAGAACAGACTCATTCCAGATGGTCTTTTTGAATATTAAACTTCCAAATGGAGTCAGGGGTGTGGTTCTGTCCTCCACATGGATTTAAAATTTTAGTGAAACTTCAGGAAATGCCTTACAATTCCTGCATGTCTGTAATAGCATTAATGGCACCTGAAGTGGGTATTTTAAATAATTCTTCTTCTCACTGGTGATGTTTAGGATGTGCAGTTCTACCCCACTCCAAGGTCACATCCCCCAGACACATTGATTTCTGAACTTTCTGCTTAGTGATGGGTTTGAAAAACAAAACAAAACAAAACAAAACAAAACAAAACAAAACAAAACAAAGCAGTATAAAAACTTTCAATATTCATTTTCTAGCCATTGATTTATTCTCAACCGGTGTTTATTTTGGACTTGTGCATTTTAGATCAGCAAATAAATGCCAGTCTCAGTCTCCCCTGGTATTTCACATCTCCCCAGGCACAGCTCCCCTTTGTTGCCATCCCAAAGTTCTCCTCCTGAGCAGGTCCCAGTCACTTTTCCAGGTTTGTTTGGAGCTTTTTGATGTGCCCCAGGAGAGAGCAGGATGAGACAATCCCATTGAAGCCCGTGGCTGCAGCAGAGGCTTTGAATAAAGGTGAAAGGCTCATTTCACTGACTTCATCACCAAGCCTATACAAATTAAATTTCTCCATTACTCACAGGATGACTTGCAATTATGTTGATTAATCATATGTTACTGAGAAAATGGAAACTCATTTATAACAGGCATTATGAGTCTATTGTGTCAGTTTTGGTTTCTTAGAGCCCTGTTCCAGGGACAATTCCTCTCTCAATGAGCTGGTTAATTCTATTTCGCTTCCATCTTGTTTATAATTAATTTTTAAAAAGCTGTTTACATGAAACACAATTAATTCAACAGGGTTCTTTAAAGAAAGGGAACATGTAAACTCATTTAGAAGTGTAATATTTCAATGCTGATACTCAAAATAGAGATGTTTCCCAGAGTAATATAAATATGTGAATGTTATTTGACCTTTGGTTTGTTAGCAGCAAGTGACATGCACATTTAATTTTGAAAAGTATATTGACCCTTGAACCATCTTCTAAATAAAAATGGAGCTAATAATGAAGAGAATTTTATGGGATGCTATTTATTTAGCTAGCAAAGAGGTTTGTTTATGTAGGAAATGGCACCATTGGCCTCTGAATCTTGGGAAACAGGGAAATCTTGGACACTGACCCCCAGAAAATATTTATGGCATCACTTTGGCTGCAGATTTTGTGGGGCCAGGGTGCTTTTTGTGGTCAGAAAACCAGAAGTCTGCAGGATTATTTCACTGGCAGGATTCCATAGTAGTGTCCTGCTTTGGACTGAGCATAACTGACTCTGCAGCATCCTGAAAAAAACCCAGTACTGTTCATTCAGAGCAAAAAGGATGGATTGAGTTAACACACATCAGCACATGGGCAAGCTTGCTGGAAGGTTTGATGAGATTTTTCTTTGGGATTTGTTTGATATTCTCTCTCAATCTCTTTCCATGATCCTTGTTCCCCTCTGCCTCCCCTCTGCAGGCAGAGCTGTGCCTGTCCCCGCGGTGTGACAATCCCAGAGAGCCTCCAGAGCTGTCCTGGCTTTTGCTGGGAGCCAGGAGAGAGCCCCTGGAGAAGGAATTCCTGGCTGGCATTTCCCAGCTCCCTCTGGAATGCCAGGGCTGGTGATGGGACCTTTGGGCTTGGCAGAAGCTGAATCTGGCACCACTTGAGCAGGCACAAACATCCCTAAAACACAGAGGCTGGAAGGGGCTTTGTTCCAAAATTGATCTGTCCAAGGCAGTGATTCTGTGTTACTTTTAATTAGTGTATTCCTACAGGATTTTAATAAACTATTTACCAATGGATTGCTGTCACAGGGCATTATCAGTCCTTTAAGCTTCTGCTGCAGAGAAGGTCAAATGTGAAAAGCTCATTCTAAGACTGAAATGAAAAATGCCAAGAGTAAAGCTTTATGGCATGATTAACATTTTCCCATTCAACCTTGCTGAGAGATTGCTGTTCCATCCCTTTATTAATGTGCAAGTTCTCTTTTGCAACCAAGTGATGCAGCTTTTGTAATTTGGATAATAAAGAGACTTGTTGTTGTTGTTGTTGTTTAATAAAAAGGATGGTAATTTATTGACACTTGGCTCACACAATGCAGTGTAATGAAACCCAACAAACTAATTTCAGTCCTCCCCGAGCACTCCATGCTAATTAAAAGCAACAATCAATATGGGTGAGGCCTTGTCAACCATGGCATTAAAAGGCTGAGCTGTGGCCAAAGGGCTGATGACAGTTTGCAAGGATGAGGCAGATGGGTGGGAGGTGGAAAAGAAACCAAGAATTGCACAGGAGGCAGAAGCTGCAGCTTTTGCTAATGGGATTTTTACACTTTCCTTTGATTATTTTATGGATTTTCTTCTTTACTTTCAATGTTTCATTCGACAATCCTTTAATGAAATTTGTTTCTGTACTTGCTGATTATTAGGGTTCTGAGTTAAGAAGAAAATTCCTGAGTCAAGGATTAAAACTTTGCTAGTCACATGAAAAGGACTTTTCCTGATTGCAAACCCCCCTGTGACTCTTGTTTCCTCTGAAGCTGGAGGTAGAATCCCATTGCTGCTGCTGGGAACTGATTTTCCTGTCTCAGATATCTCACAATAAACTTGTAGAAGGCTCTGTGTAGAATTCAGGTTGGTGTGAAGATCAGTTCCCTGCTCACCATCCCAGAATCCTGCTCAGGAATTTGAGCACCAACCTCCCTTTTCTCCTGCTTCCTAAAATCAAAATGACTCAGTTTATCTCCAGTTCCACAGATCACAGTAAAAATGATGAGCATAATAAAGACCCTTCAAAACAGCAAAGATTGGGAACACTTTGGGCATTTTTTATGTGAATTTTTTATGTGAGTTTTATTTCCCAGTTTTAGATAGAAATTTATTTATGTGAATGTTCCTTGCAGCCCTCAGAGGCAGGCAGATCACTTATTGAAATAGAGCAGCTGCAGTGCAACACAAACAAGCGACTATAATTCAGGTATTGCCAAAATCCCCTTTGCTGAATGATTTCTCAACTCTCCTCCATTTAGTTACCCTTTGGGAGCTGGCTGGACTTTACAGTTTATTCCCTGAAATTCGGCTTGCAAGCTCATAGAGGCTGTTTCAGATGAGGGTGAAATAAATCCTGACAAGAGGAGGCTCCTCAGGAGTGTGTTTGACAGCCATCAGTCTGTGGAGAGACAAAGCCTGGGGGATTTCAGCTTCAGCAACTCACCTGATTGGAATTTTGTTAAGTGAGGGGCAGTGTTGGGGTGTCCTCTTTGGAGCTGCTGAGTTCCATGGGGATTGAATTGTGCAGATTCCCATTTTGCGGGTTTAGGTGTGTGCACAAACCCCGGGAAGGAGGAACAGCAGGATGGAAAGCCCAGATGTGTGAGTGGCTCTTTGGGAAGACACCCCTGTGGCTTTTCTGAAGTTACATCAGAAAAAAAAAAAACAGATCCTGCCTGACCAGTTTTGGAGAGGAGATGAAATTCCCATCCATCCTCCCTCAAACCGAGGCTCCAGATCACACCAGGCTGGAGGAGCCTTTGGGGAGACAAAGAGCACAAAAAGGGGAGCAGCTGGTGGTCTCAGGGGATGCTCAGAGGGCTGAGCCTGACCCCAAAGTGGGCTTGAGCAGCTGCACCCCAACATCTGGGCCTTCCCCATGGCTGGAAATGAGTCCCTGCTCAGCAAAGGCAGAGAATCCCTGCCTGAATCCCCCAGGGGATGGAGACCTGCCTTGCACAACCCACGGCTGGAAATAAAAAGCTGTTGGGACAATTTTATTTCTGTTTATAAATCACAAGCTGGAGCCTCAGAGGGAATAAACACAGATGTGTCTGTGGGGGTCAGTGCAGTCAGACCAAGCAGGGATGCTGGTGAGAACCCAAATTATTTTTAGCATTTTTCTGCCCTTCACCAAGACAAAATTCCACTTTTCCACATAGAGATCTGCCTTCATCTTCCAGTTGGGAAATTTTCCACCATCCTACACAATGGAAAAATAGAAAAGGGTGTTGAATTTGCCCCTGAGCCAGTGGGATCCTCAGTGTTTCAATAATCACAGGGCTGAGCCTGGACAGAAAGAGTGGCATTAACACCCCCACGATTTGCAATCCAAGTAATTCCTCCTGCTCCATTTGCAGATGGCTCTGGTTAATGAAATAAATGCAATTCCACTTAGGGACAGAAAGAAGGAAATAGGTAAATTGTTTCTGGAGGAGCTGACCTCTGGCACACACATTTCCCTCACAGCAAAAATGTTTGCTTGGAACATAAACTTTATGGTTCAGTGGAATCCAAACAAACTCTTGTTCCCTCTTGCTGTGTATCAGTTAAAAGAGAAGTTACACTTGAAGGGGTTTTAATAGACTGGAGAAGTCATAATTTTGAAATTTCCAGTTTAAATGCCTGGAACTGTGTGATCAGAATGACATTTCTACAAAATTCCACAAGAAATCACTACCAAAGGTGGGACCTCTGCAGAATTTCTTTCTCCTGAGACTTCTCATGAATCTGGATGAATTTTGATAATAAAATCCAACCTTCACAAGCACAACTTCCTTCCTTAATATCAGTTAGTTTATCCATGAAAATGCCAGTGATAAAAACCAGCTTCTAAAATGAAATTTATTTCTCTGATGGTTACTGCATGAATTATAAATACTCTGTGCGCTGGGAAGAGGAAATGAGGCTGAACAGCAAAATTTGAAGCCTCCAGTCCTCCTGCTCATTACAGTCATTTCATAGCTGCATTTAAAACAAATTTTTCTGCTTCTGAGAATGTTTCAAAGATGGTTTTGGTTGCCATTGAACTGCACAGAGAGTAAATTCTCTACTTTTGTTAAGTGACTATGCATTCTAATAAAGGGCAGACTCTAGAACTGAGTAAATATTTATATGCAAAGTGTTGTTCCAACTTTTTATAGAGAGATTGAAAAATTCCTCTGGAATATGAATTTACCAGAGATTTTACCTTTTTTTCCTTACATTTTCTAACTCTGAAGGACTCGAATTATCATAAAATACCTCAACAATTTCGCACTAGTTAACAGAGCAATTTCTTCCTGACCATTTTGGGTGCTGATTTTGGCTTTACCCTCTGTAGAGCAGCATTTCCAAGCACAGAGGTTGTGTGCAGGTTCTCATTTTGTGTCTCTTGTGTCTCTTCCCAAATCCCAAACAGCTTCCCAAAGCTGCCAAATCTCCTGGGATGTCAAGGCAGGGTCACCTGAGTGAGCTCTGAGGGGATAAAATGAATACAGAACAATATTGGAGAGGAGCAATCATGGAGAGGGAAGAAGAAATCTTATTTTTAATGCCCAAATCCTGCGAATCCATGAATTATTCACACCACAGATAACTCCTGCTAATGATTAATTTTGTTTCACACCAGGGCTCGAGTTCACTCCTCTCTCCCTCTGCCTTGGTTGTGCTGCTGTTAAATCTTGAGGCAAATTAGAAAATCAGCTTTTGCTCCTCGGATAAACTCACCTCACCCTGAGGATTTCAACAAACACAAATTCTGGTTGGTTGGTGAGCGCTCCAGGGGGTTTTATCTCACTCTGACAAATCACCCCCTTGCTGCCATCAGTTCTGCATAAATGATCATCAAATCCTGATAGAAATGAAGCTGCTCTTGTCTGTCAGCCTTTTGGCAGCTTCTGGATGGAGCCATGAGCAGTGAGATGAGGACAATCCAGGAGTTGTTTCTCATTTGTGTGTTTGACTGATCAAAGATTGTTTCATGGCATGAAAGTGTGGGAATGTCATCTAAAGGCAAAATAATATTATTTCCTTTTTTTTTTTAATCACAAACTTTTACACTAGAAATAATTTGCTTAAATTTTTCTAAGGGGAAACCCCATTTTCCCTCATAAATGCCTTAAAACCAGCCCAGTCAGCAAGACTAGTGTTGTTTAATATTGATGATTATTATGTTCATACTTAATTGCACAAAAACCATTTAAATCTTTGTAAATTCCTTCACAAAAAACCACAGATTATTCAGATGGAAGGGTAGGAGAGTATCTCAAGCAGATCACAGCTCAGTGTGATCCCCATCTCTTGTCCCTGTTTAATATCAGTATCACTCTGTTGGTTTCTCTGGAGTTATTCCAGGATTATCAAAAGCAAATAACTTCACCCACTGTTTTTACACTGATTTTAAATGAATGGGCAGTTCTTCTCAAAGTAGCAAGATCTGTTCTAAATTTTCAATTTCTTCTTCAAGAATTCAACTTCTCCTTCAATAATTCTCCCTCTAAATATTCAAACTCTCATTTTTGATCCCAGTGACTTGACTGGCACTAAACTGGATCTCAAAGTGTTTGAAAATGGTGTCAAATGCATCCCCCTTGGCTTGGTTTAGGAGCACTGAGCTAAACCTCAAAAATCTTCACCCAAGACAAGATTTGGCTCCCAGAGCTGGTGTTACATCACCTGTTTCTAATCTTTGATTATAATGGTTCAGTTTGATTATTTCCAGTGACAAACACCATACCCAGTAGGAATGCCCAGTAAGGAATTCCTACAGTTTTTCATGTATTCAAATACTAAACTTTAAACATTATCTTTACTGGCCTTATCTTTAACAAAACTCTAACTTTTAAGCTGCATAAGGAGAAAATCAGGGTCTAATGGATTAAACACTTGGCAAAAATTGGTGGTGTTAAATATAGCAAAGCAGATTTTTAAAATTTTTTCTTTTATCAGGGTGTCAGCAACGAGCCTGGAGCCCACAGGGCTAAATCCTGTCTGCATCCCAGGCTGCTCTGAACACTCCTTGCCTTTCATCCTCTGCTGTGTATGAAATCAGCAGCAGCCCCACAGATTTCCCAGCTGGTTGCATTACAAGATTGCCAAATTGCATAAATGCTCTTGCTTTCACTTGTCAGAAATATAATCCCAAAAGAAGCTGAGATCTGAGAGAACTCAGAGATGGGTGGTTTTCCTGGTTTGCTTGACCAGAATTATCCTTTTTTTTTCTGTGATTATTGACCAGTCAGCATGTCTCTCTTTACATTTTTTATTTAAATACTTCAGCAGCTAAAAATGCATCTCAACACACACAGAGTGTAAAGAAAAGCAAAAGTATTTTTCATGTGATGTTTCCCATAAAGGCAGGGAAACATGGGTGAATTTTCATGGACAGATCAGTTTGTTCAGGAGGAAATTCTCCCCACTTTAACCACCAGGGAATTTGGGCGTCACAGGCATGGACAGCACAGGGAGGGGAGAGATGCAACAGGAAAATTTGAGATTATGCACAGAGAAACAGCTGCTGGTGTTAGCACATTACACTGAAATATTTAAGAAGAAGCAGCAAGAACTGGGTATTTAAAGAGGAGCTGCTGTACCTGTTTGATCTAATAAAAGCTGTTTCTCCCTGCAAATCACACCTCTCTTTTATCCTTACATTTTTATGCCTTCATCAACACAACTGCAGCTTGCATATGAATGGGATCATGAAAATATATGGGCTTAATCCACATCTTAAAAATCAATTCTGTTCTTAAGCAGTGTTCTTCAGCCCTTCATTAAAGCCTCTGTCACCACCACAAGTTTGAATCACCTTTTGAGGCTTCTGTAATGTGTGTGCAGTTGATAACAGAGTGATTAATTTCACACTCAGAATATAATCTCCTTAATTTCTCAGATATTTAGTCAGTGCTTTGGGGATTTTGGAAATTTCAGCAAAATTTCCCTTCCTTTCTTGTCAGTGAAGTCCTTCTTGTACCAGAGTGTGAAATGCTCTATTTTAGCTTCTCATTCACTCAGATCTTCACCAAGTGATTTATTCCCCATGGGAACAAACAAGAGTGGATCAGAATTGATTTGCCAGGCTACCCTGGTTCCACAGAGGATTAAAGCTGAAATTTTAGATGTGGCTGGTTCATTTTCCCTGCTGAACAGATCCTGTCTCGTTGGAGATCCCCAAGCTGCAATTTTAGATGTGGTTGGTTCATTTTCCCTGCTGAGCAGATCCTGCCCCAGCTCTGGGGATCCCCAAGCTGCAATTTCAGATGTGGTTGGTTCATTTTCCCTGCTGAACAGATTCTGTCTCGTTGGAGATCCCCAAGCTGAAATTTTAGATGTGGTTGGTTCATTTTCCCTGCTGAGCAGATCCTGCCCCAGCTCTGGAGATCCCCAGCTCTCTTGGATGTGAGCAGTGCCAGGAGCTCAGCCTGTCAAAGTCTGCTGGGGATGGGAATGGATGCGGGAGCTTCCCATGGAGTCTGTGCTCTGGTTTTGGCTGGAAGAGTTAATTTTCATCCCCATTCTCTCCCCTGTCTCACCAGGGACACTGAGCCAGGGCTTGGGCTCCCACCTGCCAGTTTGATTTATTCTGATTTATTCTGCCTGGCTGTGGCTGTCAGCCCAGGGATATTCTCCTTTAGTGTACTTTTCCGTGAAGATTTTAAAAGGGATTTGTCATGTACAAGTACAAGTAAAACATCATTTCTGATATAAAGAGGTTTTCCATTGGTTTTCCTTCCTTTGCTACCACACAACTGCTCCACCTTGCTGTCAGCAATAACCCAGTGAGAGCTGGGAATTCACATCAAACCAGACTAGTCTGCATCCAGCTGTGTTTTGCATTCCCAAAAGTATCAAATTTCACTTTCAGTTCAGGTTTCCTGTTATTTGTCCCTCTAGCAGCTGAACTGTCCCTCGGGAATGGTGTCCCCAAGACGATGCTGCTGCCTGGGGCTCTGCTGCCATCTAGCCAGCTTCCATCCCTGATCCCAGCTTCCATCCCTGATCCCAGCTTCCATCCCTGATCCCAGCTTCCACACCAGCTCCCAGCTTCCATCCCAATTCCCAGCTTCCATCCAAGATCACAGCTCCATCTCAGTTCCCAGCTTCCATCCCAATTCCCAGCTCCATCTCCGCTTCCATCTCAATTCCCATCTTCCATCCCAATTCCCAGCTTCCATCCCAATTCCCAGCTTCCATCCCAATTCCCAGCTTCCACCCCAATTGCCAGTTTCCATCCCAGTTCCCATTTTCCATCCCAATTCCCAGCTCCATCCCAAATCCCATCTCCATCCCAATTCCCAGCTCCCGCCCCAGTTCCCATTTTCCATCCCAATTCCCATCTCCATCCCTCGCTGGGGACACAGGTGGCTGCCCCAGGGTGGCACTGGTGACGGTGACAGACCAGGATTGTTCTTTGTCCCAGCCCCAAAGGGGTGGCAGTGCTTGTTGGGCTGCTCAGCTCTCAGCAGGGAGAGCGAGCTGTGCTCAGCACTTGTTCCATTTCCAAATGTGCTTTTCAAACCCCAACACCTCAGAGCTGGCAGCAATTTGGGTTCTTTTCACCTGAATGTTGTCAGTTTATCAGCACTTAGAGGAAAACCATTCAATCTGCTGGCTGAGAAGGCATTCAAAAAATCACAGCAACACTCTAAAATCCCAAACACACCAACACCAAACAACAGAAAAACCGTTTTAAGGAGGCAGCAGGTGCAAAGTTCCTTTGTAGAGCTGCTGCTCCCTTCTCACAGAGCAGATCCTCAAGCAGCAGGTCCCAAAGTGTTCTGTCAGAAGGACAGCAATAGAGAGCTGAAGAGAAAAATACACCCATTGAAAGCAAACCAGAAAATGACTGAGCAAAGAATATCCATGGAAATATATAATAGAAAGCAATCATACATCAGTGGATGCTTTTAAAGCAAGCACTCATTTTAAAGGTTTAAATCCTCTCAGCTCTCCAGGAGTGTGTTCATTCACTATTCCACATCTTTAGCAGAACAGCCAGCGGGGAAAGGAGTGGAAGATGTTGTTGTGTCTGGAAAAGTCCCCCAGTTTAGCTGCAGCAATCTCTGCCAAACACGTGGGATTAAAGAAAGCTTCAAATCCAGCAGCAGCTCTTTTACATCCTTCTCCCTCCCTTCCCTTTAGGTGCAGTGTCGCAGACATCTTTTCATGAAAATCCTTTCCTTAGGATTTTTTCCTGCTGAGAAGCTGAGAGGCCTCAGGAACAAAATGTAAACAATGATTATCTGCTGCTGTGGAATGCAACAGGTGCATCTGGGATTGGTCTCATGTTGGTTGTTTTTAATTAATGGCCAATCACAGTCAGCTGGCTCAGACTCTCTGTCTGAGACACAAACCTTTGTTATCATTCCTTCCTATTCTGAGCTTAGCTAGCCTTCTGAGGAGAACCTTTTCTTCTATTCTTTTTAGTATAGTTTTAATGTAACATATATAAAAAAATAATAAATCAAGCCTTCTGAAACATGGAGTCAACATTCTCATCTCTTCCCTCACCTGAAAACCCCTGTGAGCAGCGTCACAGTGCAGTGGTGGGGTTTGCGTCCCATGGGATCTCCAGCCCCGGGTTTGCATCCCATGGGATTGGTTCCTCAGTGGGAGCTCAAAAACATCTCTTCAAAGCCTCGCTGCTGTGCTCTGGGTGATGCTGGGCCCAGGCACCAGCCAGAGCAGAGGAGGGGACAGATCCTGGCTCTTATCCTGAGAGCACCAAGGCTCTCTGCTGACTCCCACATCTGCATTCAGGGATTCTTGTTTAGCAAAGCCACCTGAAGTTTAATCTGGCTTTAAGAAGCGATGCTGCCCTGCCCTGTGCTGCTCTTCACTCTGTCCTTTTGCACCATCTCTGCTCTTCCTCTGTTTTCTCTTTCATTTCTCAGCAAGTTCTCACCAAATACCTCAAACTCCCACAGTGTGCCAAAGGAAAATAAACAACAAAAACTCTGCCACGGCGATTCTCTGTATTTAATTTCCCCCCACGAAACTGTCACCTTTCAATGGAGCAGAATTTCGAACGGAGCAGAACATTCCCGTGCATCCGAGGCGGATCTGGGGGAAGAAAACACCTGGATTTCCACTAGAGGGTGACGTTGTAAAGCTCAAATGGGATGAGAGAATCCCCAGGGCAGGCAGAGAGGCCGGGACAGGGTGGGGATGGGGGAAATGCTGCTGCTTTGGGGGTTCAGAGCCTTCCTCACTCCCCTCCCAGCACCCACAGAGGGAAACAGAGGGGCACTGCAGAATTACAGGCTGTTCTCATCTTCCAGCTTGGTGAATCAGAAGATAAATGGGAAAATTAATTCTCTGTTAATAATTTCCTTTAAAATCTAGTTTATTAGGGAAAAAGCAATTTATCCCATCAGAATTTGTTAGCTGTTGTCCTGATCTTATAAATAATTTGGGGTTTGGACAGCTTTGCTGTCTGCTTTAATTTGGAGGATTTAGGACTTTTCATCCTTTAGAATAATTTGAACAGCAGCAACGCTTAAACACTAGGAGAAAGAGATAGGAATAAATATTTAATTATTACTTAGATGAAGCTGAAACAACAACAAATCCACCCCATTTTTATCAGAATCATTACAAGGAGTTTACATGAAAATTTTTCGTTCATATAAATGAAAGCAAGATTTAGAAAGTTTAAGCTTGAGCTGACAGTTGAGTTTTTGTACACAGCCTTTGCAAAAAGAAACTTCATGAAAATTTAATGAAGGTCTCACACTTTGTTTCACACTTAGGATGAAAACACAAAACATTATCATTTTACATAAATTCTTCATTTTGTTAAAATATAATTCATTCTTCTACACATTGCCACGAGATCTGATAGCACAAACTCTTTTTCCACTCGCTTTTCTGCCACTGCATTATGCATTTCTGAATTTCCACTGTGTACAGAATCTGCTGTGGTAGTTACTCTTGAAAAGAAACACAGCAAAAAAATTATTTGTAACAAATACACATCCAAGGGGATACACCAGAAATCACAAACTTCAGCTGAGTCTGCAGCTATTTCCTACAGTGGCTCGTTGTCAGCAGAGAAAAATTCTAAAAGTTACTCAGACACAGTGCTAAGAAGGAGAGAAAAATTCTAAAAGTTAGATACTGAGACACTGTGCTAAGAAAAGCCCTTTTGTCTTGATTGTCATTTTAAGAAAAATCATTTTCTCTTAAAATTTTGAGCTTCAGAAATTATAGACTCCCATGTTTCTCTGTTGAAATATCTTAACAACTGCACAGGAAAATTTGGTCCAGTCTTTCTGTGAGGAGAGCCTTTCTTAATGTCACAGCAATGAAATCAGGCAGAACAGGGCAGATATTGTAAGAATCAGGGAGGTGTCTCATTCTCACCTTGCAAATTCTCTGTTCCTTCTCCCTTGCTTTGGGTGTAGAAGTCAGTGTGAGGGTGGAGGGAGGAGTAATTACAAGTTTGGTTTCAGCTCCTTGTTTCCCGCACAGCAGCTCCAGGCACAGCATGGAGATACCTGGGGGGACAGATTGGAGCTGAAATTGTTCTTTTTCCAACCATAATGTTCCTTCTGATGCTCCCTGGTTTCTAACAATGGGGTTGTGTTGAAGGTGATTTAAAACCAGCTCTGCTAAAAGTGTGTTGTGTGGGGTGTGTCCACACAGGAAATATCACAGGATCCCAGAATATTTTGAGCTGGAAGTGACCTCAAAGATCATCTCATTCCAGCCCTGCCATGGGCAGGGACATCTCCACTGCCCCAGGCTGCTCCAAACCCCATCCAGCCTGGCCTTGGGCACTGCCAGGGACCCAGGGGCAGCCACAGCTGCTCTGGGGAACAATTCCTTCCTAATATCCAATCTAACCCTCCTCTGTGTCAGTTTGAAGCCATTCCCTCTATTCCTGTCACTATAACTCTCATAAATTCTCTCTCCCCTTGTCACTGTGGCCATTGCTAATCCCCACACTCAGCCTCTGATGTCTTGGTGCAAATAAATACAAGTCCTTGTTCCTGCCAGCCTCTCCATCCACCCTCCACATCCTGGAAACTCAGCCTCCTGTGCTCCAAGGCAGTTCCAGCCCTGCAGGAGGATCAGGATCTCAGAGACCATTGGAGAATTCAGCTACCAAACCCCCTCCCTTTAAATCCTCCTCGGCTTCTCAGAGCTGTCCAGCACCCTGGTTGTGTGCCAGACACATCTCAGACATCTCCTCACCTCATCATTGCCCGCTGTTCATTTCTCTCTAAAATCTGTTCGGGTCTGAAATGGATTCCAGATCATTTTTGACACAAGAGACAAATGTTATCCAGCCTCTCCAGAGTCTCCTTCACCTCCACAGACCTTGCTGCTGCCATCTCCTGCTGAAGACATTTTTCTTTCTTCCTTACAAATCTCCTCATCCCCAACTCTGCCACCTCCCTCACAGTCAAAACCAGAGGATAATTAAATCCTCCACCCTCAGCTCTCAGGAGCCTGAGGCCTCATCAGCACCTGGGACTGATTTCAAGAGAAAAAGAGGAAGGATGGAACAGAGCTGGGGTGGCACTGGAATTGCACCCACGTTCTGCTGCTTTGCCCATTTAACTTTCATCTGTGGCTATTCTGTCAGCACCAGAGGATGGCTTTTAATTGCTTGCTCAAACATATATGGCAACACCATAGCAACTTCTCAATGCAGTAAATCGGTTTCTTCAGCAATTATTACCCTAATTCACTCTCAAATGTTAGCAATGCTCAATCTGCTGATTAAATCTCAATTGAATTTTGTTACTCACCAGAATTAGACTGGTGAAGGCAGCCTCTAAATTAAGATCTATTTAATTGTTCTTCCCTGAGTGCTCCTGCAGAGAAATGTGTATGTTTGTATTTCCAGGCATTTGTGAGCACACACCAGTGCTCTGGCACACAATCCCTTACATCAGGAGCTCACAGGATGAAGCCTGAAGACAGCACTGACAGTGAAATGCTCTAAAATCTCAGTGATTTGCATAAATCTCTCTTCTTTTTTCCCCCTATTTTTTTCAGGCAGCTCTTCTCTCAGATTCCAGCAACATAATTCATTTCTCTGCTTTCCATGTAGCCCCCTATGCTTGAATTCTCTGTTAATAATCCATAAGATGTGGTGTTTACATCTCCTGTGTTCTTTGCAGGAGGAACAGCCTTTATTTTTCCTCTTAGTTCCAAGATTTTAGAAGTTGAGAGCACTGCAGTGGGTCTGCTGGTTAAAATGGGATGGGGATTCATTCACCTGAGCTTTTCTGCTGTTTGACACCCAGAAGATCAGGACATGAAAAAGTATTTGGACAAGGAACCACCTGGGAATTTTAGCTACCATAGACTGAGATCTCATGGATGAGCCAAAAATTAATAATAATATTTCATTATTGTTATTTTAATTGTTACTGTTATTATTTCTTCAATAATATTTAAATCCCCTATTAAGGCAATATAATTTCCAGCTGCTCTTGAAAGACAAATTTTCCTCTTAGACCTCCCATCCTACATGCACACTTCCACCTTTTCTTTTGCACTGGTAAAGGGACATAAATTGAGGACATTAATAAGAGCAGGACACTGGACATTCTCTTTGAGGAGGAGGAGAATTTCTCCTGCTTTTACTCTGTGAAGGAGCTCACCAAGAGCATCCATGGTTCCAGGCTGGGGTCTCAGAGCTGAGGCCAGAGAGAGGATGGGACATGGAGAAAAACCTCTTAAATTGGTCCAGCTGTGACATCCTTGGCCACGCCATCACCAGCGCTGACAGAGCTTAAAAAAAAAGAAGTTTACAGATGGAAGAAGTCACTGCCCATGATTATTGTCCTATGGCACCACTAGAACACAAGGAACCTGGATTTTTTTCCCCACTAAAAACATGCAGGTTCCTTTAATATCTGGGGTTCTTTGGAAAGGAGAAAATAACTGAGACTTTACATCTTGTTTGCAGAAATATTTTGTAAATCCAGAGGTATTTGCTCAGGGTTTCTGTGGGGCAAACTGAAGGTGCTTTTGTGCAACTGCTTTGGATGGTGTGTGTGAGTCCAGAAATCCCAGATGGATGAGGAGTGACAGATCCTGAGCAGCAGGGAATGAATTCAGTGCAGGATCAGCTGCTGAACTTGTACCTCTGTGCAAAAGGCCAGCAGAGGTCTCATCCTTTATTTAAATCTCCTGTTGTGGCTCCTGACAATGCTCACCTCACACCTCCTAGCACAGGGCTGGGAATTCGACAGAGGGGCAATTGGCAATCCCAGTGAATTATCATAATAAATGCCTGCATAATTGATTAATTGAAAAATGCAGAAAGACATTTTTCTAAGAACAAATGCCATCTCCAGAACAAGCTGAAGCTGTTTCCTTCTGGGAGAAAAAACCCCAAATGATGACTTGAGAGTGCTGTGGAGGTGCTGCCCAAACCAAAACCCCAAACCATGGGAACACCACCCTGTGCCCAGCTGGACCTTGGTTAAAGGACTCTGAGGGACATCCCCTGCCCCTGCCAAAGGACAGGGATCTGGAAATCTCTCTCCAGCTCTTTCCAGATAATTTAATTCCTCCCTCCCCTCAACAGCTTCTCCGGACAAACTGGTGCTTTTTGGGACTATCTAACAACACAGGCCAGACAAAATTAAGGGAAAAAGAAGCATTTCTATTTATTGAAGGCCTTCAGGTACATTTAGGGCAGACAAAGCCCCCAGGGCTACACCCAAAAATGGATGATGGCTCACAGGCTTTCACACTTTTATAAGTTTTTTCCATTTGCATATCAGGGGTCAATCTTCCAATTACAGCTTCAGGTAATGAAGTCATTGACCCCAAGTGTGCTGCCCCCAACACACTTTTGTTTCCATCTCTGGGCCCTGAGGCAGTGAGGAGTCCTTGGCTGCCAGGCCTGGAGAGGAATTGTTGTGTCTGCCCAAACTGGGAGAGCAGCAGCTCACACTGAACATGGAGTTTAGAGTTATACACTAAAGAATTACAGGATTACACATGTATGAAAAATATAAAAGTTAAAATCCTGAGGCATCAAAACAGCACTGAGTCCATCAGAGCTGACAGTGAGCTCTGAAAACTGATCCAGGATTATGTACAGCCCCTGGAATAGTCCTGCCTGTTCTACCCACCTCTTTCCCTCAGGTGACAAACTGTGAACTTGAAATTACTGGTCTTACTGCTGTTTGCTCTCTCCTCTCTTTCAGTAACTCCAGGCAGGTGATTTAGGGCAATTATGCTTTATTACATCCATTTATCCTCAATAGTTACCCGTCATTTTGGGCCTTTATCTGTTCAATCACACTCCCAGGTCCAAGAAGCCCCTGTGAGGAGATGTCTTCTCTGCAATCCTGTCACAGCCTGAGAGGATAATTTATCTCTGGGACCATTAAGTGAAATCCTCATCTTGCACAGCAGCTCAAATTCAAATAGACATTTCATCAGTGCAGGGTGACAGCAGCACACTGAGGCCATCCAGTCTTCTTTGGGCTGCTCTGGAAATAAAAATGGGGCTTGAAACTGAACCCCAGGAGGATATGGGGCTCCTCCAGGCCAGCATATTCAGGACAGCATAAAGCACAGGAGGCAGGTGAGGGTGGGTTGGGTTCCATGCACGCACCTGGGTGCTCCAGCCTCTGGCAGGTTTTGTGTCTGTGGCCTCTGTCCCAGGCACTTTGGCAGGTGGTGCCTTTCCTGATTATTTTCAAACTCAAGTGTGGTTGAAAGTGCATAAAATTAGGGATTTGCTGGGTTCTGAGAGCAAGGTTTGTGCCAAGCCTGGCCAGGGGCTCCCTTCTCACGCCCTGGTGCAAAGGGATGATCCAACTCCCTCTGCTCCTACCTGGCTCACAGCAGGGAAGGATTCCCTCACCACCACTGATTTATTTACCTATTTATTGTCCTTTCTGGGGGAAATGTGGTCTGCTTGGATGGGCACAGATCAGAACTGGTGTTAATGGAGCAGTGACATGGCTTTGTCAGAGGAAAGGCAAATAAGGATTGTGTCAGGCTCCTTACAAAGGCTCAGTGCTGGAATTGCAAATGGCCAGGGACAAAGGAGGTTGATATCCCTCCCACTTTGCAAATCTGGACTGCTGACCTTCCCTCTGATTCCTGCTTCATGTGTCCTTAGGAAAAGCTATTCTTTTAAAAATGTAATAATCATATCTTTCTCCAAAAAACTAGTATCAGACATTTAAAATGTGATTTTCACTTGACTTAAATGTTACAGCGGAAACGTTCTTATGTGTCATGACTGTTAAACGAAAAGAAAAATGTCAAGGCTAAGTGACTGCCATCATTTATGTGGCTCTGGGCTGCTGTAGAGCTAAGAGGGGCCAGCAGTGGGATGTAATGTCCCTGTTGTACAGCCACAGCACAAAGTTATTATTGTGTCCCTGGGATATCCCTGGCAGCAAACAGCTTCCATAGCCAGGATAGAGTTTGTCACCTCAGAGAGATCAATGGCCAATGGCAAAAGCACTCTGACATTAAATCTAGGTGGTGTTAGTGTGAGAAATAGGAAATTATTGGCTCCCTAGCCAGCACTTCCACCCTGACTGAAGGAATCTGTCCTCCCTCGTTGTGCTTTGATGAAACTGCTGAGGACACTGCATTAAAACATCCCTCAGAAACTCTTTCCCCTCTCTCTCTCTGAAAAGGGGGCTTTGCCCCTGTGTGGCCTGCAGGCCTCACCTCAATTATTCACTTATTTGTGGCCACTTAATTTATTAATAACAACTCACTGTACCCTGAGGATGAACTGAGAGCTCCTGAGAAAGGATAAATCTCTTGGCCTGCTTGCCAAAAAAAACCTTCCCCTTGTTTTGCCTGAAACTCTAAGTCCTGACATTTGCTTCCCTTTGGAAGCTCAGCTGAGGCTGAAGCTCCAGACGTTGCATTTTTAATGTGTTCTGTTTGTTGAGACCTTGTTTAACCCCAAGACCTCCTTTCTCTCCAAGATTTTGATTCAACATGATGAGTGCACTCCACGGGAACGAGGGATCAGTCAGCAAAGCTCATGAGCTGGCAGAATCCAGGAGCTCCAGGGAAGAGCTCATGAGGACTCTCTTTTGTTTTCCAGGAGGGATGTGAATATAAGCTTTGCATTGAATATAAGCTTTTTTCTTGGGATTAAACACCTGAAAAATTCCTATTTCCTCGTGGAGAGTCAAAAGGAAGAGCACATCAGCTCTTTTTGGAAGGTGTCCAGCTCCTGAAGCAGTGATGGTTTAAAGTGCATGGAGCTGTGGTTTGAAAGGTTCTTTTAGTATAGTTTTAGTATATCATTTACTTTTAATATAATATATATCATAAAACAATAAACCAGCCTTCTGAAACATGGAGTCAAGATTCTAGCCTCTTCCCATATTGGGGTTGCCTGCAAATTTCCACACAGCTCCTTCACTCGAAGGTTTAAATTTACGGGATAAACAAAACTTCCCCCAAGCAGATAAATCAGGACTGGTGCCTGCAGAGACTCTGCAATTAACTGCAGCCCCTTTAGAGGATCTGGCCAGGACTGGCTCTGCCTGAAGAGAACAGAGTGTGCTTTGCTGTGTGTTTGAATCCCACAAGAATAAAACCTCGTTCTTGGAACATTTGGACGCGGGAGATGTGTTTCAGCAAAGATGCTGATGCTGGGTGAGGCAGCTCAGGCTCCAGAAGGTTGAGCTGTCTCTCTCCAAAGAGAGGGGCCAGCTTTCTACTCAACCCACCGACACTTTCTCTGAGTCATTTTCTGGTTAATGACTTTGCTAATTGGAATGTTTTTTTTTTCTTGCTCAGGCTCAGGCTTTGAAAAGTTCACAGAATGCTCCACATTTCTCCTACATTACAAACCTAATCTAATCTCTTTTTTATATTGACTCATGGACCCTCTAACAAGTACATCCTGTTGGCTCAGAATTGTCACCCTTTGCCTATTTCATGACCAGTTTTGCTCAGGGCTGCAATATCTGCGCAGCTCCACGTGTGTGTTCCAAACCTCTGACTCCTACGAGTAATGACGCCCCATTTTTCAGGTGTGATTGTTATGAAATTGCCAATGCAATCTTAATGACTTGAAGAGAAGATAAAAATATTGAAACCATGGCAACGTCCAAAATTTCAAGCTGATGCCCAACTTTGCTCTTTTGAGAAATGCAACCTGTTCACGATGCACAAATGAACCTCAGGCAGGTGCAGTCCATGAGTGGAGGAACTGGCTCAAAACAAACTGGTAAATCCAGCTTCTCTGCCCATTTTCCCAGCTAAAAGTGATGTCAAAGGCAGCTTGTTCTCCTCCAGTCACACCTTTTCTAGATCCAGCATCTCCACAACTTCCTTTCCTTTCCTTTCCAGGAGTCTTCCAGTCAGTTTTCACACTCTTTACTTTTTTATGGGTGAACCTGAATATAAAGATTCTGTTACAAAATTAGTGGCTCTTCTTTTGTTATGTTCTGCACAGTAAACAAGAAATATGAGTCTGGTTCAACATGATGACCATGGTTTTGGGGACAGAACATGCTTGGTTCATAGGCTTGGTTCATGAGGTAGATGAGAAACATTTTGTGCGGTTCAGGTTTCATCTGCCAACCCTGATCTCCTCAAAAGCTGAATTTCCAGGCATGAGATGTCCCACAATTCCCAAGTGTGAGAGATAAATATATAAAATATATGCACTAAAGGAAAAAAGATAGGATCTGTTTCAGAAACACCGGCCTATAAATAAATTTTAACAGAATGTAAGTTGGTTTCTCTTGCTCCAGTGCTTCCTTTCTCCCTTTTTGTCACCAGGTGTGATCTCTGAAAGCAGCAGAACACAGAGTGCATTAGTGTCACTTCACTGATAATGTTCAAGGAATAATTGCCACTGAATCAAATGCTGAAATGAATCCTACATTAAATGCTCACCTCCAAGGATGCCGGCTGATGGCTTCTGTCAAATAACCAGCAAGAGCCTGTCACTGGGAAGCCTACAGAGAAAGTGAGAGATGGGTCTCCTTCCCACTCTCTGCTGGTTTTATTGGGCCTTGAAATCAGTGTGTTTATAATGGTGAATGCATCTTTTTGTTGAGTTTTTATCAAACCAGCTCAGTATGGAACAAATCACATGTTGAGGGCTATGTGTGCAAGGCTGGGTCTTTAAGAAAGGGTTTTTCCACAAGAAAATGAAGCAAGAATTTCTGAAAACACAAGAAAACAGCAACCCAAAATTTTGCGTTTTCCATGCAGCTTTCTGCCCCCACTTCTGTCACACACTTTGGGATGTGAAGAAGAGCGAGGCCAAGACAGCAGGACAGGAGGGAATTGTGGATGCCCCAGGGCAGGAATGCTTAAGAAAAAGCAGAAAGCTGAGTTTCTCTGCCCAGATCTGTCCACTGGAGCACGTCCATGGTGGGGCAGAGGAGCTGATCCAGGTTCAGCCTTGCACTGCTGAGGATGCTGTGCTGTACCACACCACACAAACAGAGCTCAAAAATGCAGAAATTTGGTGCCTCAGAAGAGCAAATTAAAAATTTCCAGCTCGATCCAGAAGTCTTCCACACAAATATTCACATCAGAATTCCTTTTGTTCATTCGTGCTGCAGCACCTCCAGGACCCGCTGTCATTTGGTGATGATTTCTGGGAATTTCCATGGAACCAAGAGGTGTGGACAGGAAAAGTGGCACAGAGTGGGTGAGGCAGGGCTCCTCCACACTCTGGATCCCCTGGGCTGTGGAACTCAGTGGTTCCAGCCCAGCCTGGACATTTCAGCCAGACAGGGCCACAAACCACCAACACCATATCCCCAGCACATGCTGGTCCAAAATCACCTCCTAATATCATTTAATAAACATGAAACCTTTAACACAGCAAGTCAGTGGAACAGAAATAAAGGCCAAGGATCCTTCAGCTTTGCATTATCACAAATACAAACCATGTCTGTCTGCTTAAACACACAAAGCTGTGAGATAAACACTTCTGCAGCTAATATTATTTTTCCCCTAGAGCTCTTTCATTTCTAGTTCCCCTCTGTCAAAAACTTGTTCACCTCTGATTTTTCACAGGATTTCAGTTTTCAAGAGAAAGGGGATATAGGGATTTCTAAGGAAAAAATTTTCTAAAATGAGAATAAAGTAATTAGAAGCCACAGGCTGCAGGACCAACAATTTTGCTCTAAAAATCTTCTCATAAAAAAAAGCACCACTAATGATTCACACAATAACTGTTCCCAAGTGCAATTTTGGCATTGAATGAAAAATTCAAGAATGACAATTTCGGCCTAGATATTCTCATGTGAGGAAGAGCTGCTGGCCTGGTTCCATAGCACCAGCAAGTGGGAATTCCTGGATCCAAACCAGGGGATGGATGGATGGATGGATGGATGGATGGATGGATGGATGGATGATGGATGGATGATGGATGGATGGATGGATGGATGGATGGATGGATGGATGATGGATGGATGGATGATGGATGGATGGATGATGGATGGATGGATGATGGATGGATGGATGGATGGATGGATGGATGGATGGATGGATGATGGATGGATGGATGATGGATGGATGGATGGATGGATGGATGGATGATGGATGGATGAGGGATGGATGGATGGATGGATGGATGGATGGATGGATGGATGATGGATGGATGGATGGATGGATGGATGGATGGATGGATGGATGAATGGATGATGGATGGATGGATGGATGGATGGACACACACTGTGCCTGGTAAAGAAAAATCAGGAAACTCAGTGTGGGACTCAGCTAAAACCCTTAATTTTTTAAAATTACTTTTCTGTAACTTGGTCATCAAGGAACTGTTCCCTTGAAAATTGTTACCCCTTGAAAGTCCTGTGAGTTTTGTTCACATTCTTTGTGAGTTTTATTCACATTCTGGTGTGAGTTTTATTCACATTCTGGTGTATTTGGGAGCAGCATTTTAAGACAGCTTGAGCTATGACTGAAGTTCCTTTTGATTTAAAAGAATGCACCCCACAGACTGCAAGCAGAAGAAGGCAAAATGGGAAAAGGAGGTCCCAAGACAGTCCTTTGAAAAATTTCTGCCTGAAGTCCTGCTTTACTTATTTCTTCTGACTCCAAAAAGATTTAATGGAGGTCACTGGCAGAGATGTGACTGATGGACACTCATTAAACTTGACTGCTTATTAGAGATTTCTCAGCCAATATATAACCCATAACATCATCATAAAGCACTCATTCTCCAAGCTGGAGCAGCTGAAGTTTCTGCCTATGAATACAAATGGAAAGTGCAGTCTGCTGGGAATTGAGCAGTACCTTGCAGCCAGGCAGATCTCTTTAAATTCTGCTGGAGGAGAAGTTTTTTAGTAAATAGAACTTTTCCATTTGCATAAAGCTGATTCAGTTACAATGGAAAGTCGGTTTGGGCTGAAAACCTCTGGCAAAATATTTTCTTAGAGTTATTGCTATCTTCCCAGCCAGACTGCTTTCATTTACAGTGTGATACACTCTCTAAATTCTCTGGAGTTTTTTTGCAATTTTGCCCAACAAAACTGAAATCAGCATCTGATCCTTTGTATTTAATTTTAAAAAAACAACTCAGGAAAAAAAGATCCACTGGAAAAAAATGTTGTTGCATTTTATTTTGCATTGCTAATGAGATGAGATGGCTTTGTTAGAACGTCCAGACTCAATGAAACCAAACACCTCTCACAGCCCAGGGGCTGGCAAGAAATGCACTTTGCATTTTGCTGTCAAAATTAGCTTTATCATTGTAGGGTACCTTGGTGAAGAGCTAATAGGAGAACACAGGAAAATTCAGATAATGCAGCAAAGCAACAGAAGTTTGGAAGCTATAATGGGAATGTGAGCTGAGCTGTGGAGATGATTCTGCACCACAGATTGCTGTCATGTTCTAATGAGATCATCCACGAGGAATCAAATTAATACACCGGCACAAACAGCAAATAAGTCGATCAACACCAGTCAGAGAAGTTATGAAAACACTGTGTACTCAAACATATGCTGCTTCAAAATTAAATCATGTCTTCTGCTGCTTAACAAACATTTGACAAAAGAAAAAATGCCCAACAGCAGAAGATAGATAAGACAGGAGCCGGGAAAATCAATACTTGTCTAAAATAATGGCTCTGTTTGAAGGTGAAATGTCCATACAAGTAGAAGTGGTATGAGACAGGAGTAGAAAATAATGTCATGGGGCCCAAAAGTGGAGCTGGCTTGCCTGGCTGTGGTGAGCTTCTGCTGCTGTGCCTCTGAGCCCCACTGGAAACTAAATCACACAGAATCAATTGGGCTGGATAATAAAATGTAATGGGAAAATAGAAGTGTTTGAAAAATGAGTGTGACACAAATATAGATATTCTTATTTAGAGGATCTGCTGCAGGTAAATTAACGACTGTGAGTGAAACTGCATGATAAAGGCAGATTTCTTATGGGATGGGTTTTTTTTAGGAAGAAATTCTTTATTTAGGAAAAAAATCCTTCCCTGTGAGGGTGGGCAGGCACAGGGTGCCCAAAGCAGCTGTGGCTGCCCCTGAATCCCTGGAATTGTCCAAAGCCAGCTTGGAGAGGGCTGGGAACACCCTGGGGTAGTGGAAGGGGCAGGCAGTGCAATGAGATGATCTTTAACGTGTCTTCCAACCCAAATTATTCAATAATTCCATGAATGTGGAGCTGCATTATAATCGTTGAGAGCAGCAGAAACAAATGGTAAGAATAACTCTCAGCTATTCAGATAAGGGGTGCAATAATAAGGAATTAAGGAGTGAATTAAAACCCATAAACTGTGACAAAAGGAGCTGCGAGCTGTGCTTTCCAGATAACAGCTATTTCTATACACCCCTTTTAAAAGGTTAATTTGAAATGTTTGATCTCTGGAGCAATGTGGCAGCACGATTATCTGTGCACTGTTGTGGTTTGACTCTTGAAAGCAGGAAACACTTGGTAAGCACCAAAGTAAATTAGCCATTTCTCACTTGACCACTGCTCAGCCCACAGTGTGCAGAATATTTAGACTCTGCAATCACTTGAGGGAAACATTGCTGATGTTGTTCCCTCTGAGAAATGCAATTGGGGAGCTTAATGCTAAAAATTGTTAAATGAGTCTTGTGCCTGCATTTAATTCCGAATCACGAGTTGAGGGAGAGTTTAGCAGGGAGAGAAATGCAGGGGAGCATTTGGAGTGTGTAACACACCCAGGGCTTGATGCAGAGGCCATTAGTGGGAATAAAGTCTCTCCAGGGACTGTAATGGCTTTTAAATGAGGTTTGTATTGATTTTGCACCGAATGGGAGGAAAGTGTTCCTCCCAGAGAATGAGGAGAAACAAACTGAACCTTTTCCTTGCAAAAGGCCACTTGAAGGAAAACAAATCACCTTCCCCATTTAATAGAGGATTCTGTGATAAAAGTTTTGGGGCAAATTCAGATTAATTCATTGAAAACTTTGGAACTGCTAAAGAACCAAGCAAGTGTTTACCAGAGAACCCAGCTCCATGAGCAATTCTGTGGGAATATTTTCTGCAAACCTGATTCTCATTTAGTTTCATAGCTGAGGTTTATTTTATCCCATATTCTTTCACAACCCCCTCTCCTATGTGAATAGAAATAATAATGTTTGGTTTGTAGGTGGTATTTATAAGGCATTTGAGCTTCATTTAAACAGCAGCTGTAATCCAAAGGGTTCATTAGTTTAGTGCAGAACTCCTTTTTCTCCATTTATTCACATGGATACAGCACCAGAAAAAAAGACTGCAGGAGTTTTGCAAGTAGTTTATTATATCAAGGCCCATAAACATAAATTGTGTGTCTGAATGTGGATGTGGAAATCCATAAACCTTAAACCTTCTGTTTGTGTTAACAGAGCTTTTCTGCTGTTTTGCCATTTACAGCAATGTAACCACTGAGCCAAAAGGTTCATATCTTTGAAACTGTGGACAATTCTCAACTTTTCTCTTTTTTTTTTTTTTTTTTTGTGCTGTAGAAACATGATTAATGGGCAATTTATGAACAACAGCAACAACCTTTGCCAAGTATTTATTGGAAGTTTCTTACATTTTTAAGTCAAAGGAGCAACTCCAAACTTTTATAACAGCCCAAGAGGACCATCCTTTAGTGGTTAGAAATCACTCTCTGCTAGGTGAATATTCATAATATATCATCTTTGTGAATGCACACTCTAACCCTGCTGGAGGAAATGCTGGCAGGTGTAAAGCCACATTTCTTCCTCTGTGGTTTTGGTGCAGTGCTCTGGGGAAGATTTATTCCTTCCCTGGGGAGCAGGGGATGCCTTCAGGAGCTGTAAATATATAAATACCTGACAAACAATGTGGGGAAGCTGCTCTGCTGCTGAAGCATCTGGGAGAAGAGTTCTGTAATTAAGATGCAGATCTGATGTGTGGTGAAATCTGTTCTTTGTCACATTTGCAGCTTGTAAGGTTCATGCTGCTGTCACTGAAAGCTTAATAACACTTGACACACGGTGGCATATTTATGTCTTGGTTAGAGGGTCCTGAGAAGCCTATAAAATCTCATTTAAACAGCACAAAGAATGTGTTTTCTTCGATCAGTTGTTAGATAAATTTGTTCTGTACACAAATATGCAGTTATGTAATGTTTGAAGCCTTCCTCCAGATGTTTTGTGTTTTCTTCCCCTTTTAATTCACAGCACCTGCTGTGAAAACACCTTTCTTTTTGCAGCAAGAAATGTAGGCAAGGAATCCATATCTGTGTTACTTTCAGGGGACAGGGTGACAGAATTTGCCAGGGAATGTGCCTGCCATGCGGGTAATTAATTGCATCAGTTACCTGCAATCACTGTGGTTTGTTTGCTGTCTCTGACGTCCGCAATGAGCGTGTACACTGACAGCTCTGAGAGCTCCCTGTGAGAAATCCACCCCAGCGTGCCCAGTGCCAGGGATGGGAGGGCAGGCTGGCATCATGCAGGGCTTGGCTGCTCTGCTGCCTCAGCCCAGAGCTGTGGGGCTGGGTGGTCACCCCAGGGCTCCCCATGGGGCTCAGGAGAGCTCTGCCTTCAGCATTTGCGAAAATTCTTCCTGAGAAGTCAGTGCTGGGGGAAGAAGAGCTGCCTTCCCTTCTGGGGGTGGTTGTGTGAGCCCAGACACCACAGACACCTCCTGAGAGCCCCGTGGGGCTGCCTGGGTGCTCCCACCTGGGAATTGTGACGGTGTTCACAGGGGTCCAAGGATGAGGGAAGAGACGAGGATCTGACTCCGTGTTTCAGAAGGCTTGATTTATTATTTTATGACATATATTACATTAAAACTATACTAAAAGAATAGAAGAAAGGATTTCATCAGAAGGCTGGCTAAGAATAGCAAAAGAAAGAATGGAAACAAAGGCTTGTGGCTCAGATTCTTTTTTCTGAGCCAGCTGGGCTGTGATTGGCCATTAATTACAAACAACCACATGAGACCAATCACAGATGCACCTGTTGCATTCCACAGCAGCAGATAATCAATGTTTGCATTTTGTTCCTGAGGCCTCTCAGCTTCTCAGCAGGAAAAATCCTAAGGAAAGGATTTTTTTCATAAAAGATGTCTGCGACATGCAACCACTGCTGCAAATTCTCCCCCATTCCCCTCCCCACATGAGGATTGTTGGATTGCTGGGATATAAACTCACAGCTTCACCCATGGTGCGAAGCAACAAAACCAACCTGGCGGGGACCAAAGATGAGAGAATTGTGAATAATCTGAGGGGCAGCTGGGGCCCAGCCTGGGTCCTGCTTCCCTCAACCTCGGCCAAAGCTGTGGCTCAGCTGCCCTGGGGCTCCAGCTGCTTCTCCTCTCTTCCCTGGGAGAAATTCCCCCATTTAATTCCATTTTTCCTGGCATTTCATGACAAAGCTCTCCACTTCAGAACCACAGCCCTCCCAGCACAGCTGGACTACAACAACAGTGCAAAAAGGAATAATGAGAGTTTATTCCACACATCAAATTTGAAGGAATTTCATTAGAGTTTATGTTCTTGTGTCTCACAAGTTCTTTTGAAAATTACTTTAGTTTAAACTGAAATTAATCTTTGCTAAATATCCATCATGAGGGGCAATACATCTCAGCTATGATACAATGAAATGTCCTTTGAGAAGCATTTACTTAAAGTACATGCTGAGCTACCAGGATGTGAGTATGGGCATGAAGGTTTGGAGATGGAGAGAAAATGTGGGAAGCTCATGATTCAGATCCTCCAGTCATGTGAATCTGAAAATTAATTATAAAATTTCATTTTTTGATTAACAAAGAAGAGCAAACTGTTTTAACATATGGTGCCAGATGTTATTGAAGGAAAAAAAAAAGAGAACTGAACTAAAGTTTCTGTTATTTCTCCAAATATGTTACTCTTTTCTCCTGAACTCTTAATTAATTCAGACAACAAATTTTTTAAATAATTATTTTTAAACAGCATCTTTTGAAGAGACTCCCAGTCCAAGATAAAGCTGTCAGTCTCCTCTGGAGGAGGAGGAGGAACGTGCTCAGATCTGGATTTCTGAACTGCATGGTTCCACAGCTGGAAATGGCAACGTGCAGAACAGAAGTGACTTCTTATCACTTAGACTCTTGGAGTGAGTCCAAAAAAGATGTTTGCTGGAAGCTAAAACTCCTTTCTCATTCCTTTCTTCTCCCCCAGCAAATCTGGCAACAGCAAATTTTGATTTGAACCAAAATCTTTCCCAAAAGAGAATTTTGTTTTACGTCTCTTAGTGAATAATAAACAATGTTCACGTTAAAGGCACAGACTTATCCTGCAATGAGTTTTATTCTGTTTTTATGAGTTTCTTGTGGGTTCACTGCCTGGTTTTTGCTCTGGCCACTGGTTTATATTTGGTCCAGCTGCCCTGGAGGAATTCCCACCCAAAAGGAAGCAGCAGGGAAAGAGAGAGAAATGATGTAGGGAAAGGTGAAGCCAGAGTGGGAGACAAAGGAGTAAGAAGAGCATTGAGTTGTTTCTGGGACTTCAGCAGGACATGACACAGATTTTTGGCTCCCAGGTAACCAAGATAAGTGATATTCAAAGGTCTTTTTGACCCAGGGAAATTCTTTCTGGTGTGAAGAGAATTCCTCCGTTCTGGTGGAAGATTCTCATCGGACGGAGGTTGAGATTGCTGTCACATGGAATTGTCTGCTGGTGGTGATGGCTGTGTCTGCTGTGGCCCAGCCCCCCCTGAGACAAAAAGAGGATTCTAAAGGAGCTGAATGTGTTATCCTGCCAACAGCATCCCTTTATTTCACATTGGGGTGTGAATCCTCTGGAAATCCCTCAGGTTTCAGGCCTGTTGCTATAACGACTGTACAACCCTACAGGAAAAGCTGAAAACTTCTCACCAGAAATTCTGGAAGTCCACCCCACTTTACAAACCCTTCATCTTCATTCTGGGATTTCTTGGAAAGGAACAATATATAACATATTCAGGGTTTAAAACGGCATCCTGGTCCTTTCTTCTTATTTTGGGAAATTTAAAGTCTTAACCTCAGCAAAGATCAAACCAGTGGGTGCCATTTTCCAGGTGAGAGATGCTGGGAATCCAGAGAAACGTGCTGCTTGCACACACAAATTCACACTGCTTTATTCCCAAAGTGGTCGTGACTAGAAGCCAGTGCTCAATAATTGTAATTTCACACAGCACTTGTACAAGAGAATTTGACAATTCCATCTCACAACTTTTCCCTTGTATTGTTTGGATAATTACATTGTCAAAAATTACTTATCATACATTTAGCACTTAATACCCATTTATTATGAGTTCATGTAACTGCTATTTAAAGAATAATACATGCTCACTCCTTTCTACGCCATTTGATGCCACTTTGATTCTGTAATTGCTGGTTTCCTAGGATATTATGCCACAAAACCTGAAGAAATAATTGGTTGTTTCACTCCAGACAATACGTTCTGGAGTTGCACAGAGTTTTTAACTGGCAGATTTGTAACAGTGCAAGGGAGACGTGAAGGGAGTGAATGCCAGCCATGGGATGGGATTGCACCAGGCAGCTCCAGGAGCTGCTGCTCCCTTTGTTCAAAGGAAAATTATTCCCTCTGCAAGTGCTGGGAGTTTTGTGCCTTTGGGGGATGCTCTCTGCAAGACTTTGGCAGCACGGGGTGGAACGAGTCCCAAAGGAGATGTGAAAATGAGGCGACTAAAAAACCCCCAGCTCTTTCAGTGCTCAGCTATAATTATTTCTTGTTTGCAGAGCACACGCTGAAATCTGCAGGAATAACTGCTGGGTTTGTGGGGGATTGTTTTTGTAAGTGCCTGAAAGCAAAATGAAGGAGTATCTTGCAAGTGTATTTAAAAAGCACTATTTTAGCTGAACTTTTGTCTCTTGTTAACTCTGTTATCAAGTGGTGGTAAAATACTAATACATGTTCTTTTCCAGCATCTTCATAATCTACATTTATTTTACAGCAAATCCCGCTGCTTGACTAGAAAATGTTGCTACTTTTATCTGGTTTTAAATTGTTTATAAACTTGTAGCTGAAGTTGCTGTCACTTTCCCTGGTGATATCACACAATTGTTGCACACGTTTTTCACAGGCTGTAAATAACTGGGCTGGAATTTGTCACAACTTCCAGGCTGGTAAAGTGGGTAAGTGAGCAGATAAAAGATTATGATTGTGGCCATTTTTGTTTTGGGAGAAAAAGGAGCAGGAACTGTCACCCTTCGAGTAGCTTTATCTGCTTGGCTTCTTTAGGAAAACATCAAAATGAGGAGGTGGAGCAGACGTCACTCCATGTTTTAACTTATTCATGAATTCTCAGGGTGGCCTGACCAGAGACTGACTCATCACCAACCCATTCTCTGATGACAGCCAGACAAACCAAAACAAGTCACGTAGGTTATGATTCAAGTTTTAGAACAGACTATTGAGCTTTATGGTGGTTTAATTAAACACAGCAGGGCTCCCGCCGTCATCTTAATTAAGAGAAACTTTCTCACTGTACTCAACAAAAAGTAAATGACACAAGCAAATAAAGCAGAGGCTCTGTAATGTGAGTTGCAGCGCTCTCAGGACCTGCCAACAAAGTTTGTTGCTTTTACAGCCTACAAATTACCTCAGGAAGATCTGGGAGAGATCAAGCCTAAAAAATGCAATAAAATCCAACTTTCACCAGCAAAGCCCAGCCCACCATTTTGCATCTTTTCAGTGCCTCTGGTTCCAGAGCAAGGAAAGTTTGGCCACACCTGAGCAATGTGTTTAAGGGCAGGATTAAAGCTCACAGCCCTGCATGACGTGTCCAGCAATCACCAAGAGCTGTTCACAATTCCTATCAAGCCTTCAGCTCAGCTTTTTGGTGCCAGAAAGGCTGTAAGTGTGGCTGCCCATCCCAAAATGTGCCAGGCAGGTGGCCCAGCTGCAGAGTTTGGGTTGGATGCTTCAGACCCATTTCCACGTGTCTGCTTGTGGGTTATTTCAACATCACAACTAAACTTTACAATAAAGCAAACCCAATCCAAAGCTGTGTCTGCACTCCAAGGTGCGTGCTGTGCATGTGATCTGAAATGTGAAATTCATGCTTGAGCCAGCACCCTGTGGTGATGCTCTGCTGTTCATAACCCAGCCAAAACAAGGCTGAACTCCCCTCCTGCAGCCTGCATGCAGCAGTTTGCCTCTCTGAAATGCTGATGGCAAAGATGTCTTTATCAGCTGTGGGATAAAGACTGCACGTGTGAGCTGGATCATCAACAGAGATAATTTCTACCAGCAGCATTTCCTGTTTTCTACAAGATGTGGCAGATTGCTGATGGCTTTCAAGCTTGTGTTTACCTTCTTTGACACACATTCTAGAAAACAAAAGAGAATTAAAGGTGTTAGAGAGAGATAAGCAGGGTTGGTGCTTACTGAGAAAACCTCAGCTGAGCCTGCAGGATTCTCCAGGTTCAGTCTGCTAAAATATTTGAAGCATTTCCTTTTCAAGAACTCGTGCCTTAAATGCAAGAAGGGACCCTGTGGATTAAAAAAGAAACTCCTGGATAATTCTTTAATCCAAGTGCATTAATTATAAACGTGAGGCAGAATGAGAGGCTGAGCCTGCTGAGCCAGAAGGCCAAGAACAATCTGAATCCTTCCCAAGCCCATATTTTAAAGGATTTTTCTGTGTTATCACATCCCTCTGCTTCTCTGGAGTGCCCATTATTAATGACATGCAACCATTAACTGTATAAACAGGAGTTTTCTGAATAACAGGGGAAAGGGTGATGTTCAAAACATCTTCAGTTTGGCCAGGTGACATTCCCAGCCCATTTTTTTCTTTAATTTCAAGGCAGTGATACTGAATACTCTCACAGGATTTCATTCCCATCACTGGAATGATGTTGATGAAAGTGTCAGATGCAGAGAATTCCAGTGCTGTGATCACTCCACTCGTGATGTTGTTACAAATTTATGGCACCTGATCCTTTTATATTGACATTGTGCCTCTTGGTGTCCTGGGGTTTTTTTCCTCAAAGATAAATACCAAAAATGCTGGAAAGGATTGGGAACTTTTGGTTTTGCATTATATATTTTATATTTTGCACTGTATTTTGTATTTTGTATTTTGTATTTTGCATTGTGTATTTTGTATTTTATATTTTGTATTTTGCATTTTGTATTTTGTTTTCAAAGCTCTCCATAGGGAATCAGCATCTTTAAAACAAAATATTTGGTAGATGCTCTGTCTGGGTTCCAGCAGATCTCCCTCCTTGCATACTAAATCCAGAGTTTTCCTCTGCTGTTCTAGAGGTGGTAATACTTCAACCATTATTTTGCAGCTGAGATTTTCTCTCCACCTTACATGAATTTTCACTCCATCACCACCCACTGGGCAGATGTTGTGGCATTGTTGCTGAAAACTCCTTGTGAACAAAAGTTCAGGAATGCAGTTCCTGGTGAAGACTGAGCACTGAGGATCCTCATTTCAATGGAAAAAAAGGAATTTAGCTCTGATAAAAAATTATTGTGAAAGGTAGCAACTGATGATCAAAGCACACACGCAGAGACATTGCGAATTGAGCCTGTAAAAGTGGATTATTTAAGCAGTGAAAATCAGTGGATTATCAAAAATTACATTTTCAGAGCTGGTGGGAACTTCAAAATCTATTCAGCAGGTGTGTAGTCACTGGTGTGGGTTTGAAAGGAAAGGCAGAAAGGAAAAATAGAATCCCCTTTTCTTCATCATATCTGGGGCAACAAAGAACATTTGTTCTTCAATGAATCTTTATTGGAGCTGTTCCACCCAGGCTGGAGCTGCTCCTGGAGTTCATTGCTCTGAGCCTGAGTGGTGATTTCCAGCAGTTTGTACCAGCTCTGATCTGATTCCTTTCACAAAAATTAAAGAAAATATTTTTAAATTTCATTTGTAAGGCCTGGGAGAGGTGCGGGGGGTCAGGGGTTGTTTGGCTTCATGGCAAGGCCTCCATCTGGTGTAGGAAGAGGAGCCTGATGCCACCAGATGCCTCAAGAAGCCAAATGTCATTTATTGGTTTCCATCTGAGCAGGCTGCACTGTCTTGTCCAGGCTGGGAAAGGTCCTTCTCTCCTCAAACACCCACATCCCACAGGAAAATGGAATATATTTCAGCAGATGCAGATGTTTGGTGTTTGATACCTGACAAATGGGAGCATGGTTTTCTCCCTTTTACCCCCTCATCATCCCCAGTCATTGCATCTGCATTGTAGCAAGCAATTGGATAACTGATTGAGGTGATATTCATTCCTAATTGCAGGTTGTGTACTGGGTTTCTCTTTAAAAAAAAAATAAAATAAAAGCTTGTTCTTTTCAGCCTTCTCTTCCTCAGGCAAAAAGAGCTAATTAATGAACCCCAACCTCTCACCATTGTGGCTCTGTGCTGTTAATGATGAGAAATCAGAAAGGACCCCAGCACTCCCAGGGGAGAGCTGGTGGGCAAAAGGAAAGTTCTAGAATTGAAAGAGATGCTGGGCAGCCACTGTTTAAAAATAGGGAAAACTGGGTGGCTCTGGGTGCTGCAGCTGAAAGGACCAGCAGGGCTCTGCTGCCTCTGAGCACAATGAACCAGGAGGGAAAATGAACCTGGAACGTGTTAGGAACTGAGGGAGAGGTCTTTGTTTGGTGATTTAATCCTTGGCTTTGAAAGCAGAGGCTGCCCTCATTTTTCTTACTTCTTTTCTTTCTTATTCCTATTATTTTCTTTGTTATTCTATTCTGGTTTAATGATAAGGAGTTTATTTTGGCTGGGGGAATGGATCTGCCTGCACAAATCTCCCTTCTGGAAATGTAAAGGTGAAGCTGGAGCTGAGCAGAACAAGAGGAAAAAGAGGAGGGGATTCCATGGGGGCTGCTCTGTCCCTCCTCAGCTGCCCAGGGAGGCACAAGGAGGGAATGTCCCCAGCCAGCTTTCCTGGGTTCCCAGGGCTTTGAAAGCAGAGGCTGCCCTCGTTTTCCCTACTTATTTTCTTTCTTACTCCTATTATTTTATTATTTTTTTTTCTGGTTTAATGATGAGGAGTTTATTTGTGCAGGATCTGCCTGCACAAATCTGGAGTTGGAAGCTGGACTTGAGCAGAACACGAGGAAAATGAGGTGGGGATCCCATGGGGGCTTCTCTGTCCCTCCTCATCTGCCCAAGGAGGGAATGTCCCCATTGAGCTCTCCTGGGTTCCCAGGGATGCTCAGGGCCTCTCAAAGGGCACCGGAGAGAATTACCCAGTCCTTTATTCTGCTGATTCTCACCTGCCTTTCTGGATGTTAAAAAAACCCCACAATGCTGAGGAATAACAGAATGCTCACCCCAGTGTTGGACACCCTGGATTTGGGCAGCCTGGTGCAGGTAAAAGTGAGGGTTTGGGGGAGTAATATGGTTGTGTTCCCATTTTATTTACCAATGATCACTTTAATTTGATGGCCTTAGAGTTCTTTTCCAACCCCAAGGGTTCTGTGATTCTCTGAATGCCTCTTTTTGTTGCCATTGTTGTCCGAGCATAGAAATAAATTAGTGTTTAGAAGCTGTAAAATCAGCCTGAAGTCATGCACAAAACTCCCATCCAACCTTAACCCCCACTCCAGCAATTCCTGGGGAAGCACGGTCAGGAGACATTGTTATTTTTATGTTCATGATTTTAGGGCTGTCTAGCAGGTCCATCGACCTCCTGGTGCACAGCTGAGCATCCAACCTGGCATTTTCACGCCACAAACTGCATTTTTTCAGGTTGAAAAATAACTCAGCCTCCCTTCCCACAGGACCTCCCAAGTTTTTAATGCTGAGTTTTACTGGATAGTGAAATAAATTCAAGTGAAAAGTGGTGGGACTGGCTTAAAAACAGAAACTACAGCCTTGTGTCAGTATAAATTCACTTCTCCAGGTGTGGTAAAGTTCTCTCCTTGATGCCTTTCTCTCTTAGACATCCCCTGCTCTCTCAGCATCACTTTTTGCTCCTGGTGATTCATTGGGGAGGTATTTTTGTTCCCTGGCATTTGCATTTTCTGTCACCCGTTCCTTTATATGTTCTGAACACGTCCAATCCCATTCCCTCTGCAATGACACATTTTACAGAATATCTGTACAGTGGCTGCCGTGAAAAGGAATTTTGCAAGCCAGGGATTCAGCCCAATTTAAACCCAAAATAAAGCAAACACCTGAAAGAACTCAGCCCCTCCATGCAGCTGATTGAAGAGAGAATTTGGTGAAGTCCAGACTGAGCCTTGCACTGCAGTTTCTATTTTATGAATCATTCAAGAAAAAGGTCTCCGAGATCATTGGATCCAACCTTTGAATCTTTATATCACTGGAAAATTGGCACCGTGGAGCAAAGCTTGGTTTCAGTTAATCCTAGATCCAAATAAGCTTTAAATCAGGTTTCAATTGCAACAACATAAACATGGATTTAATCAATTAATAAAAAACAGAGCAATTTTGATGCCGGCAGATTTTATTTGTCTCTTACATGAACCATCTGAAGCTCCTGGATTTTCAGGGTTTCCTTTGGTGTCCTTTTAAGATGATTTATCACAAAGTTTGCTTCATTTTTCCCTCCCAGTCTTTATCCTCCTTTCTCCTCTGTCCTTGGGTATTTTACTTCCAGTCCTTGATGGATCCTGGAAATACAGAGTAAAGAGTGCAGAAATGCAAATAACTGGAGAAGTGTCAAGGTTGGTAAAATATATCCAAGAGAAGCCAGATATTTTGTGTCTCTGGGAATATTATTTGCATTTTTTTCTTTGCAAGAATGGCAATTTTTTATGTGTGTGATACTCCTATATAGACCCAGCACAGGAGAACCAACTTCTCGATTTCTTTGCTATTTTTCTAACTAATTTAATCTCTGTTCATCAGTTAATCCACTGAGACTTCTTTCTAAACAATATTGATGTCTGGAAAAGTATTGGTTTCATTACTTGCTGTAATGGAATTGCACACTGCCTTTTGAGCATTTAAAGTCAAGCTGTAAATTACAGAAATAACACTTGACATCTGCAGAGGTGACTCAATTTTGCTCAAGCTTTTGGATCTTTAAAATGCATTTCTGTAGCCATTGGCCCTTACACTTACAGTAATTTGGGGAAAAAATACTATCATAAATCTCCAGCACAGGCTTGTACTTGTGCAAAATGATTCTCATTATTTTCAAGGAGTAATTCCATACTCTGGCTATTGGGTTCATCCTCATTCAGCTCTCTGTAAATGGTTTTTCTGTCTGCACTGCAAATCCCACAGAGTCCATCAGCGCCAGGACCCAGTGGAGATTCTCAGTCCTTTATTCTTCCAAACCTTCCTCAGAGAAGTTCCTTTTGATCTTTACAGCTTCACACAGAGATAATTCCATGATCCATGAATATTTCTATGATCCATCTATTTCCATGATCCGTAAATATTTCCATGAACCACAAATATTTCCATGCAATCCTTCAACATTTCAGGGAGTTTTGGGTGGAGCCAAGCCATGGTGATGAATTCTTTCCTTGCTGCCTCTGTTGTGATAAGAAAAACCCTGTCCTTGGCCTTGGGAGGTGAAAATCCTCCCTTTGCCAGAAGGGATCCCTTAAAACACAGCAAAATATTAATGTGGAAACATCTACAAAGGCATGTATGAATCACGGGGGCAATGATTTCAAATTGAAAGAGAGCAGAATTAAATTGACTTTTAGGAAAAAAATCTTTACTGGGAGGATGGTGAGGCACTGGAATGGGTTTTCCAGAGCAGGGGTGGAATGAGATGAGCTTTGAGGTTCCTTCCAACCCAAACCATTCTGTGATTCTGTAATTTATAACCCATCACGCAGAACTGGTAATTTCCCTTAATGACTGAATATGGCATTAGATAATATCCATTATAGGATATATATATATATATAATTAATTCTATTCTATATTATATATTTTATATAATCAGCATAAATTTATTCTATTCAGCAGCCATGAATCCATTACATCTTCTTAATGTACATCAGGAATTCATTCATCAATATTTTGTGTACAATTGATTGTAGAACTGATAGCAGAAACAGGAAATTCAGATTATGGTCTTCAACATGTGTAATCCACACACGCAGAGGACACTTTTATTTTTTTCAGCTGTGTGCTTTGCTCATTTATTTGTTGATTGGAGGGGATTTTTTGAGGAGAGCATTTTTAACACATAACCAGCGATGTTTCTTTTTCTCCCTTTTAAGGTATTTAGCAGGGTTTGGCTGTGATTAAAATACTCCATTAAAAATGGATCGTTAGGAACAAGAAGAGACACTTTTAATGCATATTTAAAGCATGCAATTAAACAAACTAAAAAGAAAAGAGCAATATCCCAATGCATTTCCTCATTGACCTGGGTGATAAAAGACTTTTAAATGTTCATGAGGGTAAAAATGGTGGAAATTCAGTGTTTTTCTCTCAGAGTCAGCACAAAGCAGTGGCCCATGAACTTCTGTACATCAGTTCCTCCCTGACAGCACTGAGCAAATCATGCAGCAGGATTTTATTTACTCCAAACTACACAAAATGAAACAATTCATTTCCATTATAAAAGAGGATCCAAGATATTTCAGAATGCTTCAAATCACAGTGTTCAAGGAAAATAAAGCTCTTCATTTGCGGCCAAAAGGACACAGATTGTTGGATGCAGCTAATTACAACTTATTAATTTTCTTAATGTTTTTGCACTGTTGTTTTCTCCTAATGAGGGATAAAATCTGCCTTTGAAATAGAAAGATAAGAATTTGTATTCCTTATGCATTTCTACAAATCCCAAACTTGACAGCAAAGGCATTGTATTTCTTATGAAATAACACCACTTTGGTTTTTTAGAAAATAACAATTATTCAGTTATCTCCAGAACTGAATCCATTAATCCATTTCCTTTTATCCTTTTATCTCCTCTATTTAAGACTGTGCTGGTTGATTTCTAAATATTTTTGGGAGTTTAATCTGTCACAAAGAGTTTAGGTGACAGACTTGGGCGAAAAGCCCTCCCTGCTGCATGGGAAAAGATAAAAATAAAAAGGAATAAGAAGTTCTAAGAAGCTCCCCAGCTGCTGGGAGCAGCAGAGCCCTGACAAGGAGAGCAAACAGGATTTCTTATTTCATCAAAGGATTGAGAGATTGTTGTGCAGCCAATGAGGGAGCCCTTTTACACCCTAAAATGGCAAAAAAATAAGTAGATTATACACCTCTGCCATTGAAAGAAGAGGGGAAAAGTCCCTTTAGAGCCACCCCATAGCTGAAGGTTTTACTGATTCAATGCACTGATTTTTCTCAGCTTTTGTGGTTGGACACAAAGAGAAATCCAAGCAACAAAATCTGCAAAAACTAGGAGGTGGTCTTTGAAACAGGAATAAGGGAATAAGGGAGAGTTTTCTCCCAGCATTTTGGGATATCACAAAGAACTCAACATTTTCAGCCTTGCACAGAGCACTGGGGTGAACCCTCATTTATATGGGAGCTATTGTGCTGTGCCTTCAATTTTTTTATTTGAGACTTCTTTGGTGATTTTGTGTTCTCCTGTAACAGGTGAAAGCCTGGCTGTGACTTTTTATTGATTTGCTCTTCCCCAGCTGAACAAAGCCACGGGGAGCTCGGGGAGGATGGCAAGGAAAAGCTGGCAGTGGATAAATGAGGAAATTTTGCAATATTCCCCACGCTCCCCTCCTCAGGACACTGAAGGGTTTCACAGGGAGTCCTGCCCAGCCTCTTTCACTCTGAAATTGATCCCTAATGGAGAGGCCACAGTGGCAAATCTCAGTGAAACAGAAAATACTGAGAGAAATCATCCAGATCTTAGCAGGGGTTTGTGACTCAAGACTTTTTGCAGATTGGGAGAGAGGGAAAAAAAGCCCACAGGAATAGAAATTTGTCTTTTGGTAACTGTGCCATTGCAAGATTATTTAAATGTAATGTAAGAATGTTAATTAATAATATAAATAAGCATTGATTAATATTTGAAAACCTGTACTTGACATGCAATTAACACAAATTGCGCAGGCAATTATATGGGGAGTCAAATTATTTAGCAATTTTAAAGCTATTTATCTTCTATGCTAGACTTCTCTCCGAATAATTAAGCCAAATTATGGTAGACTGTTTCATTTATATTAACTTAATATTTGCTTGCTAATATAGTAACAATTACAGTCAAGGTAGCTCCAGTCCCAAGTGAGTCAGGGCTGGTGCTGAAATGGAATTGCATAGCTGCAGATTTTGGGGAGCTCAGCACATCCCAGATGGAATCACACCAGCACTGAGCCCTGCAAGGAGAATTTATTTACCCCCTGAGCTCTGGGCTCTTGGCTTTTATCATGGCACATTCTGTTTTCACTGGGTTTTGTGCCTGTTCTGTTGTTTTTCCTCACTCTGGCCCTGATCCTTGCTGGAGATTTCAGTCCTGGTTATCTGGGGCCTAACCTGCAGCTCAGGGGCCACAAATCCAAGTCCCAGCTTGTGACACCAAGCAGGGACAGCCACCTCTGCCAGCCCTGCCTGCAGCACCTGGAAATCCACAGCCAGGCCCTGTGCCTGTGTGCAGCCTGAAAAACGTCTGTGTGAGGGGACATCTGTGCTGGGACTGAGACCTGCTGCTCTGGGGACACCAAAACCAGGATCTGCTGCTCTGGAGACACCAGAACCAGGATCTGCTGGGCCTGAAGATGTTGGAACCAGGATCTGCTGGGCCTGGAGACACCAGAACCAGGATCTGCTGATCTGGAGACACTGGAACCAGGGCCTTCTCAGTCTGAAGACGTTGAAACCAGGATCTGCTGGGTCTGGAGATAGCAGAATCAGAATCTGCTGGATCTGGAGATGTTAGAACCAGGATCTGCTGGGTATGGAGACACCAGAACCAGGATCTGCTGGGTCTGGAGTCACTGGAACCAGGATCTGCTGGTCCTGGAGATGTTGGAACCAGGATCTTCTCAGTCTGGAGACACCAAAACCAGGATCTGGAGACACTGGGACAGCTCAGGACAGTGCCACAGACTGTGGCTCACAGAACCCAAGCTCGGGCTGCCCCTGCCTCCAGAGTGAAGTTCAGCAAGTGCTCAAGAACTTTGTAAAAAAGAAAGTTTGCTGCAGGAATATTGCTCTTTAATATTATTAGTAATAATTGATATTAATCATAAAGGTAGCAAAGGGAAAAGCAGACAAGGCAGAGCTGCTGGATTCCAGCAGTTTTTCTTTTCACTCTCTGAAACTCTTTTGTTACTCAGTGAATTGCACTGAACTTCTCACACATGTAAAGCTCCAGGCAAACATAATTAAAGGAATTATCTCATATCACAAAAGGTTTAAGTTCCCACTGAAATTTCAAGGCAATTTAGCTGTATGCTTTTTTTCAAAACATTTCTAACATGAATTGCTGAAGGAACGTCAATGCCTGTCTCCTTTTAAAAACAGGGGAGAAAAATTTCTGTTAGAAGTGGGGAAAAGATGTTTGGGGTTTGCCTCAGTAAGCAGCTTTCAGGCTGCTTTTTGGATCTCATGCTCTGTTCTGTGGATTTGGGAAAGCTTTGGTTATCCAAAAAGGTTTCACAAAAGATGACCAGGAATGGATTCTGCACAGCACTCTGTGTCTGAGGTGTTCCTAGGGGGGACCATGCCTCCATGGAAAGGGTCTCAGGTTTAACATTCTCCAGTGTTGCTGAAAATATCAGAATTAGGTGATCTTTTCCAGCCTGGTTTCCCCATGACTCCAGAATTCTGTGTAGATTTGTTTTCAGTGAAAGCGGCTTCTGTCACTTTCGTCGGGTTTTCTTTCGTGTGTGCCATTAGCAGAGCTTCCTCTGAATTTTAAATCACCCCTAGCATTTATCAGCTTCCTCATTAGAAATGTGCAGTGGTTTTTGCTGTAGAGGAAAACTTTTTCTACATTTATTCTGATAAAATTGTTTATTTCAGTTTTTCTGAGGGTTATTCTGCAAAATTCCTGTGTCCAGACACTGACCTCTAAGTCATTTATTCATCCAAACTTTTCATTGTAAATTGTCCTTAAGGTTGCTTCATCTTTCTTCCCTCCCTCCTGAAAGTAATGAAGTGGTCATTACACAATTTGGGAATGTTGTACTAAACCAATTTTTGTGGGAATATTGTACCAAACCAATTTTTGTGGAAATATTGTACCAAACCAATCTTCCTGCCTTCATCCTCCTTCCCTTGAACTCCACCAGGGAATCAGTGAAGGTGGGAAGGAGCCTGCACATCCAGCATCAGCCTCACCATTTTTAAGTAACACTTCAGTCCAATAAAGCATTTCTGATTTGCAGCTTTTCCTGCACTTTTCCAGGATTATTTTCACTGCTGCAGTGTCAGAGGTGAGAGGGGTGGCTCACAGAGCAGCCAGGGAGAAGCACCAGGGACAAAATCCAGCCTTGGCTTTTCCAGCCCAGTGGTTTGGCTTGGGAAGGGCAATCTGAAGTGATGGGTCTGTATTGTACCCTCACATAAACACAGCAAAGAAAGCTGCTGAGGGCTTATATTTATTAGAAATCTCTAGTGAGGACCATTCTCTGATAATTTTTTAGTTTAAGAAACATTTGAGTGAGCCCAGGTCCACTTTTAGGCATCCAAAAGTTTCATTTTTAGGGAAATATGTTCATCCTCAGGACTCATCTTTTATGAATCATTGGATGTTGTCTGCCCTTTTGTTTTGCAGCCCAAGCAGTTTTGCCCATTTCTTCTGCAGTCCAGCTCCTATATTTGCAGCATCACCAGACAAAAATGGCTAAATTAGAATTTTGACTCCAAATCAAAACAAAATAAATCTCAGCTTTAATCCCCCGTCCCTGCAGTGGGGAAAGCATGAGCTGCTTTTAGGCAGAGCCCCTCTTTGCCCCCCTCAGTGGCAGCAGTGTCACAGCTGATGTCTCACAGCTGATGTCTCACAGAACTCTGCTCATCCCTCATGCCGTGCTGCTCTCAGGAGCCAGGAACCTTCCTTGGGTGACCAAGGGCACCTTCACAGCAAATTCAGCCAGGCTGTCATCCTGCAGCAGGCTGGTGCCATCTGAAACCCCATCCCCAGCCTCTGCTCGTGCACTATTTAAAAGCAAAACTCTGTAAAATATTGAAACCATCCCCGTGCGTCCCACCGGCCGTGCTCCTTTCAGGTACAAACCCGAGCTGAGGAGAGGCTTGGATGAACAGCACTGAGGCTCAGCTATATTTAGGTCTCAGCATGTTCATGTTTCTATTTGCTGCACGGCCCTGAGGAATTCTTCAGAGAGCTTTTATGGCATTTCTGTTGCCAGGGAAACACCTCGTCATGTGTGTCCTGAATCCGCAGCACCCCCAGCTCCTCTGGCAGAGGAGAAATCAGAGAAATCCGCGTTGTGTTCAAAGAGTCAGGGGTACAGCAAAGAAAGATCCTTCCAGGTAGGCAGGTAAACACCAAGGGAGGGAGCTGTGCTTGTGGCATCTCTCCTGGGAACCCAGATCACCCCACAGATCCATGTTGTCTGTGCTGGGACAGCTCCAATATCCTGGATCCCTGAGTAAGAATTTTGGATTCCCTGTGTGTCACCGTCATGTTTTCTGGAAAAATCGCCTTGCCCAGGATTTCTCTCCTGGGAAGCTGAGAAGCCTCAGGGGAAAAGGAAAACAATAATTATCTCATTTGCTTCTCCTGTGTTTTGCTGCTTTGGAATGTGGTTGGAGATTCTTTATGCAACGTGTGAATTGTTTTGACTTAATGACCAATCACAGCCAGGCTGTGTCAGGACTTGGGAAGGAGTCACGAGTTTTTCATTATTGTCTTTTAGCATTCTGTCTGTATCCTTCCTCTAGTATAATTTTAGTATAGCATTCTTTAATATAATACAGAACATAAAATAATAAGAGTTTTCATTATTATCTTTTGGAGAGTCATGAGTTTTTCAGTATTATCTTTTAGCCTTCTGTCTGTATCCTTTCTCTATTCTTTAGTATAGTTTTAGTATAGCGTTCTTTAATATAATATAGAACATAAATTTAGTATAATATGGAACATAAAATAATAAATTAGCCTTCTAAGAACATGGAGTCAGATTCATCATTTCCTCCCTTCATCAGGGGACCCCAGAAAATCCCACACCCTGTGCTTGCTGTCCTGGGGCAGCACAACCCATGCTCAATCATCCTTTCCTTGAAAACCTTGAGTTCAAAAAACCCCCAACTGGCCAGGAGTGAGAGGATGGGTTATTTTTTCCCCTCCCCAGAGGCTTTGCTGTATCAGGAAGTCGCCGTCCTGCCAAGTGACAGTCATGGGAAGTGACAACTCCTCGGAAGATTGAAGCATCTGCCTCGCCCAGCCCGTGCCCCCTCTCTGCCAGCCTGACATGATCGGAGCAGAAGTTTGGACTGAATCTTTCACAGTCTGTTAGCCCAGCCAGGGATGCTTCGTGGAGGGGATTATTTTTATTTTTATTTTTTGGGAGGATTCCACATGGTCAGCTCGGGGAGCAGGGAGAGGAAGATGAAAGAATTAATATTTGCATTTTCAAACGCCTTTCCTCACTCCTGAGCAAATGTAGGTCAGCTGCAGGATCCCTTTGCCACAGGGCTGATAGGAGAAGGGTTTTGTGCTGCTGCCTCTCCCTGGTTCACAATCTGTGCAGGTTTTTCTGAAAGGAACATCCACCTGCTTTCAGCTGTGGTGAGAGGCTCACAGTGAGCTAGATTTGGGCAAACTGGGGTATCTCATTATTTCTTGCTGTATTTAGTTGGGTTTTCATCCTTTCTTTGCTCTCAGTTTTCTGCAATTTCAGTCTTTTGGGCAATCACAGAGTGCACACCCAAACTCCCAGAGAAACCTGTGAATTGTGGAGATTTTTGCTGGCCTTTACAATGCTGCTTTTTATGCATATTTTTTCCTATTCATAAGTGCAAATCTTGTGAATTCTCATTAATTTTGGTGAGAATTTTCTTTCAGGCATACAGTATCAGCACACTTCTCTCCCTGAAGGAATAGCTGCTGGACAGAACCTGAATTTCTGGCCTTTTGAGAACATTTTAGAGGCCATAAAACTCATTTCCCAAATCAAAGCCTGTGGTGGTGTCCAGAAGGAGCGCCCATGATGAAATATCCTTTATGTAAATGGAAACAATTTGTGTTTCCTAAGTTTGGCCTGAGGTCTCAGCTTGAAATGCTTTTTATCACACCCAATAGTCAATTCAATGCATTGGTCAGGTTTGTGTTTAAAGGCTGAGACATTTTTACAGTACAGGCACAAAGATCAATGCAAAATTATTCAGGTAATTGGAAATTCGCAAAAGAATTCATTTAAATTTTCATCCACTGCAGTGAAAGCCTGATTCAATTGCTGATGAATCCTTTGTGCTTCATCCTTTTAAGGGAGAATATTTGAGCTGGTGTCTGCTGCTGAAGGTAATGAGAAACACATTTTTTAAGAGGATTCATTCACTCATTTATATACTGTTTTGTCCTTCAGTTATCTCAAACTGAAAAGTGAGCACTCATTAAAAGTATTAAAAGAGAAAATTTACCATTTATTCATTTTTGTGTCTGGTCCTTTAGAAACACAATTTCCACACCTGAAGGAAAAATGGCAAAAAAGAAGAAATCTGAAGTGCCAGGAAGTTTCATAACATTACTAAATAAACATCCAACAATTAATTCACAGTTCAGGAGGGGGAAAAGGAAGGTGTTATGTGAGGAAACAGAGGGAGCTTCCAGCACAGCACAAAGATTATTGTCTATAATGTCACCCAGGTTTCACAGTGCCCAACAAAGCCATAAAGGATTGTGCCAGGGTTATAGAACAGCTTAATTTGCTAAAGGACCAAAAAGTGTTTGAGATCTCTGAGAATGCTGCCTCAGACCCACAGGGGTGGGAAAATCAGAGTTTTTCATGTGGGATTGAGAAGGAAAAACAGAATCTTTAGAAGGTTTAAGGGATTCACCAGTGGTCAGATTGCAGAGACAGGAGGCAGCTCCCAAACCCCTTCCCAACCCCTCTGTTCCAGCCAGGACCAAGCTGGAAGGTGAAACTTCAGAGAATCAGAGCAGGGAACATCGTAGGCTGTCTTTGGTAACAGCATAATAGGGGAACAGCACAGAAATAAGTGGCAATAATTACACATTTCCTTTTTTTTTTGTCTTTCAAAGGTCAGAGTTAAAGTCATAGAAAGTTTCGCAAGGAGACAGAGAGAAGAATCACTTCTGTGGCTTGAGAAAACATTATTTCTATCTCTCTTTGTGTGTGATTTTATGTGTCTGTGCATCTGTTATAAATTACACCTACAATTGAGCTTGGAATTAAAAAAAATCCAATTTCAAAGAAGGTCTGGCTGTGATTTGGGGCAGTGAAATGCAGGAGAACAATAACCAGCAATCCTGGCTGATGTGCAGGGGTTTTCCTTCCCCTGTTCTTTCAGTACAGGTAACACAAAGATGAAATCATTTATTCCCAGGACGTGCAGGTTGTGGATTCCAGAGGAAAAGTGCTTTTATTTCAGCAGGAAAGGGGTGGCAGGAGCAGTGGCAGAAAGGATACTGTGACATGGACAAAAAGCAGCATTTAAATGTCTTTATATGGAGAGGAATCCCTGTGAGATAAAAAACAAAACTACTGCTGGTGTCTCTGAAAAATTCAATCCCCAAACCCCATCAAGAGCCACTCTGTGGTGGAAGGACAAGGATTCTGATCCAGCTGTGGCACTCCAGGTGTCCCCAGTGCTGCTCTGCACATCCTCTGCAGTTCTGTCCCGCTCAGCATTCATTTTTTAAGGAATTTTGGGTTTCCCCCATTGTTTTGTCCCTCTCAGCATTCATTTTTAAGGAATTTTGGGTTCCCCCATTGTTTTGCCCCTCTCAGCATTCATTTTTTAAGGAATTTTGGGTTTCCCCCATTGGTGCCTGCCTTGCAAACAGAGCATGAACAGCCCTGCAGGGTTGCACTGTTTGAGACAGTTTGATCCAGAAAAGCTCCCTACATCACACTAAGCAAAAATTAATGTTGATTAATTAAACAACAACAAAAAAAGAGATTGAATATTTCTGTGGCTGTTCTATACAATGATAGAAATACATAAATACCTAACCTGACACTGCGCTTCTCTTCTTTGTGTGCTGTTAATGTGACATGTAGCAATTTAACATTTAGCACAGCTTTTAATTTTAAAAATCCTGTTAAATAAACTTCTAAAGAAAATGTGATTATATGATATGAGTTTTCAAAATTTCCTGACACCAGAGATATCAAAAAGACATTTCAACATCCAGTTTCAATTGTGAGTTGCTGTTAAAACCTATGATTTCAACAACAACAAAAAATCCTCTGAAGAAAGGGGGTTTGGGTTATTTCAAACATACATTTTGAGAAGGGATTTTTTTTCAAGCTTCTGAATTAATACTACCATTAGAATTTTTAATACCAGTAATATTTCTGAATTCTGCTACTCCTCAGGATGATATTCTCTACAGCAGCCACAAATGTGTGGTTTTAATGACAACACAATAAATTAAAGACCAGAGAAGATCACATTGCCAGAGTCAGGAGAGGTCCAAGTCTTAATTTGCATTCAGGATTTTCATTCAGACTTTGCGAAAATATTTGCAGAGCTTACACCTGCACATTGCCTAGCCCCAGATTTCTAACAAACCAAACAAAATGAGGTGTTTGAGCTTGGGATTTTGGCTCTGTGCTGTTAAAGATTAAAAGATTTCAATAATGTCTTTTTCTGGGCTACCATTCAAACATTGGGATCTGTACAGGAGGAGAACCTTTGGTGCCTGGAAACACTCAGCATGGGCTACAGTTTATTATTATTTATTATTATTACAATCACTGGGAGGATTTCAGGAGGAGAGACTTCACTCATCTTCAAGACAAGCTCTTCTAATAGAATTATAATTATAAAAATTATCCTGCTCCAGAAAACATCATTAATCTTATATGTATAATATTGTACTCTTCTTTTTTTTAACATTGCAAACACAAATCTCAGTGAAATGTGTTTATTCATTAATTTTTTGGCATGGATTGGTTCAAGGTCAGGCAGATCTGGCAGCAAATGAGATTCGAGCTGCCACAGGGAGCATCTGAAAGGAGCTGAGATCCATTTGTGTCGGTTCCTCAGGAGCTCAGGGTGATCCGTGTGGAATTTGGCACAGGGCAGGGCAGTGAAGCTCCCTTGGAGGGGGTTTGAAGCCTTGAGCTCCAGAGTTTTCCTGCTTTCAATGCCCTGATGTGGAGTCTGCAATTCCATCAAATTCTGTCTGCCACCAGCGATGGCATTTTCCTGCCACTCATTCCCAATTTCACCTCTTTGGGGTGGATTTTGAGGAAGAGGAAAGCTGCAGTGGTCCCCACGTGGTGTTCAGTGCACAAATTGGGCTGGTGCAAACTCATAACTAAAACTTGGGTCATAATGATACTTCATAAGTGGATCCAATTGATAGCGGAGCCCTGGAAAAAGTTAAAAGATAGAATCTAAAATGTAAAGCTTTGTGTTTTCCCAGATCAACTGCACCTGCGTAAGCAGTATGATAAATTATATAATTGTTAGATGTGATGATTGTTTAGTAATTAAATCTAATTATTATATAACCATAAGAACAATAATAAGAAACTATGCTGAAAATTCAGAGGGGGGCTAAATCTATGTATACAATAGAACAATATAAGTTTAATAATTAACATGAAAGTTATATAACGATAGAGTATAAAAACATGATGAGTTCGGATGTATGGTCGAAATCAGATTTGAGTAATACCCCGATTCCCAGAGCTCTTAAATAAAAAACACCGCCTATAATCCCTACGTGATTATGTGGTTGTGAACGCTAACACAATAACCTCAAAAATCATCTTTGCTCCTTTGACTCTTGATTAAGTTTTTCATTGAGATGTTCTGAAACTGGGCCAATTCAGGATTCTACTGCAAAGATAATTCTTACTTTCCACTCTAAAGAGGGTTTCAGGTTTTTTCTACTTCCAGTGCTTGAAATACCTAAAATATAAAATGATCTTCCAGCTTCTTGTTTTTTTGAGATGCTACACAGTCAGTTGTAGTCTCATGGTCACTAAATCTAATTTCAATATCCATTTTCTGCTTTTCCACAGAGAAATTTCTGTTTTCCCTCACTTTCCAGCTCTGTTCTGATGGCAGCTGAGGTCCAGCAGGAGCGCTGTAAATCAGAATATTGCCCTGTGTGACACACTGCCAGGACACTCTGAATCCTCAGTGACTGGCAGGTAATTCAGGTAGAAAATAACATTTTTGTCAGACTTATCCACAGAAGCCTTTTCAGTTTCTGCTGTGCTGAACCTCTCAGGAGGATGGATCCTGCTGGTTCCTGTCTTTTAGCCAGGGACCAGCTCTGGTGGCTGTGCTCTGATAATGTCACCCACCAAGAGGTGACAGCAGTCAAAACCATATCCAAGTGGGGAGAAAAATGCTCTTCAACATATTTTTTAGCATTTATTCCTTTCAGATTGAGGGTTTTGGAGCTCTGAGATGTGTCAGTGTAGAATATTTTTCATTTTCTTAGAAAACTGAGGGTGTTGTGTGATTTGTGTGCACGTGTGAGGACAGAGAAGAGGGATCTGCCCTTGGGGGGCCTGTGACTTGCTTCTATTTCTTTCCCTCAGCTTAAATTAGTGGGGAAATTCCACATTGCAAACCAAACTGGGCTCTGAAGAGTCAATTATCAGAGATATCACACCCTGACCCTGTACGGCCAATTTTACATGGGTGAAACTGAGTATGGCCAATTTGACATGGGTTACAGTGAAACGCTGATTTTAACCAGGCCCTGGGTGTGTTCAGAGTTCAGAAATTCCACAATTGCAAACCAAACTGGGCTTTGAAGAGTCAGTTATGAGAGATACCACACCTTGACTCTGTATGGGCAATTTTACATGGGTTAAAGTGAAAATGGCCAATTTGACATGGGTTAAAGTGAAAATTACCAATTTGACATGGGTTACAGTGAAATGCTGCTTTTAGCTCTGGGTGTGTTCGGAGTTCAGAAATTCCACAATTGCAAACCAAACTGGGCCTTGAAGAGTCAATTATCAGAGATAACACACTCTGACACTGTATGGCAAATTTCACATGGGTTAAATTGAAAATGGCAGTTTCACATGGGTTACAGTGAAATGCTGCTTTTAACCAGGCCCTGGGTGAGTTCAGAGTGGAAGGTGCTGAGGGAAGCCCAGAGCAGGAGCTGCAGGAGACACCAGGGGTGCAAAGTGCTCTCTGCTGCTTCTAAGGGGCTTTTTGGGATTTGGGGTTTCTCCTACATTAAATATGGGGTCTCTCCTACATTAAATATGTCTCAAAGCCCAGAGGATAATGCCAAACTCTGCTTGATAGCAGCCTTGCTGATTCCACTCCTTCTGAGTGCTGGGATGTTTCTGTCACTTCAGAAAAGCACATGCCAAGACTTCAGTTTGTTCTGCTGCAGAATAAACCTGTTCTTGCCCTTTATTTGCCATTTGAGCCTCATTTATGGCACTGCACTGATTCCTGAAGCTGCAGGATTTGTTGTGACAGGGGGATGGTTTGTTGAGCACTGAGAATTTCTGGAATACTGTGGAAACAGAGCACACAGAGGTGCCCACAGATTGCTCTGAAATGGGGTTAAAAAGAAGAAAACACATTAAATCAAGAGCTGCCACTTTGGAGCAAAGCACTTGCTTCAAGCAGGTCACCAACCCCACAGGGGTCAAGTGTTCCAGAAAGTTCCACAGCTGGGTTTCTGCTGTGGAGGCACTTGAGCAAGGAGAGGAGGAGCTTTTCAGCAGAGAATGCTTGGAGAGGGAAAATAAGGGAAGGATGCGGAGGAAACAAGCTGGAGTCAGGCTGGTGCAGCAGCATCAGGGCAGGGAATTTAACTCTGGTGTGGAATCAGCCAAAGAGAGAAGGAAACATTCCCAAAATGACAGGGAGGGGGCAAGCAGCATTTTGAACAAACTGGGCTGATAACAGAGAGAATGAATGGAAGGGGCAGCAGCAAAAGGAAAAAAATCCTTAATTTTACAGGAACAATGATGTCACATCCATTGGGGTTCTGGGAAAAAGACAAATTGTGACATCTTCAATCAGTTTAAACCCTGCTTTACACAGATACAATCAGCACTAAAGCCATACAAATATAAATGGTATTACCATATAAATAAGGTCTATTTCTCTGTATTAAAAAAATTATTATATGGGAGTGGAATTTCTTGCATGAAGAACCAGCAGCTCAGTAAAAGGAATAAAATAATAGACTGTATATATGGAATTAAAATAAATAGTGCTGCTTTGGGCATCTGCTTCTTTTACAGTATCCACACAAGCTGAGAAGTTTAGGCTGCACAATTCCCTTAACTGGCACAGACATTTGATAGTTAAGTGACTGCCCTGCTGCCAACCCCACTTTAGACCCTTTATTGGGAAAAACTTCATCATTTTTGCCAAGGTTGCAGTTTAAATGGGCAGAGTGCAGAATAATGAGCTAAACAACAGTGCACAGGGGACAGGAAAAGCTGCCAACAGAGTGTGGGGGAACTTTAATGCTAGGAAAGAAAAAACACATCACACAAGGAAGAAAATATGTGGATTTATACCTGCTCAACATAGCTGTGAGTGGCTCAAAGCCTGCCTGCTATTATTATTGTTATTGCTGTTGTTAATATTATTATTATTGCTGATGTTGTTGATAATAATATTGTTAATGTTATTATTGTTGTTATTGTAATCATTATTATTATATAATATAATATTACATTATATATATTACATATTATATTATATTATATTATATTATATTATATTATATTATATTATATTATATTATATTATATTATATTATATTATATTATATTATATTATATTATAGCTATCTTGTGCCACTTGCTACTGCTGTAATTTCCTTGAAGACAGGGGCACAAATGGGTCTTTTGGGGTGAGGGTTTGGGGTGATTTTTTAGGGTTTTGGGTTTTTTTTTTCACAGTGGGAGCAAAATGAGTAATCCAAGTAGAGATGTCCTGAATTTACTATTTAAGATACAATGAAAGCTGTGTTGCTGCTAAAAAGCCACCCAGAGATGGCTCTAAAGTAACATTTTGGAACATCTCGTGAACACTCCCTGACTAACTCAAAGGCACTGATTCAGACTGAGAAGATTAAAGCAAATTTAGCAATCAGAGCCAAAGTCTCTCTGAAAAAATCTCTTTTTTTTCACAATGGAGCCACCAGCAGTGAAAGCAGCTGGGGCTGAGTGTTGACAAGAAGGTGTCATTCCCCAAACACCTTGGCTATGAAATTCTGGCTGAGGCTCCTGGGAGGAGAGAATGCCACTATTTTTATGCTCAGAATGTTGTTTGCTTGATGAATGGAGGTTCAGCCATCAGCAGGAGGAAAAGCCAGGCTGGAAAATCCCCTCCCCCTTGGAAACAACAGCAAATGCCCAACTTGCTTCTTTTACACTTGATTTTCACCCAATTTTCACTTAATTTTCACCTGGTTTGCACCTGATTTTCACTTGGTTTTCCACCTGGTTTTCACCTGATTTTCACTTTATTTTGACCTGGTTTTCACCTAATCTTCACCTGGTTTTCACCTGGCTTTCACCTGGTTTTTCACCTGGTTTTCACCTGTTTTTTCTCCTCATTTTCACCTGACTTTTCACCTGGTATTCACCTGATTTTCAGCTGATTTTCACCTGGTTTTCACCTGTTTTTCACTCAGTTTTCACCCTGCAGTGGGAGATGTGTGCTTCAATGTACAGTGAATTAGGCTCTCCATCTCAATGCTCTTCTAGCAGCATCCTGCTATTAAATTCCAAGTTTAGAAGATCAGTTTGGTCAGTTTGAAATGGATCCTTCCACTTTGTTAAGTACCAAAGTCTCTCAGATTTACACCCTGTTATTGCAGCATCTCCCAAGGTTTTGTTCCCCTTGGCTGCTGAATCTCCCACCTCCCTGGGCAGCAGCTCCTTTTCATCAGTGGCCAAGAAATTCTGTTTTCCACTGATGATATTTCTCTCACCTTTTGCCTGCTATAGAGTCTCACCTCCTTTCAGGATAAAATAAAACAGTATGAATTCACAGACTGTTGGTGTCAGAGCGTTTCTAAGATCTTTTCCTTTCACATCACAAAAATCACCGCAGGAAACAAAGGGAAACAACCCAAAAAGGGGCCCAGCAGCAGAGCAGGCATGTCCTCATTTGGGCATTTCTGTACACTAAATTACACATGGAAAACGCACCCCAGCAGCCCTGTGCTCCTGCGTGCTCTGCACTGCTCTGGTGATCAGTTTAACATCAGATTTGGTTCTGAGGGAGGGAAGGTGGGTGGGAAACTGTGGGCAGAGCAATGTGCAGAAGGGAGAAGCCAATCTTAATGTTTGAAAGAATCGAAAGAGAGAAAGAAGAAATAAAAAATGAGCCAATAAAGACAATTTTTTTTTAAAAAAGTGATATTATAAAACTGCAACAATGAAAATAAGTATTGTTTATGGCAAGGAGTTACCCTTTTTCTTTGGGATCTATAAAAACTTACTCTGTGGTAATTTTCTCCTTTTCCTTTATGTGAGATGTGGAGAAAATGCAGCTATCACTGGAAAATAAATGGTTTTAATGTCAATATTGATTACTGGGGAGCTCATCTTTACTCATCCCTTCAGGGGAGCTATCACATAAACTTGCTCTGCACAGTTACTTCAGGTACCAAAACGATGTGTGGGTAATGAAAACAAATGTCAGCCCCTTGCCACGGAGTTTCCAGCTGGAAGCACAAATTTCCAGCTGGACAAGCCACTGTCAATGCCTTCAGGAGCTCCTTCAAGTGAAATGATGGATCAGGCAATTGAGTGATCACAGCAGGCAGCTGTGAAAAAAGCCCAGAGCAGCTCCTTGTCTTGGGTCAGGGATGAAAAATGGGATTTTCTGGAAAAATGGGATTTTCTGGCCTGAGGATGCAGCTCCTCTTCATCCCCCAGGAGGGTTGGGGACCTCTCTGCTTGCTGGGGATGCTGAGCACATGCACCACACACTCTGCACCCCTCAGCGTGGACCTGTTCATGGCAGAAACGTGATTATCCCTGTGTTGAGTGTAAAGATAAGAGTGTAACTGGGTTTGAAGTGAAGGAGAACCTTTGCCCAAATCAAAGATTGTCTCTGCAAGGGTGAGGATCCTCAGCTGGTGCAGGAAGGAGCTGCTGATTCCTGTGCCCAGTCCTGGAGGACATTGCAGCAAAGTGAACAGCTTGGCTTCACATAAAACCCATTTACTCTGACAATACCCAGCAACAGCGAGCTGAAGTTTCTTGATTTCCAATAATACAACCCTTCAATACATCAGGCCCTTGGCAGCAGTTTTTGTTCTCTAATTGGCAATTCAGTGCTGGTGTGTGTGGGCTCAGGGCACTCTCATAACAATGGCAATGAAAGTTGGAGGTTTCCTTCTGTCCCTGCCACACCTTGGGAGGTTTCAATAAAACCAGATGCAATTCTTTGTGTCCTGAGCTTTCCCCAGGACCGCAGCTGGGGTCAGAGTCACACACAGAGCTAAAGGCTGTTTGAGGCTTTAACAAGTAGAAATCAGTGCTGTGTTTTGAATATAACACGTGCATCCATCGATTTATTCCACACTGGGAGAGCGGGGCATAGATCACCAAACGCTAATTTTGTTGAGCAGATAATAGGTGAGAACAAAAGTAACTTTAACAGAGAAGGAAATTAAACAGAGCAGGGTTTTTATTGTTCAAACCACTGAAATTTTTAATACATTGAAATGCCTAATGATTCATTGAACTCCCTGACTTGAAAGGCAGAAAGTCTAAAAGATTTAAAATACTGTTCCTTCTGAAGAGCAATTATTTGTGATTTAATCAGCTATGCGTTTAGAAAAAAAAATGTAGAAACTATTTTACGTAGGAGAGCAAAATGAGTCACTAAATGAACCCTCACCATGGGGGGGGGGGGGGAAAATCCATATTACCATCAAAGTAGTGAACGTGATTCAAAGAAATATGGGATGAGTCTTGACAGGGAATGTTTGAGAGTCACCTCAGTTCATTCGGCAGCCTTCAGCCAAAAGATTTGTCTTGATTTTACTCAAGATGGGGATCTTGAAGTTTCTTGTGGCCAAGGAGACAGAAAAGCATAATTCTGGTCCTTGTTCTGGTCCGTGTTTGCTGCAGCCCCAGCTCTCACAACAGCCAGCAACCACAGCAAAAATAATTAAGACATGTGGCTGGAGGAGCAATCTGAAAAAAATAAATGTGAAAAAAATAAATGTGAACAAAATAAATGTGCTTTATGGACAGGGAGACAGGAGAATGCGTGAGGTTTCTGCAGGGATTTATTAATTTTTGGCAAAATTTACCAAAATGAACTTTTATGGCTGCTTCTCTAGCCAAACTTTGTGCTTATAAATTGTACAGTGAATGTCATAGTAATCAAAAAAAACCCCTCATCCATCAATTGTTAATATGGAATCAAAGCCACACCCTTTAGATGCCTCTCTCTGTGACTGGAAGCCTGGGAATTACTTCAGTACAAATAGTACTTGAATAATAATGTCTTTATTTGAATATGTAGGAGGCCTGAATGTCAGGTGCTCTTGTTTATACCAGTTAAAACTTTCTTTAAAGGTTTGAGCTCATTTTTCAGAATTACCCAACAAAAGCTTCAATTATGAGTTTATGGAATCCAGTAACTATATTTTTAATTATTTGAGTTTATGGGATAATTTAATAACCTGGTTTACAGCTGCATAAAGCAACACTTTTTAAAACCTCCTTTAGCAGCTAAATTGAAATGTTATGATAAAACACTTTCATAGGAAAGGAAATTTTATTTCCTTCCTTGCCTGGAAGGAAATAAAATAAAATAAAATTTTAAACAGTAACGACCACAAAACAGTCATCCAGTATTCGTGGGGGTTTTTTGGTGAATTTTTACTGCGGTTTGTGTTTCAGATGCAGGTCCTACTTCCCTTGAAGGAGCTAGAAATGTGATTATACATTCACAGAGCACTTGCAAGCATCTGTCCCAGATCCACAGGCACTTGATTCATCCGTGTGCACAAATAGCAGGAGTTTGATAACAAGGGACTGGAGCTGGTAATTAGCACCGACAGCTCCCTCATTTGCACAGGAAGGCAGCACGCTCTGCAAGCTGAGGAGGTGCCTTGTTGCCTGCCTTGATCACAGCTGGAATTATTTGTGTCAGTGGGAATCCAGGGCATGTGGGGAAATACTGTCGATTTCTAAACACTCTGGAAAAGAAACTTTTCTTTGGTTCTCATGCTAAATCTGTCTTCTCCTCCCAGAAAACTTAAAATAAAATTTTATAGGGTAGTACACAAAATATCAGAGCAGTTCTGCCATTCCTCAGGGTGATCACAGCCCAAAGGAGCTGAGTTTGGGGAAGGAAGCCTCACAGGACATCCCGAATATCAAACCTGAAAATTCTCCTTCATGAGCAATACCTGGAAAGAAACAGCAATAAAAAGGTGATGACTGGAAGTGTTTAGCTTAAAAAGTGGGCATCAAACGCTATCCCAGAAATTCATCATCAAACCCTTCCCAAAAATTCTTCATCAAGCGCTGTCCCAAAAATTGGGCATCAAACGCTGTCCAAAAATTGGGTACCAAACACTATCCCAAAAATTCATCATAAACCCTGTCCCAAAAATTCACCATCAAAGGCTGTCCCTGCTCTCTGCTCACCTTGGGATGCCACCCCAGGGACCGGGGGTTGTGGTGACACAGCGGCATTTGCCGATGACAAAAGGGGACAATGACTTCTCTCCTGCCCTGGGCCAGCAGGAGCTCCGGGCGAGGTGAGAAGTGCTCAGTGATGTTTTATCCCTCCCTGGGATCTCTGTTTACCTCCCAAAATTCCTCGGAGAGCCGGCGCTGAGGTTGGGACACTTGTTCCCTCTTAAAAATGCCTAAAGTGGCACAAAGGAGCCGAGTTTGCTGAGACTAAATCCATGGCCTAAAACATCTTTATGTTTCCTCCCTTTTGGATTTCGTGCACCATAAATCAGAAAATATTTCTATTTATTTAAAATAGATAAATAATAAATGTTTCTATTTATTTAAAAGCTTTCTCCTCTATTTATTCACTTCTTTGCTTTCTAAACAACAGATGTGAGCATTGTTAGAAAAACTAATCCAGAAACACCAGAGGTTTATTTCCAAAAAGGAGACAGAGGAGTCCTTTGACTTTATTCAAATAAAGGGAGAGGCCATGCTGCATTCCCCTGGGATCTCTCGAATTTTTGGAGGATGCAGCCTCCTTTTTATCCCAATTTCCAGCCACATTTCCCTTCTCTCTTTCCCCATTTCTGAGGTACTTCAGAGGTTCAGACCTCCCAAAACACCTGATACCAAAGATTCCCCTCTAATGTATAACCCTCCCTTTTAATTTTTAATTCTTATGGAATTTAGAAGGTTTTCCTCATTGTTTCTTACATCTTTCAATGTCTAATTTCATTTATCAGCAAACCTTAAGTTTATTTGTAAAAGCAAATATCTTTTTCCATTCATCAATCAGTGGAATCCATCCCAATGTTTCTTTTATCTCCCAGTGCTGGTTTTATCTACCAGCAGACCCACAGCTTGTTTGGAAAGACAAATCCACTATTCTTCTCGGCATGAACACCATCCCTCATCTCCAAAATATCACAAAGATCAAGGAATACCACAAAAATATGGAAAATAGGGAATATGTCCATCTCGGCTGCATAAATCATTTCAAGGGCAGCCAAAACTTTTGAGCCAAAACCAAACTTATTTGTCTGTCATATTCACATTTTCTAAACAATCCCTTTGCTCAGGGTTTTTCTCCCAGGAAGCTGAGAAGCCTCAGAGAAAAAGGAAAACAATTCTTATCTCATTTGCTTCTCCTGTGTTTTGCTCCTTTGGAATGTCGTTGGAGATGGTTTACCCAGATTGTTTTTTGAGATTCTGGGGTGACTTTTTTTTACTTGCTCGCAATCAGTGCCAAGCTGTGTTGGGACTCTGAAGAGAGTCACAAGTTTTCATTATTATCTTTTTAATACTCTGTATCTTTTCTGTATTCTTTAATATAGTTTAGTATAGTATTCTTTAATATAATATAGTATCAAAAAGTAATAAATTAGCCTTCTGAGAACATGGGGTCAGATTCATCATTCCTTCCTGCCACAGGGCACCCCACAAACACAATATTTGTCCATCAGGCTAACTCAGATCCAAGGGGTTTTTAAGCATAGCCTAAACACAAACTCCAATCTGCCTGCTGGACCTGTGAGTCCTCCCCACGACTGTTGCTGCTGAGATTGCTGTGCCTGATGCACGTCTTGAGTTTTCTATATTTATTACAGAACAGTTCAGTGCATCAGCAGACAAGTTCAACCTGCAGGGCAGTGACTAAGCCTTTGAGTGTGGGGGTGAATCTGTTTGCTTCGTTTCTGATTGCCCTGGTTTGTTGCTTGGTTGATCTCTCGGTGCCTTTTGATAAAATTTTGATATAAGTCCTATCCTGGATGTGCTGTTTTCTGACATTTCGTCCATCAAAGTGTTCTCACCCACAAGACTCGCTCTCATCTCCAGATTTTCTCTCTTGGATTCTGTCACTTTGCCAAAAAATGCATCGGTGTGAGGCATTACTTGTGATATGAAAAGGAACCCAAGGTCCATTCTTATCTCCATGGGCTGCTCTTGGGTTTTGTCCTGGAGAAGAAGGTCTGACTTCCAGAAAGGCACTTAACCTGTTAATAAATGCCTCAATTACATTTACACTTAACGGAGCCATTTATTAATAGATTAATTCCTGTCTACTGCTCTGAATTCTGAGAGTCACTAAAAAAATCGATTTAATGATGTAAAATAATCTTTCTATGATTTTTAATTATCAGCATCATGTGCTTCTCACAGTTATTTTGTGCTGCAATTCACCTCTCAAGGGCCCACAGGAGACTTTCCCAGGGTTTCCACTCAGCTGCTGGGATATTTACAGTATTCCAACACCCTTAAATCATGGCTGTTACTAGAGCTGAGGCCATGGATGAGAAAAAAATCTTAAAAATGGAAAGTCTGGACCAATTCCCCTTCCAGGGACAGACAAACTCCTCCTTTCAGTGTGGTGGGGCCCTGCAGAGCCACCAGGCTGATGTGAAAAGAGATTTATTGCAGAGGAGAGACTTCCTGCTCCCAGAGGATGTTATCCCAGCAGAAGTTCAGAGAACTTTTGTTTCACTAAGAAACCCATTATTGGATATTCCTCTTTCTTCATGACAGGTTTTTTTTGCCGCAGATTCTCTTGATGTCAAAAATACTCTGGGACTTCATCACTTCACTGGGACTCTGATCAGACTTTCTGGGAAAACATCAGAATATTTTTTTCTGGCTTGTCTTTGCCTGTTTCCCCTACAAAATAATGTTACTACAAGTTTAAACAGCCTCTCAAACTTTCATGTAGATTAACCATTTAGTGTTCCCTCATCTCATTAGAATTTAAGATGTAAGACTTTTTGTAAAAGTCTCTGCCTTAGAAGATTCCCACCTCTGTTAATATGGTAATGCTATCAGAAGCAGTATTTTTATTACCCTAATTCCCAGGTTTTTACAAGGAGAAAAGTAATAATGCAATTGAATTAATTCCATAATCATTTTCAGACTGGATGAAAACCACTGAAGGAAGCTGGGAGCTGACAGCCAGTATCTGCATGCTCATAAGCATTAAGTGAACTATAAATACAGAGGGACTGAAGCTGGAACACCAAATGTGAATTTCCTTTTTTCAACTCCTTAGTCGGTGAAAGGCTGTGACAACAATGCAGCGAGGGAGGTTTTGGTGTTTTAGCAGTAAACACTGACTCACCTGCTCAGTGCTCTGGATAAATAATCATTAGTGACAAATAAAAGCCTATTTCAGACACAACCCAGAGCAGCGGAAGTTATATAAAAGCATGAGATGTTTTGTCCCTTTCCAGTGGCAAAAATACCACAGTTTCAGTTCATCTCAGTCATTCTCTGCCATTTCAGGCAAGCCCTCAGGAAAACAAGACTTGAGGGCTCTGCCCCTCTTTCTCATGTCTCTTCCTTGGTTTCAGGCCTCACTGGGGGTCCCTGGTGCTTTCCCTGCCCTCCAATCTATCAGTGCAAGCTCCCAAGATGCAAAACCCTTTCCTGGGGAATCCTTGATCCAGGGGGTTGAGCAGGAACCATCAGCACTTTGTGAGGTTTTTGATGTGTCTCCAGGATCAGCAGGGATGGAGCTGCTTTTACCTCACCTGAGGATATTCAGCCGTGCAGCCCAGGCAGGGCAGGCAGCTTGTGGACATCCATAAGTGCCCATTTAGACAATTAAAATATTGAAGCAGCTTCCTTGTTTGGCAGCTGTGGACAAACTCCATTAAGTTCTCCATTAATTGCACCTTCCCCAGCTTTTCCTTGCTCTTCCACAGCAGTGCAAATCCAGAACATCCATTACATTCTCCACAGAACAGCAAAGTGTTTACTTTGTCCCTTTGCCAGCAGCAAAAGGACAAAAAAACCCCCAAAACCTTTCTCCCAACCCAGCTGAGTTTATCCACCCTTCATAATTGCTCAGCCTAATTAACACTACAGTAAACCCCACACCTGCATTACCTGCACATCCCCACACACCCACACTGCTGCCCTGGTGCTGTTCCCAAACCATCCAAGTGTTGCTGCTCTCCTGGGAGCTGAGTTCTCCATCAGGGATGCAGGAGATGCAGCCTCAGAACTCTGTGCCACAACCTAATTTTAGAGCCTTTTTTATGTTTATTTTTTTTTCCTGAGAAACTCGTATTCTCATGGAAAATAAGTCCTTGGGGGGAAAAGTCATTTCCACCTCATTTGTTCATCTGAAATATCTTTTGCTTTTGGCTTACTGCTATGGAGCACAGAACTGCTGCATCTCGTTAATTTTGCAGTCTCGCTAAATGACAGTGAGATTTATTTAGAAGGAAACCAAATTTAGTCCCATTAGATCATGGCAACAGCTCCATGAAAAAGACTAAAAAATCTTCCCCCCCCCCCCTTTTCTTTTTTTAATAGGGTTTGGAAACCCTTGGCTCCTGAATCCACCAATTATCCGTGGAAGCGAATCAAAGCACCTGCCCTGGGCTCAGTGGAAGGTGTGGCTGCAGGGGAAACCCCACAACGCCTGGCACTCCATAACCAGGCTGACGTGCCCAGGAAACTGAGATGTCACAGCCAAAGACAGCCAAAGATCACAGAATGAGGGGAGCAGAGCTGCTGTTGAGATGAATCTCGGAACCCTGCTGCAGTCAGGTCTTGAGGCTGCTGCTGCTGGAGGCTGTTAAGTCTAAAATTATGGATGTGTTCCTTGGGTTTGCTGTTGTTCCCTTCAATAAACTCAATAAATTCCCTGTTCCAAGGGGCACTCGGGGATCATTACCCTGGTACAACATAAATCTGTGTTGACTGTGCTGGGCTGTGCCTCTGTGAGTGCAGCCACTCCTGCCCTGGTTTAAAACAAGTCTGGAGTTGTCAGGCTGCTTTTGGAGCTGAGTGCCCCAGTGAGGCTGGGGATAGATCCAATGCCATCTATTTTGTGCTATCTCCAAAAAATAAATTAGTTTCAAGTAGCTCCAGCCCAGCTCTCAAAAAGCCCAGCTCAGCCCTGTCCATCTCCATGCAGAGGGAAACTGGGGGAGAAGTGGCAGCTTGGCACCATCTCTGTGTCCTGTGAGGGGAAAGGAAAGAGTCAAGGGAGCCAGGGAGGCAAATGTTACCCAAAAAAACCCCATAATAATGGTGTTCCATTAAAATTTTTTTTAAATCCCTTTTCTCAGTCTTTCCTGGGAATTATACAATTCATGCAATGCCTATTACATTCTTATCCTATATTTCAATCTATTACATCCTATATATATTCTATTCTATTCTATTCTATTCTATTCTATTCTATTCTATTCTATTCTATTCTATTCTATATTCTATATTCTATATTCTATGATATTCTATTCCTATAGGAACATTCCTACACAGGGGCATTACCCCACTCAGTGACTCTGTCAATTCTCAAGTTAATTCAGGTCCCACATTCTGCCCAAGAGACTGAAGAGGCATTGCTGGGATATAGTATCAGTATTTAAACAGTAGAACAGCTCAAGGCAGAGGTTAAAGAAAGGTCAGTCTACCGTTAATTCAAGCTTGAGACAAAAAGATTCACAACGGGAATACTTTTATGAGGGTTTGAGAAGGAAAATTCATTTGCTGTTTCACCCAAGGTACTTTTACTGGATGTGTTATTAGTGTAGATGGGGTTTCCAACAGCAAATGTTCTGAGGCAATTTACAGGGCAAGAAGTCACTAAAACAGATGACCTAAAAACATCTGAGCGTGTTTTGGAAAGCTTCCATTTTTTCTGGGGAGAAACAAAACCAACCCAACAACAAAAAAGTCACGATTCCTCTTGTAAATAAAGCACCCTTCAGGACCAGGAAGCTCTCAGGAAACAAATCTGGTATTTTCTGCTTGTTTGGAGCTGTTACAGAATCACTGCCTCACTGTGGTCAACCAACCTTGGACCTGATTTTCCTGGTGGTGCTCAGAATTTCTTGCTCCAAAAAATTGGGGTTTTTTGCCTCTTGAGTGCATGGAGATCTACCAAGGAAAAACTCCATGAATGGGTGCATTTTCAACATTTTCAATATTATTGTTCTGGTCTTTTCATTCCTTTAAAAATGAGCTTTAATAGGAGTGAATTTATTATGGCAAGAGCCATCAGGGTAATGATCATCAACCCTCCCAACTGAAAGCTGTGGAAAAATAATGAGAAAGTTGCCTCTGTTATTTTATTTAATTATCAGTGTAATACCTCAAGCAGATAACAAGAAACCTGGAATGACTGTTTCATTTGGATTGGATTTGTGCTCTGTATTTATTTTCTGAAATATGGCTCATTTTTTGAAATAGATATAAATGCAGACTCTGTATTTACTGGTGCATATCCAAAAGTCGAAGATTTCTTCTTGGTGTCCAGTTTGTAATTATCCAGGAAACAAAAGCACCCAGGGACAGAAGCACTGGAGGAGTGGGGAATTTAGGAGACCTTTAATGAGTTTTCCTTAATGAGAGCCTTCACCTGGAGATTTGCTTTTCAGCTACATCCAGCCTGAGTGATCAAAATTCTCCAGTGGCCAATGTGAAAATGTGAAATGTGAAAGCTGCTGGTTCTACCCTTGTTAACAAAATGATTTGTCATGGTAAAGGGCAGGGGAAATGTTGTGCCATCTACATAATTGTTTAACCATTAAATGGGTTTCTACTTGATTTTACAAGTGCTGGTTCCAGCTTTATGCAGAAATCTTTGAGCCTCATGCTCAGTGTGAGCTGTACTTCTACACAGAAGAATCCACAAGGAATTTCTCTCCATTTCTTCCCAAAGATTGCTTTTAAACCCTCAGAATCCATGGGGAAAATGGCCACAATAAAGCTCTGCCAAAGGGGTGAGGGTTGATGTTGCTAAAATGTCAAAAAAGGCAGGGGCTGGAATGCCAGCACTGGTGGCAGCACTTGTCAGAAAAATCCCATTTAGAGCCTGAAAAATCCCATTTAGAGCCTGAAACGAGGGGGTTTGTTACCTTTATCATGGGATTTCAGCTGCCTGGAGGGAGCCAGGGATGGGAAGCTGAGCGTGGCAGAAAATGAGCCCAGCCAGGGTTTGGGGAGGGAAATGGAGCAGCTCCAGCAGCTGCTCCCAGCTGATTCCTGTCCCTGCAGCCCCTGGTGTTCCTCCATCATGGGTCACCCACTGCAAATGGAAATAGATTCACAATTCACATCATTTCAGAATATTTTATCCATGAAAATATTTGTGAAAGGGCAGGCAGGGAGAGGGAGTTTTCATGTGCACTGCACAACACTCAGGGCTTTTCCTCCAGAAAAGGCCTGTTGGAAAAGTTCAGCCCCTGCTAAAAAAACCCCAATCAATCAAAAAAAACAAAACCTCCTCAGCTTCCTGAATATGAAAATAAAATCTGAAGCATCCCACAGCTTAGGAACAAGAGGAAAAGAAAAAGATGCCCCAAAATATTACCTTTCCTGGTGAGAAACTCATCTATTCTGAGTTTCTCACATCTGAGCAGTCCAGATATGTCTCTTTAAAGCATGAGGTTTCACACATCCTGCCTTGCTTCCCTCGAATTTCATTAAATTTATGAAGTTGGAAAAAAATATAATGGTAAAAAAGCTGTTATGAATTGAAAATTTGAACAGAGGAAATAAGTAGATTCAGGTCAAACTTTGGTTATGATTTCAACATGTTTTCATTTTTGAAACACTTTTCCTTACAAATAGCTTACATTTTGAAATGAAAGTTGCTTCAAAAAGTGAAAAACAAATTTCCTAATTTAAGAAAATCTCAAAAGATTTAAACCATTCCAAGTTCTATAGAAATTAAGACTGGAGAAAATTGTCAAAACTGATCCTTTCCTTTTGATGAATATAATTACCAATATGGATAAATGAACATTTTCTGCTGAAATACATTTCAGAAAAATACCCAGCCAGGTGTGATAGGCCTGGGAAAGACCAGCAATTATGTCTTGCTGAATATATTTGATTGCATGGAGGTTACATTTCCCTGTTAGTATCTCCAAAATTGACATTTAGAATTATTTGCATTGACAAACAGCTCAACTGAGCTATGAGGTCTCAGCAATAGAAGTGGCCATGTACAAGCAATTTGAATAACAAAAGGTTTTTCTCCTTTCAGATTCGGTGCATATGAAGTAAATATAAAATGAACAGTGTGTCTAACTCCTGTAGTGGCAGATAAATACCATGACAAAAAAAACCCCTAAATTTTCATAATTTATACAGATTTCACCTCCTTTTCTTTCCCTACAATACTGTTTTTTCCATAATTCTCTCTGACCCCATCATCATATTCCACTTTCCTGTTTATTTTGCTGCTGGAAGATCTGAGCAGCCTCATCATTTATTGCTTTGCACCTCTCATGTGCTTGTCCTGCTGCCTGTAAATCACTGCTGGGTGTTTTTTCTGAAAATCAAAAGTTTCTTGCCTCTCCTAACAGTTTCTTAGATAGAATAATTCACTGACCACCTATATGTGGTGGATGTAGAATATTTTTTAAATATTAATAAATTAAATTTATAAATTTAATATTGATGTAGAATATTTTTTAAATTAGGCTACATCTGAAAAGGAGAAAAAAAGATCCTTTGCTCTTCTGCAGAGTTGGGGTCACACTGGAGCAATGTCCCCACATCCTCTGATTCTGATGATTTCATACATTTGGTGAATTTAGAACAGTATTTATATCCACTTTCAGATATTACTCAACACAATAACTCCTCATTTCATTTTGTTCTGGGAATGAACAGAGCATAAATAATAAAAATTGCCCATTAAATAATCCAGAGCAATCTTGTGCAGCTAGCAGACATATGCAGCTTGATTTCCCTCCAACTTATCCTCCTCTTGAAAAGATGACTCTCAGTGATTTCAGTGGATTAATCTTGATTAGCACTCATTAACTTAACACTTCTTGTGTTTAGTTTAATGTATTTAGCCACTTCAGAACACAATTGCTGTCAGTTTTCCCCACAGACAAAAAGAAGAGGGAAGATTCACATCCCCCCTTGGAGGGGGTGTCTCTGTTCCTTGGGGTGAGAAGAGCTCCAAAGCTCCACTTCCATTTGCTGCAATGACAGGTTTCCATTCAGGGACTAAAACAGGAATTTACACATCCTGCTCACATGGAAAAACCTCCATGGAGATGCCTAAATTTAGTAATCCCCATTTTTGTCAGAACCCAGCACATCCCTCTGGCTGCCCTGTAGGATTCAAGACCCTGTCAAGGAGCTCAGAGACCTTGGCATGGAGTCAAAACCACCTGTGCCTTGGATTTTAGCCCATGGAAACAATTCCCAACTTTGTGTGACGAGTTACAAGCCACAAGGGTTTGAGTGGAATGGTAATGAATTTGTCACAGGGTGAAAAAATAGAACTTTGGGGATTTAGAATGGGGGTTCAAGAGGCAAGATGGAGGAATCTGAGCGTGTCCTGTCCTTCTTCTCCTTCTTCTTGTCCTCCATCTTCTGCTGGGATGGTGACACTTCTGGATTGGTTTAGCCTAGAGACAGAGTGTCTAACACAGGTGATAGGTATTGTGAAATTATTGTAAATAAAGTACAGGTAGTTCTTGGTATAAAAAGCCAACACCACCCCAAGGACAGGGGCTGTGCCACAACCCAACCTGCTGGACAGATCTCAGCAGGTCAGATAAGAGAAAATAAACAACCTTGAAAAGCAGAACCAAGTTGTGCACTGATGTAGTACAAAAGACCTTGCCATAGAGGACTTCATAATATTGCAGAATTATTTCTTGTTAACCATTTCTAATTCACTGCAAATGACCTCTAATGTGGCCTAGGTAACAGATAAGAGAAAATAAACAACCTTGAAAAGCAGAACCAAGGAATCTCAACTTCTTCTTTGGTCATGGGGCTGGGTAAAGGAGACTTTCTGATACCTTGGGGTCATCTCAACCACAGAAACCTCAGACATTTTCTGCTGGATTTTGGCCAAATTGGACATGTCTCCAGTCCCTCACTCTGCACACAGTGAGAGCAAGGTGGGTGCTGTTCCCCCATGGACCCAAGGAGCTGCACACACATGGACCTTTGTCTCTGCACATCTCCAGCAGCTCCTGAAGCTCATTTAATGATGGCAAAGCCCACAGAGCCATCCACGCTCAGATGTGAAGGAACTGACTGGGTTCAGCTCCGCACTTTGCCGTTCCCTCAGTCCCCTGCCCCAGGCTGCTTTGCAATCATTACTGCTGGACTCAATTTCAATCTGGATATTGTACAAGAGATAAGGGGCATTGTGCAGGAAAACGCTGAGCTAAATTTAGTGCGTGCTCATTTTACCAACAAAGGCTCTGCAAAGCTTCCCTTTCTTTTGTCCCAGCGTTGTCATGGACATGTAAAATGCAGATAAAATCAGAATTGGTCCCAAAAAGGAGAAGGATGAGGCAGAGACCTGATGGAGCTCAAAGACATATCCATGGGTGTTTTGCTTGAGACTCCCAACAAGATGCTAACTTGCAGAGAAGGATGAAGTACCACAGACCTGATGGAAAATGAGGCTGAGTAGCAGGGAGAACTTGCAGGGACATCTCCCTGCCCCATCAGCCTTGCATCAGTTCAGTGTCTGTTTTACACAATCCATTCTCATGCCAGGCCCTCTTAGAGGAGGCACAAGGAATTTTTTCAAGTCTGAATCCTGAGAGCAGCAGCGTGGGTATTTATGGATATTTCCTTTATGTGATGCCAATCAACCCCCATATCCCAGGAATAGTTTTGGTCCCACAAGGAATAACCTGCTGCTGTCGCTGGAAGGATGAGCTACTGGCCAGTTTTTAAGAGCATATCACCCCCTATAAAGGAGGATTTATTGGCTAAATCACAAATGTGTCCCATGTCTTTCCCTCCTGCCATGCAGTACAGCTTTGTTTATTTTTTTCCTGATTTTTTATGGCTTGACAAGCCCAGGACTGAGAGATTTTTGAGTTGTACAGAGCAAGAATTTGTATCTATGATACAGCATGTGGGAAGATTAATGCCTTTTAATTTAACGTGCAGGAACAGCCCAGGTCTCCTGGGATTCAGGGCTCTGCAGCACTGGCATGGCAACTCTCATTTCTAACATGATGCCTTGAAGCAATTCTGCTGCTTCCCTGTGTCATACTGAATGATAAAGTGATTTCAGACATTAAGCACAACTGCAAACAGTGTTAGCAGCAGATTTTAATAGGGGTCAAGTGGTTTCATTTCAAGGTTCGCCCTGCATTAATTTATGTTAACTTTCTTATTTTAGTACAACTTGTAAAATTTCTGAGGCCATGTAGTTCACAGCAGTGGGGATTACTGCCTAATCTGAGGCAGTTAAAAGAACAATAAAACTATTGGATTCCTAGAAAAGAGGGAGCAAAATGTCAGTTACCTTAACATGAAATACTACCAAATACAAAAGACCTATTTCATTTCAGTGTCTCTGTTTGATTATGTAAGAAATCCCTCTCTCCATTTTCCTGGTGGAACTTCTGGAGCAAGAAGGAAATATTTGGAGCAATAAACCACCACTCCTGTCCACTTTCTGCTGTGCAGGCCACACTGTGTTTTATTCAGGGTGAAAATTCTGATTTCTGCTGTTGGCAGATCTTAGGGGATGAGCACAGGGGAGTGTTTGCTCCCTGTTCCATAATTTCCTTTGCTTTTCTCCTTAAGATTTTCCTCTTCTCCATCCCCTGGGAAGGAGCAAATGAAACCTTGGCTCTGTTTTCTGGCCCTTCCAGTTAATCCTAACCAAGGATTCCTTATTCTGATCTTTCCTTATGCAACAGAGGCAAATTGCTTGGAGCCGTTTTATCCCAGCTTTGGTGGGCACAGCTCCCAATCATTATTCCTCAATTTTGTGTGAAAATGAAGCAAAGTGCCTTCTCATCCCATTGCCCCAAAGATAAGTGACTTCCTGAGTGAGAAATATCGGCATTTTTCAGGCCTTGCTTGTTTTCCTAGTGCAGAGATGTGCTGCTCAGCATCCTTCCTCCCGCTGTGCCTAATTTCTCACTCCAAGGGTATCATTAAGGAGGAGGAGTAGAAAAGATGAGGTGTGCTTTCATCTCCCTTGCCAAAAGGTGCCAGTCCCCATCAGGAAGCAGCAAACATTTCCAGGAGAATTTCTCTTCACGGCTCCCCCCAAATCTCTGCTCAAAGGTCCCAGAATTAAATTGACTCTGTGCACATCCATCTATTTGACATGCAAATTGTGCACTTTAAAAAGAGAAAGAAAAGATTTTAAGCCTCATACTTGTCATCTCAGTGTAACACTTCATTCTATCCCAATACATTTGAAAGAACCTTGAATCTGACACGATGCATTTGAATTTACTTAAATATTCCATTCAAGTGGTGCAGTAGCAGGGCAAGTTAATGACAGCACAATTAATGAAAAATATCTCACGGTTCAATTTCTATAGAAATTAATTGGTTTCCAATTTTTAACTATATTTAATTAAACCACTGCACTTCTGCTCTTTTATTTGTTCAAGAAAATTGCCCTGTGCATGGCAAGGAATACATTTGAAACTGTATTTTTTAAATACAATTTATATTCTTCATACAACTCCCTCATTCAAGCACTGGCATTTCCCGCTAATTATGTTTAGGATCCAGCACAAATTATCCTACCTGAAACTTCAAAAAGCTGAAAACCAAATACATTCCAAACCAACAGTCACTAAGTCCAGGCAGATATTTCCCTTCTGACCGCCTCTAGATCCAGAGAGTTACTTTAATACACAAAAATGGGTATTGAATTTTATCAGAAACATTCTTCAGGATTTCAGCTGGATAATAGTGCCCAAAATAATGAGAAAAAGCCAGTTCCAGAAAAGCTGTAATTTAAAACTTTTCTTTAAATACAGCTCTTAATTTATTTGAGCTGTTTCAAATCAATTTAAGAGGTAATTTAACTAAAGTCAAACTGCAATAAAAGATGCAAACAGTGCCATAATCAACTCAGCACTGCAGAGACCAACCACAGCTGGTAACTTCATAAAGACAAATATCTTCATGAAGACAAATGCCTTCATAAAGACAAATATCTGAGGCTAAAAGCATTGAAATTTGAAGGCCACATTTTAAAAGCTTGCAATCAGTTTGTGGGGATCTGGTTTTTTACCTTTATCTTGAAATTTGGAACAATTTTGGTACTTAAAGCACATATTACTCCAGAAAATAGTCTGGAGTTTTTAATAATGGATGATGAATCCATAATATTTGTATTGATTATCACAGTCAGATTCACTTTGTTCATTTTTATTTCTTCAAGTTTCTCCTTCACACAGCCAAGCTCCAGAGGAATTAAACAGGGAAAGTTTGTAGTCTAAGAACTGATTATCCTGAAGGAAAAACTAGCAAAACTGCCACTTGGAAATGTTAAAAATTATAGGTATTACCATGAGATTAGAGTCTTTCAACTAAAGAAATCCTTGACTGGGGAAAAGAAAAAGTGAAGGCTATCAAAAAACCTTCCAGAAGCCAGCAAGCAGAGCTAAATGACTGACAGCTAATTGACTTCTTGTTGCAAAGCTTTACTGCAAATATCCCCAGACAGGAGAGCTCTCAACCAGATCAAAATGTTGTGGCTGGCTATTATTTTGTCAAGAAGTTATGAAATTTGGAGGAACTAAATTACATGGACTGCGCTGCCTTTATTTCATTATTGAAACTTGACAGCCTGAAAAAAACCCAGTTACTAAAAAATGCTGCATTTTGTGCACTGATGTAGTACAAAAGACCTTGCCATAGAGGAATTTATAAAGTTGCAGAATTATTTCTTGCTAACCATTTCTAATTCGCTGCAAATGACCTCTAATGTGAGCTAGAAAAGCAGCCTATTTATCCATAAATATGAAACTGCAAAAATGAGGGAGATCTCTATAGGAAAAACCCAAATATTGGGGTCCACATGTTTCAGAGGTTCATAGAATCTCTATGAGCTTGTGAAGTGAGACCAGTAATCAGATGGGAACAGTGACATTGATCCTCCCAATGCAAAAGAGCTGATAATTGTCAAATAATCATCAAAATTCCATGCAGTGACTCCTCTTTGTGGCACCACGCTCACACCCTGCTGGAGCAGCACCTCAAAAGACCTAAACCCATCATCAGTGGCTGTTATTCTCAAAAATAATGTGTTATTCTTAAAAAACAATGTCCCTGATTTCCCTGAGTGCGGAGGCTGGACTTTCCAGGAATCCTTTCCAGGGTGTCTCCTCAGCATGATCCAAACCCCAAACCAGCAGCAACTCCCTGGATTTGCAGCCCCCCTGGGCCTGTAGTGGGATCCCACACCTGATGGTGTTACAAAAACCCATGTGGGGGTGTGCAGGATGGAGGATAAATGTGAATAACAGCATGCACAGAAGCACATTTCATGGTCCCCGTGGTGTTTGTTGCTGCTGTAGGAAATCCCACAGCTCTGAGGCTGCACAGATTGCTGCGTTTCAATGTGCTGAGTGAAAGCTGCTGGGTGAAAGCATGACAGCCACGTTTCAGCTCTGTTTATCCATCTAAACAGGGACCTGCAGGTGATGACACATTATCTGGAAATCGTGCTGTCTGTGTGTGGAGAAACAGAGCAGCGATTTTGGGGATTCCTCCTGGGATCTCAGTGTGAGCCCTGCCTGGCCTGGGAGCAGGGAGTGAAGGCTGAGGGGGTGCCTGGCACTGCAGAGTCAGGAAACAAAGCTGTGGAGATGGGAAATGCCCTGTCTGCCACCAAAATCCTCATCTGATGGCAAACTTGCTTCAGCTTTGTTTTCTAAACACGCACAGAGACATGCTCGTTCACAAAGAGAAAACACAGAGCTAAAATTATCCATTAATTTCAAATAGTAAATACATTTGGGAAAAACCTCTCCTTTCTTCTATAAAACAAAGCAAATAAAAGTAATTGAAGAATATTATCTGCTAATAATTCTGTGAGCTGGGCTGTTGCAGGGATGTGTTCATCACACACTGTTCATCATGTTAGAGAACACTTACACTTGTTCAAATCAAAGAGAGTGAGATCCTGCACTCAAATCAAGCAACGCTTTAAAGATGATCAAGGGAAACTTCTTGGGGTGATTTTGAATGCCTGGGTATGATTGTGATTGAGACAGCTTTAATTGCAGCACCAGAATTCCTTTCAACCTTTGTCTTTTTTTTTGGCACCGGAGAACTGAATTGTGCATAATGGCTCTGGACACATGGTGGGGGTCACAGAGTTCATGTGTCACACCACAAAGAGCTCAGCCCTGTCTGCTTTGTCTCCTCTTATGAGCAGCCTCTTATGAGAATCCACCTAAAACCAGGTGTTTTGGGGGGTAATTATTTCATAATTTCAATTAATCCTTTGTAAGTATTTTCTTTTTTCTCTGTGGCTTGTCTTGGATTCTGTTTCTTCTGTGCAAGTTACAGGAGATTTAGGACACACCAAGAAAATTTCTATATATATGATGCTGTCCAAAGACAACTGTGATGTTTCCAATTTTTCCAAACATTTAGATAAATGTTATATTTAGAACAAAAGCCACCCAGGCAAAAGTCACTGACCTCTCAAAGCAAAGCATATTGTCAAAAATACTGCAGCATCCTTGCTAGCAAGGCAAGTGACCCAAGGCAAATTCTTTCCAGAGCCTGTGTACTTGGAGATCTTTGCTTATCAGGGCAGAAAGACAACCAGTGGTGGCTTTGAGCTACTGCTGACTGATTGAATCACAGTGATCTGCACTCTAACTGGAGTGGAACACACAAACCAGGCTGCAAAAGCAGAGCAAAAATCGCCTTCATTCCCCTTTGTGTGGTTTTGTTGCTGTAGAGGAGGGACCGAGCCCGGAGCCACTGAGTTCCTGAGTTTACTACGAGGTTACAACGAGCAGGCACTACTGAGGATGTGTCCTCTTGTTGGAGTTGAGATGGAGACAAAACAAAGCAACACGCTCCATTTTCAGAAGGCTTCAAACCTGTTTTTATGCTAGCATGCATGCTTTTTATGCATTCTTACAAAGCTCATAAATTTACACTTCACTCATTGGTCACAAGAGACAAACAAAGTGCTCATTGGAACAGGCAGCTGCAGGTTTCTCCTATTTATCCTTCTTTCTTCCTTGGTTTCTATGTCAATGACCCTGGTAGAGAATTCTTTCAGGGGTCAGCATGGATCCTCTTACCAAACTTCTCTCTGGCTCACAGCAGTGGCTGTAAAACCTCTCCCACATCCTCTCCAGCCCATGAGCCTCCTGTAGGTGTTCACAGGTGTGAGGGAAAAATCTCTGAAATTGGGAAAGATTAGGGCATTTCCTGTGGGATTTGAGGGACATTTCATCAGGGACTGCGGTGATGGGAACAGAGGGAATGGCTTCAGACTGGAAAAGGAGAAATGCAGGTTGGATATTGGGAAGAAATTCCTCCCTGTGAGGGTGGGCAGGCCCTGGCACAGGGTGCCCAGAGCAGCTGTGAATGAACCCTGAATCCCTGGAAATGTCCAAGGCCAGGCTGGACATGGCTTGGAGCACCCTGGGACAGTGGAAAGTGTCCCCATGGCAAGGGGAAGGAACAAGGTGATCTTTAAGGTCCCTCCCAACCCAAACCAGTCAGTGATTCCATGATTTATATGGTCCTTGGGGGTTTCTTACTTCTGTGAAGCTGCTGGGCCAAAGTGCTGGAATATTTGATCTATTCATACCAATAAAACTCAATTTTCACGAGGCAGAGGCGCTCTGAGAAGAGGCAGGACCCTCCCAGTGCCAGGTCAGACAGGGAGCAGAAGGAAATCCCAGTCCCAGCTGTGCAGGAGAGCAGCAGAAAGGAAAGATGCTCATGGCTCTTCCCTGACCTAGATGGGAACTGTCACAAAGGAAGGGCTGAGGAGCAAGGAGAGCTTATTAAAATAATGTGGTGGTACAGGATAAAGCCTTCACTTCCCATCACAGAGGAAACCCTGAAGCCTCTGACCCCTCCAAAGGGAGTTTATTTAATACATATTTGCAGTCAATTTTATGTGATTTATAGCAACTCTCTTAAGCCAATATTCCTGTCTATTTCTGGCCTTGTTTTTTATCATTTCCCTGACTTCTCCCTATTCTGTTGTTTATTTACTGACTGTTCTTAGGAATGCAAAAAAAAAATAAATTCCTTCTAACTTTTTGGCAGGCTACACATCACTGTTCCAGTGAATCAGGCATTTAGACTTTCCTGGTCATGTTTTCTGACAATTTTTGTGTCTTCAGATCCCTCAAAAAAAACTTCCTGTTGAGCTCCAGAAAGCCAAAAACAACATTTTGCTCTTCCCTAAAATGACTCCATGGCTCTCCCACCATGGTGCTGCTACAGGAAAAAAACATAAATAAAAATATATTCCAATCCTTACTGTGAAAGCATCAGGAGAGGAGAGGCACAGACACTTTTTTGTTGAACTGGCCTCTCTTGATTTCCTCATGCCCACCCAGGTGGGAATCCTGAATTTATCTTCTCTAGCATGCAAAAAATTGCCAACAAAATCAAATACAATCCCTATCATGCAAAAAGGCACCTCTAAATACACCTCGAATTTTCCTGCATCTACTGAGTGATCTTTCCAGAGGAACTGTAAGAATTTATTGCTCCTCAGATGCTTTAAAACTTCATGAGAATGGTTTTGCTCACATAAAGTCATTACTGCCTGCTGCCCCTGCTTTATATCTGGTTTATTTACACTGTAGTTACCAAAGTGTTGGGTTTGGAGTATTTTTTGTGTATGAACACTTGGAATACAAGAAAGAAAATTCATGATTTATTTATGCATCTGCAAGTATACAGATAATTAGGAAGCACTGCGCTTGCTAAAATTAAATTATAGAACCTGACTAAACTACATCCCATCATTTGAAACAAATTAATTCATTCTCTGCCTGTCTTTGATTTTAATGTATTCAATTGCAATTTCTGTGTGTAAACCTTTCTCATGTTTTATACATTCTGCAAATTCTGATTTTTTTTTTAACATCAGCACCCATTGTGTAAAGGATTTCTGTGCTTCTTCGTTCTTCTGGAATAATTATGTTGTCTGCTAAAGAAATAAAGTGACAGCTTCCAATTTAAAGCTAGTTTCTCAGGTAATTTCTATGCTGTGTTCTGAACTTATAAATATATATATATATATATATATATATATATATATATGCTCAATATCCATATACACACCTGGCAACTCGTATAATCCCTTGCCAAAATGAGAATCTTGGCACATAACATAAAGTGGGAGATTTTTTTTTTTTACAAGGTGTGGTGGGCTTAAATGTTCTGTAGAATTTCTTGAACCATTTTCTGCATCTTCTTTCTCTCCTGGTGTGGACTTGCCTTTGATTAAGATGTGTTTACCTAAGGAAAACAAAACAAAACAAAAATCTGTCATTCTCATCCATTTGTTTTCCTTCTTTTGTTTATGGAGCCAGGAATTGAGTTTGGTTCCAACAGCAAACTGAGCAGAGAGAATTTGGATTGAATTATTTGGCTCTCCTGGCTGCAGAAATAAAATTAGCATTGCTCAAGGATGAATATTTAGCACATATAATGATCCAGTCCAATAGAAAAACCTGATGAAAACTTTGATTAATGATCCAACAGAGATTGTGTTCTGACCATAAATTTAAGTGACAGAAACTGATTTGAATGTCTTGTACCTATTTCACCTGAGATTTTGGAGATGCCAATACTTGTCTGCCTGATCAGCACTTCAGAGTGCTAAAAAAAAGGTTTAAAAATCTTTTCCAACGAAGCCTTTGGGGTTCATTCTTGGAGTTTCAAAAGGGAGACATGCCAGAAATAACAACAAGTAATAAAAAGTAAAATAACAGCAATAACAAGGAATCACCTACTGCATATTTATCATCTCAGCACCTACTGTCCTTTTTTCCTGTGGACTCATCCCCAAAGGAAGATTTATTGGCTCTTAACCACACACAAACCCCACCATATGGAGAGGGCGGCAGGGTTATGTAACAGAGACAAACTAAGGTCTTTAGAAAGAGCTGATACTGTGCTCCAAAACACCAATTGCTATAAATAACATCATGTCATTCATCTATTTATTCTGTGTCAGTGGTGTCCACACAATGCTCACTCACAGGATTTCCACTCAGTTTATCATAGGGAAAAAAGGGAAAGGGAAAGGGAAAGGGAAAGGAAAAGGAAAAGGGAAAGGGAAAGGGAAAGGGAAAGGGAAAGGGAAAGGGAAAGGAAAAGGAAAAGGAAAAGGAAAAGGAAAAGGAAAAGGAAAAGGAAAAGGAAAAGGCCTTAAAACCCATCTGATTCCTATCCCACTGCCATGAGAGGGACACCTTTCACTAGACCAGGTTGCTCAGAGCCCCATCCAAATCCTTTACTGAGTTCTGAGGATTACCCAAATCCTTTACTGAGTTCTCAGTCCCACCACTCTGCTCCCAAACTCTCTGCAGAAATTCCTCCAGGCTTCAGCAAAAAAACTTATCCTGCAAAAACCCTATGCTGCAGAGTTACAAAGGTCTTTTGCTTGCAGGGAAAAAATCTCTTAAGGGGCAGCTCAAAGTCACCATCCCATACCTGGATGTGTCCAGGGCCAGGTTGGAAAGGGCTTGGAGGACCTGGGATGGGGGAAGGTGTCTCCATGGCAAGGGGTGGAATGAGAGGATCTCTAAGGTCCCTTCCAAACCAAACCATTCTGGCTGTGTGATCCTGTAACTCTGATTTTATCTGCTGAGAGAGAGAGAATTGCTTTGGGTTTGAGGGTCACGCTTTGAATGCATAAAGATCAGACCAAGCTTTGCACTTCAGTTTTCAGCTGGGTCTAATAAAGCATCTCCTGGAACATCCTTCCCACTGCAAATTCTGGCTTTATCTTCACTGCTCCTGCGTGCAAAAGTCAAAGCTTTTGGTTGCCTTTTTCACTGTTAACTCTCATCTACACAAACAAAGGTGGCAGCAGCAGAGTGCTAAAAAGCTGATTTACAAATCACTCAATTACCAGATCTGTGTCACACTGCAAAGTCAGGACATGCAAATCAAAGTTGTTTGTTAGGAATACACAGGAATGATTTAAAATATAGTGGTACTATTTAAAATCCATTTTTGGATATGTTAATATTTTATTAGGAATGCAAATTTTTTTCAGGTTATGCAAATTCATTTCAAGATATGTTAATTTGATTCCTGACATAGATCAGTAGATCTGAAGTCTAATGATAAAAGCAACAGTTAAAAACAACACAGTTACATGTAAAGCTCGATTCTACAACTCAAATATTACATCATTGAAACTTAGTTCAGATTTGTCAAACAAGCCAATTTAGCCATGGGAATACATCTGACACTGAGCTCTTCTCTATCAGTCATAAATGTGCTTGTTCTGAATATTTTGCTTTTATTGCCTCACCTCTTTGCTGGATGCTTCTGAAACTGTTACATCCAGCCAACCTTAATATCACAAGGTTTATTAAAGTCCTTATTTCCCCTTTTACTCCTTGGTAAGACCTGCCTGTAAAACACCACTTTTAATTTAATCCTGCTGCTCAAGCAGAGCTTCTCTAAAGGTGGCACTCAAAGCTGGGAAACCAAAACCACAAAGCTTTTGCTGCTCTCAACATTTACCTTTGTACCTCTAAGAATTATCCCAGTTGGAAAATTTAGTTCCTCCTCTGGACCCACTGAACCTCAGGCTGAATTTAAGAGTTTATTCTGTTTCCAGCACTGGGAATGCTGAAATGCTGACAAAACACTCCACTCTCCTATTTCCCTTCAAAAGAAATGTCTTAAAAGTTAGGGATTTGGGATTCTTTTAATATCTCCTTTTGTTTTCAGTGTGGTGAGGTCACAGTTTATATTTTCTACAACCTGGAGCCCTTTCTGTAATTTTCCAATCAAAGCTTATAAAACCAAACGACAAATCACATCATCTTGATAAGAGACAAACTTAGGAAAAATGTGATGCGGTTCAGTCTCACATTCAAAGCAGATGGAAGCAAAAATCAGGGACTGAAGGGTCACATTCATTTGATATTCCAAATATGCCATATAGGGATTTTCCCCAAACCTATTTTGCACCTCTCAGGACAGACAAATTGTCTGGCTACAAAACAAGGCTACATGCAAGGAAAACACTGATAATTTCCAATTTATGATGGAAATACCTCAACAAAGGTGTTTTCTCTCGGCTTGATGTGTTGCCAACAAAAACCTGAAGCAAGAAATGCCCCAATATGAAAGGTAATTAAACCCTACTTTTCAACCTCTGGAAAATTTTGTCATCTTTTGGTTCTGACTTTGAGCTAACCTGGCTTTCCCTTCATTAAGGATTTTTTCTTCAATCTCTGTGATGCTTTCCTGAAAATGTCAGCCTTTTTGGTAATTACAGACACTTGTTCAGCTATTCAGTGGCAGGAAAAGTTGCAGTAACATCCCAAAAGGAGCAGGCAAAAGCCTCCAGGACTGCTCAGTTGTCAGCATCCTCCAAGGAGCCGCAAGTCACAGCCCACAGCCAGAGAAATGCTTGTCAAAAAAAAAAAAAAAAAAAAAAGAAAAGAAAAAGGAAAAGGTGGGGGATCATTATCATTAATTCTGGATAGTCACTGAAGAGGCAATGATTTATTCATGTGAAGCTCTCCCGAGAATTCAACGTGCCCAAATGGCAAAGAGACTTCTCAGGCTCGTTATCAGGGGGATAAAGGCTGCTGTCAGCTCTTTGTGGGAGCGCTGGGGCTGCTGGAAACCTGCACTGATTTCCTCATTTTCCTCATTTCCAGCAGAGCCTGAACAAACCCTGCATGCATTCCAACCCACAGTATTCCCATTTCCCCAAAATTTTCCCGTTTTCCCTCTGCTCCTGGCTGGTCCCACCCTCTCTGTGCTGGGAGCAGCCGGGATGCTCCAGCCCATTCCACTGCTCCTTTTTCCTCCTTTTTCCTCCTTTTTCTGCGTAATGAACAGCAGCACCTGTAAGAGCTGAAATGAGGCATGGGGGACTCCAGGCAGCTCTTCAAAATGCAGTTTATTGTATACAAAATGCAGTTTATTACATCCAAGATGTTACAGCTGTCCAGGGTCGTGGGCGACTTTTGTGGTGTTGTGGTCCCCAGGACGAGGTGAGAGAAAAGAATTTGACTCCATATTCTTAGAAGGCTGATTAATTATATTATTATATTATATTAAAAGAAAATTATATACTAAAACTATACTGAAGAAAGAGAAAGGATTCATCAGAAGGCTAAAACAAGAATGAATAATAAAAACCTGTGACTAAACCTGGACTGGGATTGGCCATTAAATTAAAACAATTTCACATGCTGGGTAAACAATTCTCCAAATCACATTCCAAAACAGCAAAACAGGGAGAAGCTGAAACTTCCCAGGAGAAGAAATCCTGGAGATATCTCCCCAAAGCTGATTTGATGGATGTTAATTGTGGTTGATTGAATAATCCCCAGGCTAGGGAGGGAAATGTCTCCTTTGATGGAGAACATTCCCTCTAAGGGTTTGGGACAAAAAACAGGACATGGTCACCAAGTGCTGTTCCCTAGCACGGAAATGATGGAGCTGAAGCTTAAAAAGAAGGGTGAAAATCTGCTCTGGGAATGTGTGTGCACAGCTGGATTTGCACAGGGGAAATGCCTGAGAACAATGCTCAGTTTTGTCTGATTTCACTAGAAATCCTCACCATTTTGCTAATGCAACTTTGAGAGCAAAACCTGTGACAGAGCAGCAGTGAATGTCTGGCTGTGGACAGCAGGGCCTTTAGACTCGAGTTAGAAATCAATTAAAATTATTTTCAAAGCAATACATTTGGATTAGGCTCCATTTTTCACAATTGTTTCGCCTTCATTTAGCTCAAATCATCTCATTTTCGCTTTCTCCTGCAGAAAACCCATTAGCTCAGATGAAAAAATTAATATGACAATCTCATAAAAAGCAGATACAGTAGGAATCTAATTGATGCCTCTCCATAAGAAACTGCTACCAACATCAGAGAAAATGCTGAGAGAAAAGGGAGCCCTGAGGATGCAGGTGGAAAGGAAAATACTTGTTGCACCTGGATTATTTCAAGGCAGGGAACAGGCTCTGCCCTCCTCACCACACATTTATATAGTGAAGTGCTCACAGAGAAATATTAAAAGTGAAAATAAAAAGTTTCTCAAAGATTAAATCTCTGGTTTAACTTGGTTTAAAATAAAGGGGCTGTGGGCTGCTTCTGCCCTAGAAGAAAATATCTTCCATGATTTAGACTTAAACAAAGTTTCTCGAACTCTAAATTTGAAACAGCACATTTAAAGGCAGGTGGGTGGAAGGCTGTGGAGGTGGGAAAGTGAAAAGACAAAGGGAAGAGAGCAGGGGAGAGCTCTTGGGAATCTGTTCATGGAGAGCTCTCAGAAATTTTTGAAGTTGAGGAGATATTATGTTAATGTAAGTTCTAATTGCTAGGCAATAAACAACACCCACCCGCTAACTAAATGTCAGGACCAAACTTATCACTAAATCTGCTTTGAAACAATGTCAGTCATGGTATCACAAACAGATTGAACCCTTCTTTCGGTGTTGAAATTAAAATAAGTCAGGATTTTTTAATTACACGAAGTTAGAGACCCCAGGTATTTAAAAAAATAACAACAAACAAAAAAAAAACCCAAACCAATCTGGCAGTAGGTGGAGAGAGCTGCAGAGTTGTGGCTGTTTGTGAGCCAGTTATGAAATAAAACCCCCTAGAAATGCATCCACGTATGCCACACATTAATGGCAATATTTCTAGGGAATGCTTCTCTTATTCTTAGCAATATCTCAGGCTGGAGAAGCTTCCAGGGATTTAAAGTGGTTTTATCTGCAGGCAGGATGGTCTCCACACACAAGGATGTGATGCTAACTCACAGTTTAGGTGCAAAATTTATAAAAAAAGGTAAAAACCCAAACAAAACCCATCATAAATGAAAAACCAGCCAACAATTGTGGGAAAATTCCTCCTGATGTATTCAATCTTTTCCTTTTCTTGACAATCAGCCCCCAATGAGCAGCTTTACCCACGTGCTCCACATCCTTCATGGACCCTAAGGCAGGAATTGGGAAATCCCAGCCAAGCCAGGGAAGCAATTCTGAACAGAAACAAAGCAAAGCAACCTCCTTTTGAAATAAAAGAGATTATTTCAGATCCACTCTTTCATTGCACGAAGCCAAAAGAATTAGGAGCCTTCAGAGTTAACAAAGTGCATCTGCATTTTGAAATTCAGTGATTGGTGATGTCCAACTTTCACCATTTTTTGGTTGTCAGGCCTCTGAACAATGCAGCAGAAAAGGCCTCCAAGATATCAAATCAGATATATCTGACATATAAGATATCAGGCAGGAAGATGGAAGGGGTCTGGAATTCTCTGCTTAGAGTATGGCAAATGAAGAAATGGATCAAAAATTTAAATGATAATAATTATAATTTAAACTCCATTTAATTCTAATGTTCAGCAAAATGCAAAGTGTGGAGTTTTGACTTTGTTGTTCAGCAGGAAGGGCAGTGTTTAATCCTAATGATAGTTCTGGCTGCTGAGCTTCTTTCTGCTCAAAAACCACATTTTGTGCCTTTATTTAAGGAATCCTCTTTCTATGCAAATGCAATTCCTCTGAGACAGGAGCAGGCAGGGGGAACACAAGTTATTTAAAACAGGCTATTCAATATTTCCTAAAAAAAAAAAGCTCCTCAAGTTATTTAAAGGCCATGGGACTTACATACCCAAGAACAACAAAACCCTGAGAATGTGGATCAAAACACATCACTGAGCTTCTCCTCTACTTTCACTGAATGCAAATGAGAACCTGAATTAACACAAACATCACATGGCCGGGAAATAACAACTTCAGCTTGCAAGAGGCACCAGTGCAGCTGAGTCACACCTGAATGGGGGAGAAATGGAATTATGGTGGAGCAGACAGGGTTAGGAGCTCCTGGAGACAAAAGATGGCCCAGCAGTGACAAAACCAGATTTGGATTTGGGAAAATAAATTCACCTCTCTCCTCGAGCCCAGCCCTCCTGCACAGCCTTGGGAAAGACAGAAAGCTGTTGAAGAATAAATACACAATAAACCCAGAGGTGCTCTGTTACCAATGCAGAGGGGAGCAGGAAAGTGCATAAATTATTGGAAAGGAGCTTGGAAAGCACTTCTGCATTTATTTCTCAATGTGGACAACATTTCATAGCAAGCATGCATTTACACAAGTTTACTCTGTGGATTAAGTGAAACCTGTGTGCAGGGTGACAGGATCCTTGTGGGAAGCTAATGTGAAGCAGTTACTTAGCTTTAAATTCATGTTCTACCTTGCTGCGCAATAGCTTTCCTGTGTAGATAAACATAAAGGAAAAAAAATAAATTGGCAATATCTGTTAAGTCATTTTTGTAACAACCAGTTTGCCATTATCTGTCATTGAATTGAAAGTTACCTTTAAAAGCTTTTATCCTATTAGGATAAATAAAATGGAAACAGGGGGTAAAAAATTCATCACAAAAGGCAATCGATTGACAGAGGGAGGAGGAACACATTTAAAATACATTTAAAACGTGGTATTTGAAAAGGAGAAATTCTTTCTGATTTTGGGCAGTGAAGTGCAGTCTGTCACCCTTCCAAAGGGCATTTAAATATCACCTTGCAGATATAAGGGTGGAGAGAAGCAGATAGTCAAAGGAAGCAGGTGCTAAACTGAGATCTGGAACCTTCTGAGCAACCAACTTAACAAAGAAAGAAAAACTCATGGAAAATAATCCAGATGCAGCAGGAACGTTTGAAAAGCAATGACAATTATGTGCTCCCAGAGCAGCAGAAGGTAAAAGTACAAAAAAGAAGCTCTAAGTTAGTAATAGTAAAGGTTGTTGGAAACAGCCTGGTTATTTCCTTCAATTGCAGTCCCAGCTGAAGTTATTTTTCTATTTATAAAGGATCCTTGGTTTGTTATGAGACATTTCTCATGTTTATATATCTCTCACTAGAAGCTGAAGAGTTTGGATCTCTGTGGAAAACGAATATAACCTTGGAGTATTCTAGAAAACTGCATTTATATTACACCCATTAGAGATAAATTTATGCATTTAGAACCAGAAAGTGCCTGAACATGCAGACAGAGGTTTCCCAATTGCTCCCACTGATTTCCATCACCAGATATTTATCAGCAATGCTGGGTACAGCATTGCCTCTAGAAATTCAGCCCAGCCACTTGGGGCTGCTTTTTTCAGACACAAAAGAGTTCTAGGCTGAAAATAATCCTCACCCAAAGAATTTGCTGCTTTGCTCAGCAAACAGGGGACAGATCCCTCCCTTCCTGTGCCATCCTGGTTGTGAAAGGGCCAGGAGCAGCATGGCCAGAGGAATATTGCTGGAGTGTGTGTCAAACACAGTCATAGCATCACAAACAGGGTGAACCCTTCAATTCCCAGAGGAATATTGCTGGTGTGTGTGTCAAACACAGTCATAGCATCACAAACAGAGTGAACCCTTCAATTCCCAGAGGAATATTGCTGGTGTGTGTCAAACACAGTCATAGCATCACAAACAGGGTGAACCTTTCAATTCCCAGAGGAATATTGCTGGAGTGTGTGTCAAACACAGTCATAGCATCACAAACAGGGTGAACCCTTCAATTCCCAGAGGAATATTGCTGGAGTCTGTGTCAAACAACCCTGGAGCTGCTCATTCCCTGTGTGGTGGGGCTTGCAAGCTGCCAGGGAGCATTTTTGACTTTCCAAGGTGGGATATTTATTTCCACACACAGGGAATGCAGTGACTCCTGCACACACAGCCCCAAAAGCCACAAAATTCCACCCTTTATCAAGTTAAAGGCATCAAAATAAAAATCAAACACTTCCAAACTGATAACTTCATTTGGGTGCAGACAGCTTTGTCCCTTATTATTCTCTAATTATCTGCCCTGCAGGTAGAGTTTGAAATTATTTATTGCAGGAGAATGACCAAGGGTTGGTTATACACCAGAACACCCCAAACTGCAACAAGTCCTGTCTTGGAGCTCTAATCCTCCCTACTTCAGGGTTTTCTTTAAATTCTCCCTTTCAAATTCTGTTTTCCATAAATTGACAAGATAGAGACTGGCATCCTCAGCCTACAATTTATATTTATTAAATCCATTAAATGATGGACAGGAAGGTACCAAAATGCTGGCCAGTGGATCTGCTCTGTTTGCAGCATCTCTGTTTCAATATTGTGAAATAATAATGTGGAGGAATGGTTCAGCTCTCTGAAGCTCACAGCTCCAGGATGCTGAGGAGCAGTGGGGCTTAAAATAGGGAGCCACATTTCTATGACCAAAAATACTTTAATCAATCATTACAGCAAAGATTAAAATTCAGCCTCTTAGTCCTCACAGTCCAGGTCATTGGAGGGGATGGGATAATTTGGCTGTTTAGGTTTTTTGACCATAATTTCACACTCCAAATTTTGGCTGCTGCACCAAGCTGTAATTTCTGGCTTCCATTAGCCATGACTACTCTCAGTGTTTATGCAATAAGAGTTCAAAGCATATCTTTATGCCAATTCTCATTGCCAGCTCCTTTTTTTTTTTTTTTTTTTTTTTTTTTGCTTTATTTTCAGCCACTCTGTGAAAACACATGAGGGTATTTTGTGATGAGAAGGAAGGATTGCAGGATATGGAGCTGCTGCACAGCCTTGCTTCAAAACAACCTCCCACCACAGAGCCTGAGAGGCTCAGTCTGGGAATTGGGAAGGGGATGAAGGAAAGAGGAAGCTGGAACCACACAAGCTTGTGGGAAAGAGAAAATTCAGATCTATTTAACGGCCAGCAATCAGCAATTCAGGCTTTTCGGGTCCCAGTTACAGCACAAGTCAGGAGTGACTGCACCAGTTGAGCAATGGCACCATTTCAGCCACTGGAAGTGGACAGAGATTAAATAAAAGCAGATTTTTTTCCCAGAGCTATGTGAGCTGATACACAGCATCTGCTTTATAAAACTTCCACACTCACATTTTCAAATTCAGAATGTTGTGGCCAGAACTCCTCAAAACTGAATATCTCTCTGCCATTAACCTCTTCTGGAGGTATTAAGCACTCACATTTCCAAGTAGATCCCTTCTTGTTCATTATTAACATTAATTATGGCTTGGCATGGAGTTTATGTTAATTTGGTAGATTGCAGAATTTTGCATTTACAGAATTATCTCACTGTTCTGGCACCCTGGTGACTAAAAAAGGGCCCTGAGAGGTCTCCCCCAGGGACCCTGGGACTGAACCCTGGGATGCTCTTGGGGTTCTTGCCCCCACATCCACTCAAAAACCACTTTTAGTCCCTATTACCTCAACTATGGCACTTTACTCTCAAGGTTGGATGAAATAAATAGTGATAATAAGTGAAAAGGCAGTAGATAAATAACAGAAATTAAAATAAGTACATCTTCACCTGCTTTGTTTACTTTAACTTACCTCCCTTTTCTCCATTAAACACCAACCCCAGAACAAAAATCCCTCAGCTTTTCAACACACCTGTTTAAATGAGCTATTTTGTGGTTTGTTGCCTTCCCTACATCTCTTGCTGTCGACATTATTTCCAAATTCTGGGAAGCTTTTAAATGAAGGCTTTAACTGCCCAACATGTTCCACATCAATACTGCCTCCAGCAAACCCAGCCTTCTTTAAAAAGTCTCCATAAGACAGAAGTGAAGCTGTTCAGTGTAAATTAAGGAGTCTTTTTTCCTGCTAAAATCCTGGGCTGACAAGAAATTATTTTAGGAACCAAGGAAAGAAAGAGGCAACAAGAAACTGAGATGATGTAGTGCCATGTCTAAACTTTCAATCTCATTTTTTCTTCTGTTTGCATTTGTATGGACAGGAGGACCCAGTCACAAAGATAATGAGCTAAGGAGGGCTAATAAAGAAAAAGAAAATACCTACACTGAAATAACTGGGAGTTTAGCACTGGAAGAGAGAATTTAGGGGAAGCAGAGTCTCTCTGCAGCAGGTCAGCCACTTCTTCACCTGATTTGGACACTGGTGGTCAAAGCTCAAGCTACAATTTTTATTAGATTTATCCTCTGGTCTATCTTTGTTTATCCATCTGAAAACACTTTGTGAACATCTGTTCATAAGAGACACTCCTAAAACTTTGATATTTTTCTGGGTTAGATGGATCCTAAATGGTATTCCATAGTTTTGAGAAATCTGTGCAGTGTGAGAAATGCAGATAAAGATGCAATCACAGCACACTCTGTGAGGTACCTTGTGATGGCTGAATAGAAATGACATTTTCTATTATCTCAGGTGACACAGCCAAGCTACCCAGAAATTCTCTAGTGCAAGAATGTGATAGTTCAGCATAATTCCTGCTGTCAAAGAACCCCAGTGCATCAAGTTCCAGCTAGAACCAGCGAGTGTTCCAAGTAAACAGAAAATTGACATTTTGCACCTGTGGTTTAGTCCCCAGCTGTGAACATCTGCAATATCTCCTACCCAGGGAGGAGACAACTTTGTGTATCAGCTTCAGAGAGCTCAGGACAGTTTCGTCACATTTTCCTTCTTAGGGAAAAGTTGAAAACCTCAAGTTATTCCAGCAAAGCTGCCCATGTGCACTGCAGAGAGCTTCCTACTGGGGTTAAAGTTAATTCTGTTGAAATATCAGCTGTGGCTTTATCACTGATCATGGGCAAGTGGCTTTTAGCAGATCCTGGGAAGGGGCCTGGGGAATGAGAAGGGTCTGGCTTTTAGGGGCTGGGTTGTGGAACAAATATCAGCAGCAGGCAAGGAGCACAGGCAGGTCTGGATAAGGCTCAGTAGGAAATGTGACTTTTTGGTTTCTTTTAAAAAGATTTGGGAATCCAGGGTGAATCTCTGAGCAAACAGGAGAGGAGAGAAGGAATTCATCCATGAGGACACAGCCAGGAAACTCAGAGGAGGAGAAGCTGGGGTTGTGGCTTGATGGAGGAGCTCTCTAATGAGTGGTTTTGCCCCGCTGCAATGACATTTCCTCTGCACATCACCTGCTCTCCCCACAGGAAAACATTCATTGCCTTTTCATCCTGATTTTCTGTCAGTCTTTTCTTTTAGCTGAGGCTTTTAGATCAGGCTCTCCAGACAGACACAGACACAGACACATCTTGCAAGCTTAGGCTTGGCTTTTCTTTGCAAGAGTGCAAAAACGCCCTGTACAATGTCATGCCTGATTTATCTAAGAACATCCCAGCCCAGTGCTCCATCTTTATGGTTGTAGCACTTCCTCCTCCATCCATTTAGAATGAATTCATCATCCCTGCTTCTTGTTCTGTGCTTCTCCCTGGTGCATCATTGCTGGGGAAATGTCATTAGTGAGAGCATTGTTCAATGTAAGGCTGAGGAAAAAGAAATAGAGAGACAACTGCAGCGTCTACAAATCAGCCTCAGGGAAGTCTTTGGGGGGAAACTGATATTGCTGAGTAGTTTAGAAAGCTAATGTTGTCATTCAGAGTGAGATTTAAAACTACAGATGAAATATGGAAAACAGAATGAGGGAGAGTTGGTGGAGACAGCTGGGGAAATCTTAAATGGGGAGAAGGCAAATAAATTTTATTTGCCTGACTGTCAGTGTAGCTCAGCATGAATAACTTTGCCTCCCCCTTTCACCTTCCCTCCAACGTTAAGCAAACCTAAAATAATTTACCAACACAGACATGATTATTCTTGCTCAGAAACACAGACCACATTTAGGACACTATGAAAATCTGCCTGTAATATTAAACCAATTCAATCTCTGAAAGATTTGGGGGGAATGTGTCATAAAAACCAAAGGGATGCCTGTCTGTGTCACCTTATAAACAGAACAGGCTTCCATAAATCCAGGAAATATCCATAAAGCCTGGAAATATCACTGCCAGCATCAAGTGCACGGTGTGTGATGGACCAAGCAGGAGGTGTCAGAGCCTGGTTTCAAGTCCCATCTCCAGGGAATCAATAAATTGTGTCTAAGACAGCAGTGACCAACACACCCCAAGAGATCATTGCCAGAAGAACTGCTCAGGTTTCCCAGCACAACACCTAAAAAGTGCATTTTCCTCCATTCCCTCCTGCCTCTCCTCCCCCTGTGGCTGAAGTGGGCAATTTTCTGTATTTTACCACTTCACATGTTATTATTGTGAAGGATTTTTGCCAAGGTTTGAGCTGTTAAGAAGGCAAGAGCAGCTTTGCAGAGCTGACAAACACGGGAAAAGCTCCAAGGAATCTTGGGTGGTTTTAATAACCAGATATTTCCATGTGAACAGGGAATGGGCAGACTGCTACAGGAGTAGCTCATTCTTTTGGTGTTCCAGTTGGTTAATTCCCAATTAAATTCCTTCAGGACATGTTTGGGGCTCTGAAGCACTGAGGAGTTTGTAGAGTCAGAAATCTCAGCGCTGTTTTCTCAGTGCTGACAGGAGCACAGATTAAAACCCACTAAATTAGATTCTAAAAAATCAAAAATTAATATGTCCCAGTTGTTCCCTCTCAGATACTTCATGTATCAGATATTCAGCATAAGGACACAGAAGTGAATCTCTGTTTTCAAATGTGCTTTTCCCAGGTGATCTTCCCCTGCAGGGAAACACCCATGAGTTTTGTTAGCCTTGACATGGTTTGGGGCAGCAAGAATCCAACTCTGATTTTCTACAGTGTTGGCTCTAATATCAGTGAAAACTAAAGAAAAATTTCCTATAAACTGCCTTGTAATGTAGTTCAGGGCTGCCTTTAAATCATGTCCAAATATAAACTGCACAAAAATCAATGGTCAAAGTAATGTTTGTGAAACATTTTTGTCTTCTCAATAATGCACAGTGACCATTCCTGTGGGAACTGCTGAGGAAATATCATCTTGAGAAGAAATTACAGAGAAGAGATGTTCCAAGATCAAACAGAATGAGGCAACGTTTTCTTGCAGCAGAAAGATAAATTCAGGGTACCACTTGCACCTTTGTGAATACCCCAAATTCTCCCAGTTCTCCCAGTTCTCCCCAAAAACACCTCCCACACCTCAGCCACCCCAAAAACATCCCCTGACCTTGCCTGGGGCTCATCCCCAATGCCCTGGAATTCTGTGCAGACAAAAAAGTGCATCAGCAAAAGAGAGCTTGGATAAAATGTGCCCCTGGATATTGGAGATTTTGGGTGGCAGCAAGAGGAGAGAAATGTACAAAGATTAGTGGGCACTGGGCGTGCTGTTAAGAACAAAACATCTGATTTCATTATCCCTGGGATGCAGAGGATGAGTGGGATGTGAGCCTGGTTTGTATTCACCCAGCTCTCTGTAGGACCAGTCATGAATGCACTCATTGCACCCAGGAATAGAGAAGGGGTTGGTGCTGTTGGTGTAATTTTACATTTATCAGCTGATAAATGAATTGAGGTTGGCAGGAATTGTGATTTGCATGTTTAGAGTAAGGTACAAGGCTGGCTGAGCTGTGATGACTGGGTGTGCATTTCATGAGAAACCATGCAAATAGCAATATTTTGCATTTTCCTTTCAGTTTCACCCAGAGCTCTTACAGCACCTCCTAACTTCATATTCATAACACCCAATTTATGTACACCCTTCCTGAATTACTGAGAAATGACACCTCAGCCAGATCCTGCAAGCCAGTTCTCTGTACTACACCAAATAATGTTTTCTGTGTACAAACTAAATACACAGGGACTCTAATCTGCATTTAGATTCAACATTTATAACAAAGCACTACTACAGGCTACATATGTTAATTCTGCAGTGTCTGCAGCACAGAATTTGCATTGGAAATGTGCTTTCTAGCATGGATAATATGTGGGTTTCAGGCTACATCTGATTTTTCAAGTCACTGAGACAGTGACTCCATTAACTGAGCCCAGCAGTTGCACTATTTGGCCTCATCTTTATTATGGTCACACTATTTCTTTTCATGAAAATAAATTTATAAAGCACAAAAATATTATCAGGCAGGAGTTAGAGCAGAGCAGTTATTGAAGCACTCCCCACTCCATTACACCTGCTCTGTTTCAGAACAGAGCGCTTGTAAAAAAGTTCCAAATTCAGTTGACCTATTTCTCGGATATTTCGCATGGCTTTGGCTGCCTGGAAGTCAGCACTGCTATTCCTGATTTATGGTAGTACTGGAAGCCAGTTGATTTTGAGATCAGGCTAAACCAAAGTAGAAAATCACATTCAGTCAACTCAGCTTCTCCCATATTTTTTGGAATAAAATAAATAGATTTATATATCATTCAGTCAATCTAAGTGCAGTGCATTATTCAGATGTAGACAGCAACCTTAACAATAAAAATGATCTTACAGATTTGCATTTTATCTGCTGAGAAGACTTCAAATTATGAGTTTTAGAAATATTCATGGCTGATGTCAAGATTTGCTAAATTTAACAGGCTGTGAAAGAACTGGGCTGAACCATAAGGGCAAAGTAAGGATAATTCTACAGCCAGTGTGGGATCATATAAAACTAATTTATAGACTCTGCCGAAACTCTGCCAGCTCCTCAGGCACATTTAAACACCTTTCCTAAGCAAATTGCCAGAATTCCTCTGAGCAAACAAAGATTTATCAGATGTAAGAGATTGGGAGTTGGATACAAATCAGAGAAACTGAGGAAAGTGAGACCTAACACAACATCACTGTGAGATACCTGCAGGAGAGAACATAAAATAATAGAAAAATCAGAGAAAAACGGCTCTGAAAGGATGCAAAGAGTTCATCTTGCTGCACCAGCCTAGCAAGTACCATGTTTATAGAAGACATATGTATATTTTATATTTAAATATAAATATAAATACATTAACTTCGTTTATTGTGTAAATATATAACACTTGTAATTTCCAATGTAAAATGCAGATATGAAAGTCAGTATCAATATTTATACTGTGAAATATAGAAATCTCCATTAAATAAATAAATATATTCAAAACACCTGTCTCCCAGGAAATCTTCCCTATCCTTCCCTTTGAAGGCTTATATAATATGAAGCCATCAGCTTCTTTCCTGAAATGTAAACCCAATAGTTCTAAAATTGACTGAAGAAATTGAGGAATAGGAATCACAGAATTATGGGATGTCAGTCCTGGGACACTTCTGCCAACCATCCTCCCGTCCCCTGATGATGACGATAATGATTATTATTATTAAAATATTATTCTGAATAATAAACATATTAATACAATAATTTAATTAATAGCAATATTATTAATATTGTTCAGCTTTATTAGTTATATTATATTATAATTAATATAGTGTTAATTTCTTTGGCTATAGCTCTCAATGAGAGCTATATTTATTTAGTTAGTTAGTTTAGTTTATTTGTTTATTTAGTTTAGTTAGTTAGTTAGTTAGTTAGTTAGTTAGTTAGTTAGTTCGTTCGTTTAGTTTAGTTTAGTTTGTTTCTTTTTTAGAGGGTTTTTTGGATATTTGGGGATTTTTTTGAACAAAAAGCGATCGGATTTTCTCCCAGGACACTTGGGAACAAGTATTTACCAGAGTAATGTACTTAACCCATGCTGGTGGAAAGGGCAGTAATTATCGATGGGTTAAATGCCCATTAGCAAGTTCCAGCGGTCAATGGCTGATAATGGCAGCGGGAGCTCCGAGCCAGCAAAGCTCCCAGGACAGGGTCCAACCCACTGACATGATACACATCATATTTTTATATTAAACCAGGGCTAATTCACTGACACGGTAAAAACCTTATTTTTAGATGAAACACTGAGCTCTTCCAGCCCTGGAGTTGCAGCAAACAGGAGCTCTCTTCAGTCCCCACAAGTTGCCATTCTGGGATGGTTTCTACCAATTCTTAAATTTATTTTTTGGGTGGGGCTTTGCTGGCCATGATGCCAAATGGCCATTTTTCCAAAAGGATGAATTTTTCCTTTTATATATTCCTATATATAGAGAGAAATATATATTAAAAATTTAGGTTTATATATATATATATATATATATTTGTGTGTATATAAACATACTATAGATATATACATAATATTATGTCCATTATGTAATATTATACATATTATATATATGTGTATATAATATTATATAATATTATATATATTATATACAAAATCCATTTTTATATGTATTTTATATATAGATATAATATATAATGCATACTATATAGTATATAGTATATAGTACATAGTATATAGTATATACTATATACTATATACTATTTACTATATACTATATACTATATTATATATGGTATATTATATATGTTTGTATTATATATCATATTATATATACATATTATATTTTCCATATACATATAATATGTTATCTAGATTATATATATACATATTATATATAAAATATATATTCTATATAAAATTAGCTGCACCATGGTTTTCTGCATTTTTACACTGATTAGGTCGAGTGGTTTTGGATGACTTGGCTACTGAAATACTTGTTTAGTAGTGATTTTATCTCATGATGGCTATTTTAAGGGACACGATATGAGAAAATAAAAATTTGGTTTATTGCAATATTAAAAATAATAGAGGGGAAACGTAAATTGTGGAGGATTGCTGTATTAATATCCAGCCACAGCAGTCAGTTACCATCACTGAACTGTGACATCTGAGCACAAAAAGAGCTCCAGCTCTGATCTGAAGGACTTTGCTCACTTGTGCTGCAGATTAAGGCACCAGAGGGTGAGTGCTGCAGGGAAATGCCAGAGCCAAAACACCGCAGAACTCACCATTCCTTCAGGAACCAAATTTGGGATTTGTCTCACTGAAGAATGGCACGAGCTGCGGGGTTCTGTGAAAACTCCAGTGAAATAAACACCAGGAAAATGGGAACAGAATCCTTCAGGATCTGCAGCTCCAGCTTGCACTTTCACAGGTGTCAATATGGGGCTTGCACTGACCCTTGAATGTCCAGCCAGCATCAAACTGCCTTCCATGGGTGCAGTGTGAGAACAGCAAAGAAATCAAAATAAATCTAAAATAAAGTTATTGATACAGTCCAAGAAGAATAAAACTATCACTGATAATCCTGTGTTACTGTCATATCTTTTGAAAAATCTCTTTACCCAGAATTCTTCTCCTGGGAAACGGAGAAGTTTCAAAGAAAAATGAAAATAATAATTCTTTCATTGCTTTTCTTGTGTTTGTTGTTTTAAAATGTGGTATAAAAATTGTTTATCTATCATGTGAATTGTTTTTAATTAATGACCAACCACAGTCCAGCTGTGTCAGAATCTGAAGAATCAGTCATGAGTTTTTCATAAGTATCTTGTAAAGCCTTCTTTATGTATCCTTTCTCTATTCTTCAGTATAGTTTTAGTATAGCATTCTTTTATACAATATAGTAATATAAAATAATAAATTAGCCTTCTAAGTACATGAAGTCAGATTCTCAATTCCTCCTTTGTCCTGAAAACCCAAAAAATACCATAATCCTGTTCTGCTAAGGAAGCAAACAAAAGTGAATAAGAAAAATTACTCCTATTTTGTGGCAATATAGTTCCTGACCCTTGGTGTGTTTCTAAAAGGAAACTACAAGTGGTGTATAATTGGATGTAGATTTTTTAATATTTCAAACCCTGTAATTCTTTCTCAGGGAATTTATTTGTATTAATCCTTTTACCTTTCTGTTTAGAAATTAGGAGAAGTGTTTTACTTTGTGCATACCTAGGTCCCAAGCAGAAAAGAAAAAAATGAACTGTTTTACTTGAATAGTTGTTAGAAAGAAATACAAAAGGAGAAAATCTCATTTTCTTCATTTTCCACTCACCTAACTCCACAAACAGGCAAGCTCTGACATATAGTTTCATTAAAAATAAAAGGCAAAGAAATGCATTCTAGATTTATTAATTCTGATGAAAATTCATGTCAGTATTTCTCCTTGATGTTCCCTACTGATCCTATATCATTGCAACATAACAAATACAAATTATTCAGAAGCCTGTGCAGATCTTGAGCAGTAGGAATAAAGGAAGGGAATGAATAAACCTCCAGGAAAAAAAAATAAAAACCGAGGTACAATTCCCATTAGACCCATTAATTACTGCAGAGCTTTTAAACCAACATAAATTCAAAGCAATATACTGATGTCAGAGTAGAAGTATTTGTTCTGAGATAAATATCACACCTTATCAGGTAAATCTGCTAACTATGACTGATTTATTTTGGGAGGGTTGTGTTAATTCCAGATTAAATCTCTGATTTACAGCATTGCTGAGAGCACCAGTTCCTTCCTGCTAGTAATTCCAAGTGGATACAAGATTTTCTCTGAGTCATAAGTGATTTTAGGAAAGAGACATGGGAGCAGATGAGGGGGAGAAGCAGAAACCTTTTTAAATGGGGAAAAAAATAACTCTTTCAAGAAATTCCAGAGGAACATTTGATGTTTGATGTCTACACCATGCAGCAGATCATGGTGCTCTCAGAAGTTAAAATCTCTGACGGCAAGGAGTGTGCTCCAGAAAGGGACATTTCTAGGGAAAAATAATTGCCAAAAATAATTGCCAATTCTGTCCTCTTTTGTACATCTCAGAGGGACTTTTTTCACTCAACAGCTTCTCCCTGATATTCCTATAAATTCTCAATGCGTTTCCTTTTCAGCTGGGACCTTTGTGTAGTGCTGTGGGGATGGCAAAAGTGTGGCCTGACCTCAAAGAACCCTTTCTCTGCTCGGGTTTGTTGGAGAAAACAGCTTTTTCCACAACCTGCCACCTGCCCTGAGGGACAGAGGGACAGCAGTAGCATTAGGACAATTAATTAGCTGATAGCTGATCTCCCATCCCACCTTTCCAGGCAGCCCAGTAAATGTTGTATAAAGTCCTTAATTGAAATAACTTGAGTTGGTCATGAAAATGTGACATTCCCTTAAGAGTGTCTTGAACACAACAGAAAGAGGGGCTGAGACTTTTATGATGGAGAGGGTACAACATAAGGTCCTGTAGGGCACTTAAAACTGGCCTAAATTGTGCCTCAGGTGCTAAAGGACCACACTTCACATTTTAGACTGGTCTTTTTCCCTTCCATTTTTTTTCTTAAATAA